>NC_065559.1:20320105-20923406 GCF_022605725.1 Anthonomus grandis grandis | reverse complement strand
ATATTAATATTATACATATATATATTAATTATATAAAGGGTGTCCCGTATCATCATGTTTAAATTTTGGGGGCATAAAGTACGCTTCATTTTAGGCAAAAAAAAACGCAAAACTTGTAGGTGGCTTTTTATTTGTTTTAAAGTTACAAGGCCCATGAATGTTATTAGGAAATAATACTAAAAATTTATTTGTAAACTAAATAAAAAATAATTTTATAAAAAAAAGGTTAATTGATAATATTTTCAAATTGTCCACTTCCTTGTTGAATGCAGGCATGTGTCCTTAAGCCAGCAGATGACGTAGTTATCCTTTTTTGACCCCTGTTTTTTCTTATTTGTTGAGCAGCTTGCTGAATACGGTCCAATAACTTTTCCCTTGCATTTGAAACTTGTGCATAGACCAAATTTTTCATGTACCCCCATAAATAAAAATCAAGGGGATTCTGATCGGGTAATCTAGGTGGCCAGGCAACAGGACCACCTCGACTAATCCATCTTACACAGTTGGCCGTAACCCAGTTTCGGATAGAAATTCCGAAATGCGGTGGAGCCCCATCCAATTGGAACCACATGTGTAGACGAATATTCAGTGGGACATCCTCCAAAAGTCCTTGCAGTTCTTCCATAAGAAACTGAAGGTAACTGTCTGCATTCAACCTTGCAGGAAACAGAACAGGACCAATCAACAAGTTATCGATTAAAGCAGCCCAAACGTTAACAGAAAATTCCTGTTGAAAATTACAAGGATGTACAGCTTTTGGATTTTCTGATTCCCACCTACGCAGGTTTCTCAGATTTGTAATACCACGCCTCGTAAATGTCGATTTATCTGTCCACAGGACTGTTCTGCAGAAATGAAAATTAAGATGGGACTGTCTTAATATCCAGTTAGAATAAACTAGACGAGGATAGTGACCTTTCTCGAGTAAACCTTGTACCTTACGATAATGATACAGATGTAAACCTTTACCTTTTAAGATTTGCCAAACAGTAATTTGCGGTACTCAGACTTGTGTAGAGATTCGGCGTACACTGATAGCTGGATCTCTTGCAACAGTACCTAATACTCGTTGATCCAAGTCTGCTAGCAAATTCACTCCCCGATCAAAATAATAATCACGCATTCCCGAAATTCTCTGTGTTATTCCAGAAATATTCTGTAATGAGGAATGCGCCTATTTGGAAACCGATGTTCATATTCGATAACTGCTTAACGAGCACTGCCGCTAGAGTACCCATATACAAAATACATGTCTGCGTACTCTTGAGAAGAAAATCGATAGGGCATTTTGATAAAGATATCGTCACTCACTAAGGAACCAGAAATAATTGCCTTGTTGATCATAAAATAATTTCATTGGTATTTATTGTGATCTCCGAAAGGAAATGTATTAATTTTTTTTTACTTTACGAGTTTATTTTTAGTATTATCCTCTAATAACGTAAATGGGCGAGTGACTTTAAAACAAATAAAAATGGACCTACAAGTTTTGCGTTTTTTTTTACTTAAAATAAAGCGTCCTTTATGACCCTAATATTTGAACATAACGATACGGGACACCGTATATATAATATTCGCTGTTCGAATGCTAATAATCTCTGCTATCTGAGGAGACCTCTATCAATTTTTTGTTTCATAATTATTTACATATACAAAATACATTTTGTATATCGAACACCCTATATTATGGATGAGGCAAAGTTTCCCTCATTTACTGTATGATTTAATCTAGAAGGCCTTTGGACATGCTATTTGCCTACCTTTGCATTGACTAATTATTCGTCCAGTGGACAATTTTATTCAATGGACCTATGGGGGTCTACTTTTGTGACATTTGTATCATCCTATGGAGATGCATTGAATTTTTTAAAGAAGTTAACGGATGTGCGTTAAACCTTTATATTTCCAAAAAGAGGAAACCTTTGGACGTCCATACGACACATTTGTGCTATCTGGGGATACGCATTAAAAATACCAACCATATTTGCAATAGTAAAGTAATAATTAACTTATACAGGGTCCGGCAAAATGATCCACATTTTCATTTTTAATAAAAACGACATTCTAAATGCTATTTATATTTTATTTTTATTAACTAAAAATATGTGGTATGCCATTTTGTTTTTATTAAGTTTTGAAAATTACAGAGTCCAAGTGGCGACCATTTCTTTCGACACACATTCGAAGCTGATTTTTGAAAGTTTCCATTACTCGAGCAGTAATTTGAGGCGATATTCCTGTAATTTCTTGGCGTATTGCTACTTTCAATTCATCAATGGTTCGGGAATGATGTTGAAAAACCTTCTGTTTCAGGTAGCCCCAAAGGAAAAAGTCGCATGGGGCAAGATCGGGTGAACGCGCAGGCCACCCAACGTCTCCACGTAACGAGATTACGCGTCCTGGAAACATTTCCCTTAACAGGTCCATTGTCCTTCTTGCCGTATGAGCTGTAGCCCCATCCTGTTGAAACCACATATCCGGATGTTCAAGTTCCCTAAGTTTTGGTTCCAAAAAGTTACGTAGCATGTCGACATATCGATCAGCAGTTACGGTAACCATTACCCCTCCTTCTTCAAAAAAAATAGGGACCCCAAACACCAAAAGAACCAACAGCACACCAAACGGTAACATGTTGGCTGTGAAGTGACCTTTCATGGAGCTGCCGCGGATTTTCTGGTGCCCAGTAGCGAAAATTCTGCTTGTTCACACAGCCAGACAAATGGAAATGAGCCTCGTCACTCGTTATTAAAAGCGCATTTTGTGGGACGTTTTGAAGAATATCATTGGAACATTCTCGGCGATTTTCCCAGTCCCGTTCACTAAGTTCTTGCACGATCATCATTTTGTATGGGTGGAACTTCAGATCGGTGTGCAAAATTATTCTCACAGAACGATCTGACAAACGCAAAGCAGAGGCATGTTTAACAGCTGAACGTCTAGAAGATCGTTCAACTGCTTCTCTTACAGCTGCAATGTTTTCAGGTGTCCGAACACTTCTGGATCTACCAGTTGTTTTTCTTTTTAAGGCTGAACCTGTAGCTCTAAAATTTGAAACCCACAACAGTATTGTTTTGCGATCTGGAACTGGATCATGTCTACCAAGCGCGAAGTGAGTACAAAAATTTCTTTGTGTCGTAATCACAGATTCGTTACTTTTGAATGTTTCGATAACGAAGGCACGATGCTCGTCCGTCCAGTTCATGGCGACAACAGAAATGGCAAGGCACGCGCAGCCAACCGACGACGCTAAGCTGGCTCCCTCTTTAGTGATTCGGGCTCAGTGGCGGCGCAAAATGTGTGCGATCATTTTGCCGGACCCTGTATAATTACAGTAATAATTAGATTAAAATTAGCGTAAATAATATTACTTTTTTATTACCCTCCCGTAAACAGATTTCGTATGAGATCTTTGGGAACGCATCTTGGATCCTATCGATGGATGCACGCAAACATGATTTACGACCTTATGCAAAAAATGCCAGGTTTTCGAAGAGAACAAAAGAGTGATAAGATTTGTTGAAGTATATAGACATTATTAATACGCCATTGTGGCTATTTTATTGTTTTATCTACACGTGCTTTTCTTGACTGCTGAAAAAAACTGATTAAATTGTAACTTTGATGGGGCTAACTACATTACTTGCAATAAAATTTCGCAAAATATAACGCTAAAATTTAGTAATTTTTAAGATATAGTTCTATTGCAGATTTTATATACATCAGATACAACACACATAGAATCGTAATTCTAAATGTTTATTATGCTGACTTATCTTTGTTTAATTTACTAAAAAGAAAAGTAAAGAAAATAGGCATGTATTCCTGAACTTCAGAGAATTTCTTTCTGTATGTGATATATTAAAGGAATAAGACGATACAAAATATTTTTCTTACCTCAATACCTTTCTAATTACTAAAGTTTATAATTTCTTTCTCGTTAGCAATAAAAAATTAAAAAATAAAACAGCGAAAACTTGGAAAGATGAAAGAAGTGGTCTGCGCCTTTCGAAAAGACTTTTATTATGATTAAAATAAAATGAAACACGAAGTTTTAGCATTTAAAAGTTGTATTAAGTAAAAAATTCCAAATCAATAGGACAGTTGTTTGTTTTGCTTTTAAAAAAGCTTTTACAGAATAAAAAAATAAATAATAAATAATAAACTAGAAATTAAAAGCAAACATAATTGCAAACTAAAGACATAGTTTTAGTAGAAATTATCTGCAGCTTTTTTGTTGGTATGAGCAGTACAGATAATTTATACTTAAGTTTTTTTAAACTTGATAAATATAACTTTTCTTTTACTTAAAATTACAGAACAAATGCAACATTTTCTCGGGTAATAAGCGAATAGCCATCACAAACAATGATCTTATTACAGTGACATCTATTAATATTATAAACAGACAACTTAATATTTTAAACATTAATAAACCCAAAATTATCATTGTATAAAATAAGGTATAAAATCATCACTGTATAAAATAAGGGAAGCCAATGATTGTTGTATTAGCTTAATGTATTCGTTAACCCATTAGTCCTTAAGGTTAGAAAATAAAACAAATTTAACGTTTTAACTGTTTTTTATTGATAATAACAACCTATTATAAAAAAAACATAAAAGACAAAATCTTAGTTTTTTTATAATAAAATGTCGCCTAAATGCAACATTGGGATTATCGGACAATAATATTTTTTATTTATAGTGAAATGTTTCGAAATAGTTAGAGTATAGATGCACGTTACATTTAGCACACATATATATTATATTACTTTTACATTGTCTGCTTTTTCTTCGTGTATTTTCCTCCTCTATTATGTGACCAATATTATCATAACGAACTTTTACGGGTAGGGAACCTTTAAACGGTCGTCGATAATTGGATGTCGAAGAAAAATTTTAAAAATTCTGAAGGTCTTGTAGAGTGGATTTGTATTCTTCTTCTTCAGTCCCTGCAATATTCGAGATCACAACGAGATTCTCAACATCTGGCCAAAGTTTTCTCCAAGATTTAATAAACCTTGAAGAGGGCATTTCTTGAAATGCTGTAGCTAACATATAGATAACTTCTAAAAGACCTTTGTCTTCACTCTCCGAGTATTGCAGAATTTCAGAAACAAGTTTACGCCTGTATCGTCTTTTTAAGCTTTCGATCACTCCTTGGTCCATTGGTTGCACTAAGCTTGTCACATTAGGAGGAAGATAAACTAATTTTATGTCATCTACATCGCAGTCATGAGGATGGGTTGGAGCATTATCTAACACTAGAACTGCTTTGATAGGTAGGCTAACACTACTTTCTAAATGTTTTTTTAACTCTTGGAACAAACTCTAAATTAAACCACTCTTTAAACAGGTCTGAATTCATCCACGCTGATTTTTGTGACTTATAATAGACCGGAAGGGATGATGGATTCAAGTTTTTGAATGCCCGTGGTTTGGTAGACTTGCCAATAACGAAAAGAGGAATTTTATGAGTTCCCGCTGCATTCGAACAAACGGCCACTGTAATACGTTCTTTGTTCTTTTTAAAGCCAGAGGCAGACTGTTCATGACTGCCTATAAAAGTTTTTTCTGGTAACATTTTAATGTTTAGCCCGGTCTCGTCCATACTATAAACTTGTTCTGGAGATAATTCCTCTGTTTTAACCTTTTCACCAAACTTAGTCTTGAATTCTGTCGCACCTGAAGTATCAGCAGACAGTTTTTCTCCACTTACATGTGCGAAATGAATTCCGTGTCGCTTTTTCCATCGATTAAGCCAACCATCACTTGCCACAAATTCGCCTCCAATTTTAATCTTCTGGTGGATAGCCAGAGCTTTTTCTTTCAAAATTGGGCTGCCAATCGGTGTATCTCTTCGATGTTCCTGAAGAAACCAGATCCACAAAGCTTCATCGACGACCTCGAAAATCGGTTTTTTTCTCGTACAACGGCTGTCCAGATTCTTATCAGATTCCATTTTCGAACAAAACTCCTCAATCGAATGCCTATCTCTTTGCCAGTCATTTACAGTGCTTCTTCCAACATTAAATTCTGCACAGATTTTCGCCACAGCTTCACCATTATCAATCCGCTTTAATACTTTTAAACGTGTATCCATCGAAACCAAAATTCTTTTGCGCTTTGCACTCATTGTTAAGGAAATAGATATGTTTTGTACGTACCCACAGCAAGAACAAACCAAACTGATCAAAACGACAAAATAATCCTATCCAACATCGTTTATAGTTCAGTTCACAGGGATCTCCCCGTAATAACGGGGAAATCCCAGCCGAATCGCCTCGCCGGTGAATTTCTTGAAAATATTGCGTTGCGTTCGGCTGTTGTAAACAGGCCAGTTATGGTCGGGACACACATGCCCGCAACGAGTCCGCACCGTAGCACGGCCGTGTCTCGGTTGTGAATTGTCGTTCGTAATCATATGAAGTAGTCTTAACATGACCGCACCGTGCCCGTGCGCCGACTCCGCAACGAGCTAGAATAGTTTTGTTTTAAAAATCGACGGTGACGGACGACGGTGTGTTCCCGTAGTGATCATACAGCTGGAAATTAAAATGGAAATTGAGAAGCTATTAGTTTATAATAATTATTTTTAGCTATTTAGTTTTTAAATTTACATAAAAAAAGGTTACAAAGTTTAATTACCAATATTTTTACCACTAGATTCTACATTAGTTGTTTGGGATTTTTGTCTTAGAAAAAAATTTTTTACGGCGAAGAAACCAAATAACTAGTAAAAAACATGAATTTGACACGATCTAGATTTTATTTACTACATTTTAGCGAAAAAGATGCAACATCTAAAAAAACTGGCAAATATGATCCATAAATTAAATTATTTAAATTGCCAGGGCTGTATTTTCCTGCCAATCTACGTTGCCCTCTATAGAACTAAAGAAATCATTTAGTTGTTCTCGTATTGCGAATGCTGCATTTGTTGATCATTACCAAATTTCGAAAACATTTTTCTTTGAAATGTACCAACCTAATTTAATGTACCAACCCAATTAAGTTTCGATCCAAACTGAATACTTTAAAGTGCGTCATGACCGTCCAATGCGATGCGGGATGCGGCCGTGTGTCGGAGATGTGTGTTTTGGGAGATAACGCACCTAGACACGGCCGAGCTACGCTGCGGGCACGGTGCGGTCTCGGTACGGATATGTGTGCCCCGACCTGTAATCCGTCGACCAGTTAATGCGAAGCCGGTTAAGAGGAATTATACTGTACACATAAATCTGTTAGTAGAACAGTCAAGAACATACGGTAAATAAATGGATAAAAACATGACAAAAATAATAGGTTAAACACTAAAAAGTACATAATATTCAATTCAAGATCTCAATATCATCCAATGAATAGGATGTCTTCTCTAACATGAGTTTATTTATTTATTTATTTACAGTCAAGGCTTTCTAACAGACAGGCACTGCTGTCCAATAATAAGAAACACGTTATATCACAAATACAAATTAGTAAACAAGTTCTATATAATAATAATTACAACTACAGAGAATTAATTCTTAAAATTACATCACAATCTAGAAAGAATTACTTATGTAGTTTAATCAGGAAGCCGTCTTAGGTGTCGTTTAAAGGCATCAAAGCTCAAAAAAAATAAGTCAATATTAGGATGGTTTAACTCCAAACTATTATACATACGGGTACATCTAATAATTGGAGAATTCGATAAGTAATTGGAAAAATACCTGGATACTACAAAAGTTTGTCTATTACGAAGGATGTAAGGATTGATGTTAAAATTGAGTTTTTCTAAAACAGATGAAGAATCAATAAAGTTGTTTACGACCTTGTATATAAATATTAAATCAAAATTTCTTCTTCGGACCTCCAACGATTGCATATTATAAAATTTTAAATTATCATCATAACTAAAGAAATGCCGTCGTCTGTTAAACCTATAATTTAAAGTGTTTACAAATTTGCGCTGCACACTCTCTAGTCGGCCAATATAATTGGCGTACATTGGATTCCAAACTGTTGTTGCGTATTCCAGTACAGGTCTTACTATACTATTGAATAAAATTGTTAAGGAATTTATGTTGCTAAATCCTTTTGTTGCTCGAAAAACAAATCCAAGATTTTTAAGAGCCTTTTGTACAATATTTTCAAGATGCTTTTCAAACAAAAGCCTAGGATCCAATGTCACCCCAAGATCCTTAATATAATCCAAATATTTAAGCTTAACATTATTTAGGTAAAGATCACATTTAACTTGCAGAGGAACAGGCCTTTTAGAGAACAAAATACAATTACATTTATCCAAATTGACAAAAAGTCTATTCAAAGTACAGTAATTCATAAAATTAGATAAATCGTACTGTAAAGTAAAGTAATCAGCAGCCGAATTATTAGTTTTTGAGATTTTAAGATCATTTGCATATAAAGCATAGCTACTATGTGAAAAACATTGCTCTATATCATATAGGAAAATGATAAACAGCAGAGGACCCAAGTGTGACCCCTGAGGCACACCTGAAGTCACAGCTGTACTCTTCGATTTTTGGCCATTTACAACATACTGAGATCTTTCACTTAAGTAACTTTTAAAAATTTCAAACAAAGCCCCATGTACCCCGAAATTCTCAAGCTTTATTAAAAGAGTTGGGTGGTGGACCTTATCGAAAGCTTTAGAGAAATCGGTGTACACTGTACAAGTCTCAGAACCTCGCTCCATATTCTCAGATATGAGTTGAACGTAAGGCACAAGGTTAGTCAGTGCCGATCTTTTTTTAAAAAAGCCGTGTTGGTTTAAGTCAATCGATCCCCTAACAATAAAAAATAATTGATCCAAAATAAGAGACTCAAACAGTTTCCCAAAATGGCTCAAGAGAGAAATCGCTCTATAGTTATTGATAGCGCTTTTATCTCCTGATTTAAAAATAGGCACAATTTGGGCCACTTTCCAAAGCTTAGGGTATTTACCAGTTGAAATACATTGATTATACAATAAATATAGAGGCTCACAAAGATTAGGACATGATTTCAGAAATATTGAGGGAAATCCGTCTGGCCCAGGACCCTTTTTGGGATTCATAGAGCATAATGCTTCTCTAATATCGTCTTCTCGAACATGATCAACAGTAAAACATTCTTTTGATTGGACAACATCAATTAATGATGGAGTATTAGATGGTTCAAAAACACTGCTAAAAAACTTTGAGAAAAGTTCACAAATGTCAGAGTTATTCGTAGCATATTGGTCATTAAAGGTCATTTTTAACGGCAAATTTTTTGTATTCCTTTTATTATTAATAAACGACCAAAAGTACTTTGTGTCATGCTTAATATTTTCCTCTGTTTTAGTAATGTAAACTTTATAGTCTTTACTAATATTTAGTCTTACAGTTTTACGTAAATTTAAGAAAATATCGTAGTCAGACTGTAGCTTGTATTTTTTCCAGTCTCTGTGCACCTGCGCTTTATTCTTTATTAAATTAATAGTGTGCTTAGAAAACCATAAAGGATATTGGCGCTTTTTAATTTTTATTTTTGATATTTCAGAATTCACAATATTACTCAGTTCTGCGTAAAAACATTCGATGTTGTTATCTACATCACGAGATAAAAATAAATCCTTCCACTGAAGAGAACGAATTTTCTCATTAATAACTGCATAATTTGCCCTAATGAAATTTACCTTTTAATAAGAATTACACACGACTTTTTTTTCATAATTTAACTTAATATTTACCTCCAACGACATATGATGACTGTCCTCAGGCACTAATGGGTAATTACATTTAAGTACCTCGGTTATTAAAGAATACCTACAACTAAATCTAAAATTCTATTCCTTGAATTCAAAATATAATTAAATTGTTTTAAACCATTAAGGAAGTAAAAATCAGTAAAGCATTTGCTACATGGGTCAGTGGCGTTATCAGAATTTAGTTTGTTATTACGCGACCAGGATAAATTAGGCAAGTTAAAATCACCTAGCAATAAAACTTTCCCATTAATTTTGTTACTTAGTACAGACTCTACTTTTGACATGAAATGTTTATAGTTATTCGAAGATGCGTGAGGGGGGACATAGACAGTACAAATTAACAATTTATTACCTCCATTTAAGACGACACTGATCCATATATCTTCAATTATATTATTGGTGTTACATAATCTTGGTATGAGTTCGGCACAATGAATATCGCGCACAGCTAGCATTACTCCGCCACCATCACTTTTTCCACTCACTAGAGCACTACGGTCCAATCTAAAAACATTGTAGCCAGGAGGAAATAACTCCGAGCTCAGCACATCAGGCTTCAGCCAGGATTCAGTTATTGATACACAGTCAAATTGAGCAGCACACATAGATTGGTAAAAATCAACAGTTTTTGTTCTAAGTCCTCTGGTATTTTGGTAATAAATTGAAAATTCAGTGCATACAGACATTTAAATAGTGATTATACATAGGAGATAGACTAAAGTATTTAAACATAAGAAGAAAAGGGATTAAGTACTCAAAGACGACAAAACTTGTTCATTGGAGACATGAAAAGCCCTACTATTATCCTCTTTTTTAATGAAGATCTTCGAATCCTTAATCCAGCAATATGTATAGTTTGACATTTTGCAAAACTCCCGAGCCCTTCTGTGCAGCTGCTTGAAGTATGGAGAGAGATGTTCGTTGACAAACAACCTAGTTTCCTGCTCAAATCCCAAGTCAGAAGCCTTCAAACCACGGTTTCGACCTAACTTAACTGCACTTAAAAATTCGTTTCTCTTCGACACGGAGAAAAACTTTACTATGACGTTTTTAGGATAATTATTGCTGGTATCCGACCCCTTGTTAAAACGAGCAACTCTATGAGAAGCGGCTATATCATCATCATGAATTATGGTTCCAACAATGGAGCCTATTTTTTTACCATTGATACTATATTCTCATTCCTTTTTTCTGGGACGCCGCAGAGTTCAATATTATTTTTACGACTCTCTTGTTGTAGCACTTCGATTTCCGTTCTTAAGTGCAAAGACTCTACGAATTTCGGAAATTTCCTGCTGCATTTCATTTATCGTTTTAGATAATTTTTTTACGTTCTCCATTTGGCTGGTAAAGTCATCGATCTTTGCTCCAAAAAAAGTAAGCGATTAGCTTACTTTTTTCTCAAATTTACGTAAAACTGTAAGCGACAGTAAATCCCGACTGAACGGATCTGAAGGCAGCCAAATCAGACATTACCGTATTAACCTTTTCAACAAGCTCCGGCAAAACTTTTAAGGTGTCCCCCGTAGAGCGGTCAGTTTTGGTAGTGCAGTCTTTACATCGCCAAACGATGCCGGAGTCTGGTTGTAAATCTCCGATAGCCGATGGTAATTTCACGCATTTAAGGTGATATTGTCGATCGCATTGACCTTGGCAGGAGATGCCTGGGTTTGTCCGACTCACGTTACCAGCACATATGGAACACTGGGCTGCAGGCATATTCGAAACAAACAAAAATAAGCTTCTGGTTAAACTGGGAAACTATTACGGTTTTTTTTCCACAATAAATAAAAAGGGGTATTTTACCGATTATAATGTTTGAAGAAAAAGTGTTCAAAAACGCCAAATTAATACCCGAAAACTCACGAAAAGACGGAGCAAAATTAATACGTGTGTACTTGTTCACTCGTCGCGAGAATATGCACATCTTATTATAACACATAAACATGTGTTATAATAAGATGAAGGCAGGTGTGGGTGGGTAGTGGAAGAGGCAAAACACCCTAGTTGGGTATCTACGATTCTTTTCCAGGCACGGAAAAGTAACAAAAGTGGTTCTCTAAATAAAATCCAATGATACAATTATTATACATAGGTAGTTTATAGATCTTTTTACCTTTTTTTGTTTCATCATAATAATTGTATTGAATTTGACAAAATTAGAATATGGATTTTTATTTCTTAATAGAAAATTTGAATATTTAAAACCCGATAAAAATAAATCAAAATTGGATCGTCGAGGCTATGCCACTGTGTCTTAAATACTCTGTTTCTTGACGTTTGAGAAAATTAACTTTCTTACCTGTAAAAAGATACATTTTCGTTTGAAATACTGCTATTCTGGCACACAGAACACTTAACAACCATATTAAAGTTTTCAAAAAAATACAAAAATCCTATTAAAACACTTGAAAAACGGCGAAAACCGGGCATAAGCACTCTCACGATGCAATAAAGCGTTGCTGCAACGTCGCCGTCTAGTCATCAATGAATCTGTACTACACACTTTACGAGGTAGACATCCGGGTTGCCGTTGTCGGCTGCGTTCCGATTCGATTCAAGAATTTCCCTTATTTGGTCATATAATTTTATTGCCAATCTTCTGTGCATATCGGCCAATTTTTTTATATTTATGAATATTACGTATATAATTTATGTAATATTAGTAAATATTTTTTCATTTTACGGATATTATAAACGTATTTATACGTATTTGAGAAATAAACATTATTGTTATAACAAAGCAGACGCAAACTTTTTATGTTAATAAGTTTTTATTATTCTACGTTCATGACGACGATTGTCCCTTGACAGGATGTTATGACAGTATTAGTATTTACTTGCGAAAAGATCGTCTCAAATCGCCTTTTTTCCATGTTGCGACACAAGTTTTTATTATTGTAACAGTTCATAAAGAACACGGATATGACTCAACTTTTTTCCTTTTTCAACCAAAAACTAAAGAAAAAACCCAGAACTTCACAAATGCCGAATGTAAACACAAGATCGTTTGTCAAGATCACATCAGCTTTTGCCTTCGGTGTTGCCATTTCAAATTTTTCAGAAGCGGTTTTAGGAATAAAAATATAAATATTTTTTTTTTAACTTTGAAGATGTTATTTTTGCCCTTAGAATAGCATATATATATTTCTACTTTTATTCTTTAATTCAAAATCTAACATCAATAAGTTAAATTTGTAGCCAATTTTTTACCCTAAGGATATTTTTAGCCTCTTATAAGCACGGCAGCTATTTATCAGGTGAGCAGGGTAGTGGGTGGTGGATGATCCCTCGAGTCCCTACACCTACTGATTTCTGTCCTGGACGCCACTTAATTTATTGCAAGTTTAATTTGCAAAAAAACGATGTTATTTATAATTAAGAAAAATCAAGAAAACCTAATTATTTCATAAACAAATTTTCTTTCAGTCTGGTGCTATCCCCAAGTAAAACAAGTTAGGTTTTCCCAAACAGTGATGTGTATTTACTACAATGAAGTTATAATAAATGGTAAGTTATATTATATTACTACAGAGATTTAAAAATAATAAACCATAAAACATTCTAAACTTTTCCTGTTATAATTATAGTACTATGGGCACAAGGTATTAATAATAATTACTATTTTAGAACCTGGGAAAATTCATAAACTTTCTACGCAGGCGATAAGTACAAAGTATTCATGTACCATGAATTATTATAATAAAGTAAGCCGTATATAACAGGACTATTTACATAACTGAGAATATAGTATTCTTAATCCGTTTAGCTCCGATGTATCTACACTTGAATTAAACAAGAAAACTTTTATCAAATTAAAAGGTTTTCTCTGAAACTCTTTCGAAAACTAGTAAATTAATATACTGTACTAGTAGACAGTAGTTTCACAAGGTAACAACAACTATAGCCATAATAAAATTAGAACGGACTTGCCAGTATTGTTCCTCGTTGGGTCATATACCTCCAGACATAATTGGTAATCGATGATGAGGTCTTGAAGAGTCTTGAAGATCATCTGGAGGTTGAAGTATTGGTAGCAGTCTTCTATCCCAGGTAGCCTTCTATCCCAGGTTATTTATAGTCCAGCGTTAGCACCCAACTAAGGGGAATAGAATAGAAAGTAACCAGAGGAAATGACGTCAAAATTCCAGAGGAACACAGAATTCACGTCCCCGTAAAACAATTTCAGCTAATAGAGCAGAGTTAACTGCAAGCAAGTTTAATCATTCACAGATCCCGAAAGGAAAACTTTGTTACTTGGTTTGCCCGTTTTTTACTTTTACTTTCCCTTTTTTAAGGGATAGGTCGCAAGGAACGACTATCAGATCCTCCAGTCGAGGCGCAAGGAGGAAGACCTTGGTAACCAATGTTGTCAATGCAAATATTGAATATAGCAGAATTCGCAAGAAGGGTCGAATGAAATAATAATCCGGGAAACACAGGGAAGTACTGTGATGAAAAACATAGAATTCAATACTAGTTCCATAATAGGGGCTCTTAGTGAAATCCTAACCGAATTGTACTTTAATAATCAGTAGGTAATTTTAATATTTTATCAACAATTCAAAACAATATGAAGGTAATAATTAGTTATTTTCAGCAGTACCCCGGTACCTAAGCATAGATCAAGATTGACCTTCCTAGCGCAAAATTTGTGAGAGTGTCTATCGTCTATTAAGTGGCTATTACCAAAACTATACCGGTTTTAATCGTGTTTATTTTTATAAATTAGATTAAGAAGACTAAATACAATAGTAATATGATAATTGTAAATAAAAGATTGTTCAATAGATATAGTAGACAGATTAATTTAGAGTATTTAAATTATTAAAATTTATTGGATTTCAGCAACCCACTACACACGAGTTTGACAATAGTTATTTCATGTTTAATATGGTGCGAGTGCCCAGTTGCCACTAGTTAAAAATAAAATTTTAACCTTATATAATAATAAATAGGCAAATTAAATAAAATTAAACAAACCAAAACTTGTAGTATTTTTAAGAATATCATGAGAACAAAAAAAATTCTACAAATTAACATTATTATATGTGTTGATATACAGGGTCTCCCATTAGTGCGATAACAGACGATAGCTCCTTATACAGTGATACAAAAAAAAATTTATACAAAGTTACTTTACTGTCTAAGGTGCATAACATAAAAATATTTTTGGATATACACGGTGATTCATAAATGTGATATGATACACAACTTTTTTAATTTAAATGGAACACCCTATATTTTATTGCATTTTTGGATTGCTTTAAAAATTCTGCATATCTTTTATCAAGCATCGTCTATACCAAAACTTAACCGTTTGTGAGATATTTAATATTTTATCAAAAAATCAACGTTTGCACGTCTCCACAAAAACAAAAATAATTCACTTATTTGGGATCCTACAAGCCAAATCTTTTGTAGGTTGTTAGTGCATACTTACATTTACTTTATGGTCCTATGAGAATTTGATAATATTCTACAGGGTGTTCGCAATACTCTATCCAAAACCAAAAAATGTAAACAACCATATCCTATTTTTTTCAAATAGAATGACCCATATTTTTTTATCTCAAAATGTTCACAATGTGATAAGCTTTCTTTTTTGTTAAGCATGTCCTATACCTATCTGTAATAGTTATCGAGTTTTTTACACTTTTTCCTAATTTCGCCCTTAAAATCCACAATAGTCGCGTTTTAATTTAAAAGAAGTTTGCTTAGTTGGCCATGGAAATAACAATTGCACAAAAATCAAGCAATTACTTTGACAGAAGATTTAGTGTTGTCAGTTTATCACTAAAGCGAAACATTTTTGCATTAAAAATGAATTTTTCAAAAGAGGATATGGTGAAAATGATTTACTGTGTGGGTGCATGTGAGAAAAATTGTTTACTGCCAAGCAGAGTGTATGCACAGAGATATACGGATGCGGAACGCCATCCAAATCGATTGGAATTTGAAAGACTAAAGGAGAGATTTGAAAGAACTGGTAATTTAAATTATGAAATATCACAAAGACAAAAAACAGGGGCAAATCCACAAAATGAAATGCTTTTTATGCAAGCCCTAGTAGAAAATTCGCATATCTCTTGTAGGCAAATTGAAAGGCAGTTGGACATTAAAAAATCCACTGTTAATAGAATCACCCGGAAACATAAATTTTATTCATATCACGTACAGCTTGTACAAGAATTAAGCGATCAAGATTTTGCTAATCGCCGAAATTTTTGCCGCTGGGCTTTGCATCAAATCCAACTCCAACAGGACAACTGATGAAGCGACATTCCATAAAAATGAATTTGTAAACCGACACAACTTCCATTATTACAACGATGTAAATCCAAGGCATGTGATACCACTGGATCATCAACATAGATAGTCACTTAATGTATGGGCTGACATCATTGGGACAAAGCTTCTTGGACCATATTTATTTGATGGGGCAATGAACGGTCAGAACTTTCTACATTTTTTGCAAAATGAATTGGATGAAGAGCTGGATGATTTACCGTTATAAACAGTAAGACGAATGTGGCTACAATTCGATGGAGCGCCTCCTCATTTTAGCCGTGTTTTGAGGGTCCATCTAAATGACCATTTTCGAAATAAATGGATTGGCAGGAGAGGACCAGTTGCTTGGCCGGCCAGATCTCCTGACCTCACAAAACTTGATTTTTTCTTTTGGGGGTTTGTGAAAAATCGGGTTTATCAAAGGCCTGTTACCACCAAAAACGACATGAAGCAAAGAATTCGGAATGTTTTTCAAGAAGTAACTAGAGAAATGTTACAGAAAGTAAGCAGTTCTTTTGTTAAACGAATTCGTTTGTGTGATCAACACCAGGGTGGACATGTAGAACATTATTTATAGTTTAATGTACATACCTTTTTGGTTTAGTCATTTGTTGTTATTGTTCATAATTTTAATTTTTTTTATTTAAGGAATATTTTTTTGTTGATTTTTCGATTAGTTTTAAGATTTTATTATTATTTAAATTTTAAACAAAATTTATTTTCTGTACATTTTGGTATTATTAAATTTGTCGTAATTTAATAAAATGCCTAATTTAAAAATGCTTTTCAATCCGTTCCGTTTACTATTTTTAAAGTTTAAGGTTTAATAAATTGTTTTTTTCAAACGTTTTTAAACGTTTAGCAAAATCTTTATCAGATAATTTTTGCATAATCTGTAGGTACTACATAAAAACATGTGATTCTGTTAACAGTGGATTTTTGAATTATCTAACTGTGCTTGCCAATAAACAGTAAAGTTACCTCAATTGCATCCAAACAGTTGGAACAGTAAATCATTTTCACCATATCCTCTTTCGAAAAATTCATTTTTAATGCAAAAATGTTTCGATTTAGTGATAAACTGACAACACCAAATCTTCCTTGTTATTTTCATGGCCTACTAAGCAAACTTCTTTTAAATCAAAACGCGACTATTGTGGATTTTAAGAGCGAAATTAGGAAAAAGTGTAAAAAACTCGATAACTATTACAGATAGGTATAGAACATGCTTAACAAAAAAGAAAGCTTATCACATTGTGAACATTTTAAGATAAAAAAATATGGATCATTCCATTTGAAAAAAATAAGATATGGTTGTTTACATTTTTTGGTTTTGGATAGAGTATTGCGAACACCCTGTAGAATATTATCAAATTCTCATAGGACCATAAAGTAAATGTAAGTATGCACTAAGAACCTACAAAAGATTTTTATAAAAGGGAAAAAACACGAAATCTACAGCATCACAAATACATTTAATAAAATAACGAAGGTTACATGTTTCGCTCGACTAGAGCATCATCAGACCTAAACAATAATTAAAATTATGTAACTCGAAAACAGGAGAATTCAACAAAAACTTACACACAAGTGAAAGTTTTTTTTAGTGAACACAAGGCCCAATACAATAAATTTAAAAATACCGAAATCACAGTGACCAGATCAGCTTTTGCTAATCACCTTCTCGACTCCAGACATGATTTTCCTGACAGCCAAAATATAAAAATACTGCATCAATGCAACAAAAGTAAAAAACTAGACTTGTTGGAGACAATGGAGATTAGTAAAGCTTTTAAAAGCCCAGATCTGTCCTGTGTTAATGAAAGGTTTGATTTTGATGGCCACCTAGTTTTTAATAACCTCAAGTAGTTCTAGACTCTTAAATGATGGTTAGATTTCTGAAATGTATAAAGGATTTGATTGTTTAGTTGAGTTCTTTGTACATAGATAGTGCCACTTTATTGTAATCTTTGTTTACTTAAATATTAGGTGTTTTGTGTATGTTATGGTAAGTTTTTGTTGAATTCTCCTGTTTTCGGGTTACATAATTTTAATTATTGTTTAGGTCTGATGATGCTCTAGTCGAGCGAAACATGTAACCTTCGTTATTTTATTAAATGTATTTGTGATGCTGTAGATTTCGTGTTTTTTACCTTTTATAAAAGTGTATGACCAGCATCTTTGGGATAATGGATGAGTTTTTCGAGTTACTACAAAAGATTTGGCTTGTAGGATTCCAAATGAGTGAATTATTTTTATTTTTGTGGAGACGTGCAAACGTCGATTTTTTGATAAAATATTAAATATCTCACAAACGGGTAAGTTTTGGTATAGACGATGCTTGATAAAAGGTATGCAGAATTTTTAAAGCAATCCAAAAATGCAATAAAATATAGGGTGTTCCATTTAAATTTAAAAAGTTGTGTATCATATCACATTTATGAATCACCCTGTATATCCAAAAATATTTTTATGTTATGCACCTTAGACAGTAAAGTAACTTTGTATAAAAAAAATTTTTTTGTATCACTGTATAAGGAGCTATCGTCCGTTATCGCACTAATGGGACACCCTGTATAGCTGAAAATATCCTCTTTTAAAACTGCGTGTAAACTTAATAACAGAGAATCGATAAATATGTTTGTAAACAAAACACCCCTTGCCCCTGTGCACGTGTTGAACTTAAATTGTAATTGTTTTGAACATATTTAATAATTCCTGCCTTTCAATGTTCTAAGTCTTCGAATCATTAGTATATTGCCCGTTTTGTCTCAAATTGTTGAAAAGGTATTATATAACCAAATTTATCTCTTTGTAACCGATAATAAGATCATTCATGAAAGTCGATGCTGTTTTATAAAAGAATTTAGTACTTCTGTTGCTTTGGTAGATGTAGTTGATAATATTATTTCCGCAACTAATTAAAAACTGATCAAAAGGGTTAAACTATATTTACAACATAACGGCAGATACTTTGAACAATCATTTTAAACAGTTATTTACACAGTCGTATTAACTTTTTTTGTTAAATTAGATTCTTTTTCGGCATTATTGTAGTTTTTGACACAATAATATTATTAAATAAAAAAATCATATCTCGGTAAGAAAGCATTGACAGACCCATATTCGTAGGACATTTTAGACTCGAATTTACCAACGTTTATAGAATAGAATATGATGAAAATTTAAAACTAGTTTATTTATTTGATGTTCCCCACTTACTCAAGTCAAGAAGAAATACTTTTTTTCAACACATTCTTGTTTAAATGAAGGAGAAACAAGTAAAAAATATTTAGAAATGATGTATAATATTGACAAAACGAAGCAGTTCAAAATGGCCCATAAATTAACAAGCGACTACATTTATCCTAATAAATTTAAAAAAATTAAAGTAAAGTTAGCTTCGTAAGTATCTAGCCGCTCGGTAGCGGTAGCTATACATACTTATATTGAATTTAACGCCTTGCCAAAAGAAGCAACTATAACAGCCAATTTTATATTTAAAATGAATAATCTATTTGATTTATTAAACTCCAATAAGTTACAAGATTTTCAAACTTTCATAAGAACTGAAAAACAAAAAACGTTATTGCAAGATATGGAGAATACCTTTTGAAAAACTTAAAAGTAAAAAGTTTTGAAGGAAAAAATATAACAAATAGAACAAAATTTATTTCTGGGTGGCGGCTTACAATAAGATCAATTTTAATTCTTTGGGAAACGTAACAAAAAAAAGTTATAGATATTTATTTACACGTAATCGCAATCAAGATTGCCTCGAGCACTTCTTTGGTAAAATTAGAAATTGTTGTGGAAATTCAAAGAATCCTACTCTTATTCAATTCTGTCGATCCTTTAAAAAGGTTTTTGCGTTAGGATATTTAGATAATGTCGAAACAGCTAATTGTATAGATGATGGCGCTAAAGCCCTATTAAATTTAAATCCCGATTTTATTAAGAGTTGCAATAATATATGCAATTATTCTCCCACTAAATATATTCCTCTTCGAGGTTTTACCAACGATTATATAAATTTAGGAAGCGCAGAAGGAAATCCTTTAGTATATGTAGCGGGATATTTATTTTTAAAAATGTTTCTCACGTCACTCTTGTGAAATATGCAATAATTTTGCAACTGAGTCAAATGCCCTGTTTAATGAAGAGTTATTTTATTGTAAATTAAAAGCATATTAAAATAGTACCTTATAAATCGTGGTCTAGCTATATCTCCAAAAGACACTATTGAGTACATAATAAAATTATAAAGTATTTTAATCGCTGAATTTAATAAATTATCAGCGCAAGAAGCAATTGGCTATAATCTTAAAACACTATTTTCTAACATTAAAATTTATTAACAAATTATAAAATTTATTTATTTTTCTAACATTAAATGTTATTATACATTAAAATTTATAAATGCCGATATTAAAAAATAAAAATCTAAAAAAAAGATAAAGATGTTTATGTAAATAAGCTTAACATATTAAAACATTTATAAATACTCATAGTTTCGTATTTAGTTTAAAAAATATGTTTAGAATGAAGTTATTATATCAATTAAATGGTCAGCCTCTCCCTCCATTTATAATGAACCTACTTATTTTAATAAAGCTTTAACCAGTCTTGGTAATTATTATCTTTGTTTTATTTACAGTAATAACCTATATACCTAGTTATATTCGGCTTCGTCTCATAAATAAAGTAGTCTTGTAGTACCCTCATTTTTCACGTATTGGCCACAAATTTTTAAAGCAAAACCTGACAACATCGCTCCGACCCAACGTTCCCCCTGCCGCTGTGTCATCGGTGCCACCGCCGCTCGCTACAGTCATTAGTCTTCGTTTTTGTGCGATATTGGCTACACGTGTCGGACGCGATAGCGTAAATACTTGCATTTCATTTTTTTCTTTTTTTTTTTGTGTTTTTTTTCTGGTTATTGTCGCGATAATGTCGTCACGCTCAAGATCAAGAAAAAGATATAGAAGTAGAAGCTGTTCACCAAGGAGGGATGATCGTGCAGAAACGGATCAGAATAATCTCGCTCGAGTATTAAAGAAAATAAACCGACGCTTAGACGATTTAGAAAGACGAAATAAAGGATATCGGAGGTCGCCGTCTAGTTCTGAATCCGGGGAAACATCCGAGGCGTGGTCAGAATGCAGTAAGTGTTTACTGATTATCACACAATATGGTTCTCTAGTGGTATTTTATAGCAGCCTAGGGTGACTGGTATTTGAAATACAATCTTATAATCTGCCTAGGGTGGCAACTGGTTATTAATAGGGAAATAATAACAAAATTATTATAAGAGAAAATAAGTGTGGTAGTTTAGCAGCCTAGGGTGGTTACTAAATTCAATTATACCTATCTGCCTACCTACTAAATAATTGATATATTTGCCTAGGGTGGCAAATGTGCAAAAATGGTGTTATCTAGAGTGATAATAATAATAATATTATTATTATTATTTTTACGTCAAATACTACTGATTTACTAAAAAACTTTTGCATAAATAAATTATAATTGACATTGGAGTTTCTTTTTAGGTGCCCATCATTTGGCCTCACCACCTGCCTCACAAAGAGAACCTAGTGTTGTTAGAGAGGTATCAGCCCCCCTCGAAAAAGATATTCTAAATATTCTGGGTGAGAATGATAACACAGAAAAATCATTTTCTGATCCTATTCAGCCAGAGCTAGCTTCACGTTGGATAAAAATTCTACACTCTGGGCTATCAGAGGAAGCTAAAAAGGAATTAGTTAAAAAGTAGCCCTAAATATAAATAAGGATCTAAAAGACACCTTAACCCAGACACCCATTGGAGAATGGCTTTTTGGCAAGGATCTAGATTCTACTATTAAGACTGCCAAGGATCTTGAAAAATCAAGCGAACAATTAAAATTCAGGGCCCAAAAAAGAAATGTAAAAAAGTAAAGAATGAGGTCCAACCATCAACATCAAAACAGGGAAACTTCAGACGTCCATCCTCAGCAAAGAAGGGAACCTACCAGGGTGGGCGAGTCTCACGCGTTCCCAGCACCAGAGGTCGGAAAACTCTGGCACAGCGATCCCTATCATCAAACCAGTTAAGGAAAACAGGTCGTTATCCATCTCAGAGGGAGAACCATCGTCAACGATACTAGAGGTTAGTAAATCTTGTGGTCGGTTAAGACATTATATTTATAGATAGAAAGAGCTTTCCATTAATAATAAAATTCTATCATACATAAAAGGCTTTAGCTTGCCATTTATCAAAAAACCTAAACAAAAATTTGCGGTTTTAGAACCGCATTATTCTGTTAAGGAAAAACAGATTATAAATAATTTGATTCAAGATCTCTTTAAGGAAGGTGCAATTTCTGTGGTTGATCCAAGTGAGGGTCAATTTATTTCCCCTATATTTGTTGTCCCAAAACCCGATGGATCATATCGACTAATTATAAATCTAAAGTCACTTAATGAATATATAAGAATATCTCATTTCAAACTAGAAGACCACAGGACGGTTTCTCGTCTAATCACACCTAACTGTTTTATGGCAAATATCGATATTAAAGATGCCTATTATCATATACCAATTAGAAAAACTTATAGAAAATTCTTACGTTTTAGGTTCAATGGGCGTTTATTTGAATATAATGTCTTAGTCTCTTAATCGGCTTAAATTGTGCTCCATTAATCTTTACAAAAATCCTAAGACCAGTTATTGCCCTGCTAAGGGAAAGAGGGCATTCATCTGTTATTTATTTAGATGATATATTTCTTCTAGGAAGGTCTCAGAAAGAATGTAAAAATAATGTAGCTGAAACTATAAAATTGCTGGAGTATTTGGGTTTCCTGATAAATTATAAGAAAAGTTCTCTCAGTCCAAGTAATTTATGTCAGTATTTGGGTTTTGTGTATAATAGTAATACTATGAGGATATCTCTTCCTAAAGAAAAACAAAAAAGAATGTACGATATACTAAATAAATTTAGTACTTTAAATCAGTGCAAAATTCGAGATTTTTCTTAATTGATTGGTACTTTAGTTTCAGCTGCTCCAGCTATTAAATATAGTTTTTTATATACAAAGTTATTCGAAAGGGAGAGGTATTTGGCTTTAAAAAATTCTACAACTACAACTATGATGCAAAAATGTTTTTACCCTCGGCATTATCTCCAGATATTTCTTGGTGGAAAGATAATATATTTAATGGTTTTAATGAAATACGAACTGATAATTTTCAGGTAGAATTTCTTTGTAGGGTAGATAATACGACAGCCGTATCTGTAATAAATCGTATGGGAAGTGTTCGATTTCAGGGTCTCAATAAAATAGCACGAATGATCTGGGAATGGTGCCAGGGTAGTAACACATATATTTTTGCATCATACATTAATACCAAAAATAATGTTTATGCTGATAAAGCATCCAGAACAACCCATAATGAGACTGAATGGAGTCTAGATAATTATGCATTTGACATAATAAAACAAAAATTCGGCAATCCTGCAATAGATTTATTTGCAAGCAGGCTAAATAAAAAATGTCCGAAATTTGTATCATGGAAAAGAGACCCAGAAGCTTACAGGGTGGATGCATTTACCTTAAATTGGGGTAAAATCTATTTTTATGCTTTTCCTCCCTTTTGTATGATTTTAAGAGTCTTGCAAAAGATTATCAATGATCAAGCACAGGGAATTGTTGTGGTTCCATTTTGGGTCTCTCAACCATGGTACCCTTTGTTTAAATATTTACTGATAAGTGAACCTATAATATTTGAACCAGAAAATATGTTACTCTCTTTTAGCGGAATACCCCATCCCTTATCGGAGAACCTTTCCCTGGTAGCAGGGAGGTTATCAGGGAAGCGCTACTCCGAGGAGAAGTTCCGCAAGACTCTCTAGATATCTGTATTTCCTCTATAACTAGTTCAACATTAAAACAATACTCAGTAGGTCTTAAATATTGGTGGCAATTTTGTCTCACAAAAAAAATTGATCCCTTCGATGTAACAGTTCCAAGAGTTCTGAGCTTTTTGACTGACCAGTTTAAGAAGGGTGCCTCCTATGGTACACTTAACTCCTATCGAGCTGCTATTGGTCAAATAGCTGGTCCTGATTTAGGTTCTGATTTTCGTATAAAAAGGTTTTTTAAAGGTATATTTGGAAGAAAACCACCATCACCGAGATATGAGAATATTTGGGATCCCAGTGTAGTATTAAGTTATGTAAGAAACTTAAAGACCGATAAAATTTCTTTAGAAATATTAACAAAAAAACTCACAGCTTTGTTGGCTCTATCTACCGGACATCGAATTCAAACTTTGAGTCTAATAAATATCAATGAAATTTCTTTAGGCACCCATAAAGTTGAAATTAGGATTTCTAACAGAATAAAAACTTCTGCCGTAAACAAACCTCAACCCCTTCTTATTTTACCTTTTTTCGATAGTGATCCTGATGTTTGTGTAGCTAGGGCTTTAATCCAATATTTAGATAAAACAAAAGATTTAAGAAGTTCTTGTGAATTTCTTCTAATTACATTTAAAAAACCTTACCGCCGAGCATCGCCGCAGACGATTAGTAGGTGGATTAAAGATGTTTTAGATAAAAGTGGAGTAAACATAAACCAGTTTAAACCTCAAAGTACCAGGCACGCTGCAACATCCCAAGCAGGTCGTGCTGGAGTGAGTTTTGACGCCATTAGATTGGCAGCAGGGTGGTCAAAGAACTCTGAAACTTTTGCAAACTTTTATCACAGACCAATTATTGATAATACACAATTTGCTAGATCTATATTAGGTGCGGATAATAGTATGTAAGATAATTTAACTTATTTAAGAATATAGGAATATTCTATTTATTAAGTTTATGTGTTTAAATTTAAATGTTATTTAAATGTTTGTTCAGTATTTTGCGGATAATACTTAGCTGTTACTGTTGTTATAATTAAATGTAGGTATATAAATAATACATATGTTATTATTATATAATAACATATGTATATAAACAATATTATGTTGGAAATTCTTAAATGATTACATAATAATGTGTCATCATGAGAGAGAAAAAAGTAATACATTTTTGTAAACAAAAAATGTCCCTTCGTATTTTTAAGACAATATCGCATTTCATAAAAATTATGCAACATGACCTTTAAACATCTACAAGACTACTTTATTTATGAGACGAAGCCGAATATAATTAATAGATCAAAGGAACTTACCTAAGTGATGTTCGATCTAAATTATATGAAGGCTTCGTCGAAATAAATAAAGTCCCAATCCCACCCTAAGAAAACTCCCCAAGAAATCATGTTGCACAATATTTTGTTGCTTTAAAAAAGACTGATGACTGTAGCGAGCGGCGGTGGCACCGATGACACAGCGGCAGGGGGAACGTTGGGTCGGAGCGATGTTGTCAGGTTTTGCTTTAAAAATTTGTGGCCAATACGTGAAAAATGAGGGTACTACAAGACTACTTTATTTATGAGACGAAGCCGAATATAATTTAGATCGAACATCACTTAGGTAAGTTCGTTTGATCTATTAATTTTATATCCTCCAATCCCAAATATGTTCATGACCAAATAGGTACTCGTGTATTGGTATTATGAGCCTATGGAATTTCCAGCGTTCCCCTACACCCAGGTAAACACTATCAATGGCCAAGTTTTGGCTTTTATTACCCCGGTCTCCACACTCGTTTAATAGCTCACACCTGCAAAAGCGGCGCGGCTTTATACCATGATTTTCAAAGAGCTGGCGCCGAGTGAACCAACTTATATTCTATTCTGTAAACTTTGAATTTACTTGAAGAACACGTGTTAAAATTTGATTCCTTGCCTCTCAAAACACCCTGTGTATAACAAAATTATCTGAGTATTAAAAGGCACAATTTTATATTAGGCTCATAAACAATAAAATTCCAAAAGTTATTAAAATAATAAAAAACCTTAGTAGTGAAATAAGCAACAAAGTACGGAACACAAAAAACTCACCAAATAACGTAGGCCTGTGCTCCCCACTCTTGATCAAATGTAGCCCAACAATCGTTAATCCCCGGAGCCACCTCTTGATACGAAAATATTATTACCTGCAATAAAAGGAGACTTTTATTTTTAGGTAGCAAAATATCATATTATCCAGCGAGGGAGAAACAAAAAGCTTTTCAAGTGAGTTTATTTAGTATGCGGATAAAACGACACAAAGAAAAGTTAGCGGGGCATAAAACTATGAGTTTTCTTTTTTATGCCTTTATTTTAGGTTCTTTTACAAAAAGCACATATTTTTCAATTTAATTCCAGTAATCATCCAAAATAATATAATACGACATATTTATCACACGAAACCCTAACAAACGAAACGAACACATAATTTGTAAAGTTAGAATTTAAATTGGAATTTTGCTTTAAAAAATAGTCCTTGTACATTTCCAAGTGACCAATATAAGATCGCTATCTAGGATTAGTTATGAGACTGCCAAAATTGAATTTGACAACAATAAATGTAATAAAAACGTACTTTATAGTTCTAGATTATTTAATTATTGACTAAAAGTAGTATCTTTAGTAAGTAGCGTAGATTGGGTTTGCAGTTTTAGGACCAAGAAATCGAAAACTTCATTTTTTGAAAAGGTGCCAACGTTTCGACGTTTATTTACGTCTATTTCAAAGCTGTTTACCGTGAAGAAGCTTTTTCTGTCGATTGCATAATTACTAATGGAAACAGAACAATATATGTGGATAGGCACATATGTGATTGTACTTTAAACAAACATAACATAAATCACACATAATAGACAATAACTTTTTTTTGTTATACTTTACATCACTAACCTATGACTTCGACGATATACATATACTACTTTACTACAATTGCAGTCAATTGCAGAAAAAGTAGAGATTATTGAGCTTTTTTTTTAAAACGATGAGTGTTGAAATCGGGTCGAGGATTTATTTAATCAATGGCATTCTGAGAAACATCTTTCTGAGAAAATTGGTTGCAAAGTTTCGCGAAACAGGTTCAGTTCATAACAAAAAGAGGAATATTGAAAATGCAGAGTTTCATGAAGCTATGGAGATTGCAGTATAGGGGGAAGTTGCAATAAATAGTACGCTAAGTACAACATAATTGGCCATTGCAACGAGTGTGTCTCGAATAAGTGTCCAAAGGGTATTGAAGAAATACAACTTCCATCCCTATAAAATTCGCTTAGTCCAAGAATTGAGTGAAGATCACTTTTAACATCGCTTGCAGTTTTGCGGTTATGAGTGAGAGAGCGTTAAACAATGATAACTTCATATTTAATGTGTATTTTTCAAACGAGTGTGTAAATGGTTTAGCAAATCTCCACAATTGCCGTTATTGGGCTGACAGCAATCCAAGGATTTTCTACTAAACACACACACAATACCCCCAGAAGTTAAATGTATGGGCTGGTATTTTTGGAAATTTCATTATGGGCTCTTTCTTCCACCCTGGAAATTTAACAGGTGATATATAATGAGATTTGGTACAAAATGTCATCGACTCAGCTCTAACAAATATCATAGAAGAGGACCGCGCATACAATGAACAGAAATTGATTTTCCAACAAGACGGAGCTCCTCCACGTTTCTCACTAAATATACGCAACTATTTAAATGACATATTTCCAGGACGCTGGATAGGACGAACGGGCGCAATTGAGTGGTCACCTCGGTCACCCGACTTAAGTCCTTTAGATTTTTTCTTAAGGGGACACATAAAATCCGTAGTTTACAAAACTCCACGTGCTACATTAGAAGAGTTGCGCAGAAGAATTATTAACGTATGTCGCGAAGTGACACCGCAAATGCTTCTAAACGTTCGGCAACGGTTTGAAGATAATTTGTATCACTGTATGAATGTTGGCAGACAGCACTTCGAACATTAACTTAATTAACATGGTAAGCATTAAATCGCTTTTTGCTTTTTTCGTCACTCATTATTGTTTAACTTTCAAGGGCCCATATTTTTTGAACGACTGACTCGATTTTTAAGAACTAAGCAGCGTTGTATAGGGATTGACAAGGCCCTTTTAAGGAGGTACTACTTGACCCCTCGTCCTATTTGAAAAAAATTACTGGATATAACCCCAGCTTAGCGGGTTGAGTTTTTTGAAATGGTTTTTATGTCAAATGTTGTCCCCTTGACAAACATACTTGACGTGTTTTTGGATTTTGCCGAAAAGTTTTTTCCCACCTTGCAATGCCTTGCGGTACTTTTTCGATGGGCCACCCTATATGTAGATCATCGAATATATAATATGTTAGTGATGTGCAGTATAAAAAAAAGTTGTTGTGTATTATGTGTGATTTATGTTATGTTTGTTCAAAGTATAATCACATATGTGCCAATCTACATACACACAACCAAACTTATATGGAATCACCTTGTATTAATACGAAATATTTTAGTAAGATATTTTTTAGTATTTATAAGTAAGTATTTACTCTCAAGGACAGGCAGATTAATAATAAATAATAATGTTTTATCTAGCAGTGTCGATTTTACTGTTTCACTTGCAAGTCGCATCAAATTTATAATTTATTTATTTTTGAAAACTAAACAAGAATGCCATACATTGGGCTATTGGAAGTTCAGAGGCGAAGAATTATTGCTCTGGCAGAACAAGGCATGTCACAAAGGCAGATAGCTAGAACGATGGGGGTTATACAAGGTGTTGTTTCAAAAACATATTCAAGATTTCTGGAATTGGGAACCTTAAAAAACAGACCAAGGAGAAGTCGTGAAAGAGCAACTACTGAAGGGCAGGATCGCTTTTTAGCTCAAATAGCAAGAAGAAATACCACAACATCTCATCCAGAGCTTCAAAGGCAACTTTTATAAGCTACGGGTGTGAGTGTTTCTGTCCAAACTATTAGAAGAAGACTTCGCGCTCGGGAATTATTTAGCAGAAGACAGTTAAGGGTTCCAGAACTTTCAAGGCAACATAAAATTGACCGTTTAAATTGGTGTTTGGAGCATGAAAATTGGGATATTGAAAATTGGAAAAATGTTTTATGTTCGGATGAAACCAGAATAGGACTACGATCCGATGACCGGCGGATTCGCATTTTAAGAGGTAAAGGGAGACAAGCTATAATTCGTGCTGCCAAACCTATCCCGAAATACAAAGGAGGTACTGTAATGTTTTGGGGTGGAATTATGATTGGTGAAAGAACTCCTTTAATTCCAATTCGACAAACCCTAACAGGTCAAAGGTATGTAGATTTGGTATTGCAACCTGTAGTTAGGCTCTGGCGAGGTGGTTTTGGCAATTTTTTTTTATTTATGCAAGATAATGCCCCTCCACATACCAGCAAAGTTGCAAAATGTTTCTTAGAAACGGAAGGTATTGCCGTTTTAGAGTGGCCTTCTTGCTCACCGGATCTTAATCCTATAGAGCACTTATGGGATAAGATAAAAAGAAAGATTAAAGCTCGCCAGAATGCTCCTAGTAACACTGAGCAACTTATTCAAGCGGTTTTAGAGGAATGGACAAATGTTCCCCAAGAAGACATTGACAATTTGATAAATAGCATGCCTCGTCAAATTCGTGCTTGCATCGATGCTAGAGGTGGCAATACTGATTATTAACATTTAATTTTAAATTAACTTTCTTGTTAAATTGTCATATTCAGAAAAATCATTTTTATAGAAATCTACACTTTTTGTTTTTTGTTCTATTATTGTGAAAATTGTAATCAGTTTCATTATTTTTTTTAATAAACTTGGTTTTGAAAAAGTGCCCTATAATCCTCAATGACTATTTTTTAAAATAAATTCCATTTTGCGAAATTACTGGGTGATTCCATATAAGTTTGGTTGTGTGTATATTGTTCTACAGGGTATTTCAGAACTATGGGATCAAACTTCTGGGGGTTGTTCAGTGCAACAGTAGAATCCATTTGAGTATAGAAATCCATGTCCGAAAATGTGTCACTACGCCACTACGGCCCTAAGATGCGTTTAAATTTAGAAAAAATATTAATTACCTAAATAGGATCTGATGCATTTATTGTTACCTTTTGTATATGATACCATCACAACAATTGTTCAAAATGTCTTGCCCCAACCTCAATACACCGATTTAAAGGCCGCACATGATTTCGGCGGACTACACTAAAAATTTGATCCTCGTTTTGAATGATTTCAAATGCTGCTGTTATTCGTCCAATTAAGTCTTAAAGACTTTACATGTCCCCACAAGAAAAAATCGAGCGACGTTAAATCGGGTGATCTAGGAGGCCAAGAAACTGCTCCACGTCTGGCAATCCAACGGTGCCCAAACGTTTTTGATTTCTTGATCCTAGACCTGCGAACTCTATCTACATTATTTCATTATATTTTAAATGTTTGATAAGTGTAACCTAATAATTTAGATAATTCCGATGTAAATCAAAATAATGTGCATGTCAAACATTAATTTACGGTCCAGCGTAATTCTAAATAAATATTGTTAAGCATTTTTAATATTAAAAAATACGACTGTTAGTCAAGTAATTTCGACATCAATAAAGTCCATTAAATATATAAATTTTTAAATCACTATTATATAACAAAAGTTTCATGTAATCTTTCTATATTACTATTACTAAACAACAGTCCGTGACTAAAGAATCGATGACTAAATCGTTGAGATATATTTGTTTGAAGCCAAGAAACCATGCCACACTTCTTTTAACCCCGTAGTATGTCGAGGTTACATAATCATATTCCTGTGAATAGCTATAACGCAGGCAAGAATTTTATAACATGTGATGGTTCACTTTATTTATTTCCGTAAAGGCAAGGCTAGTAAATATAGATTAATATAGGTAAAGTGACAAGGAGTCAGTTAATTAAAATTTGGCATCTTTGGTAAAGTACCCCCTAATAAGTAAGACATGATAATTAAATCGACCATTATAAGAGATGTGTGATAAATAAAAACGATAGCATGAAATGCTTAAGGCCAAAGCTTGGGAAAAAGCACATTTTCTTCCAAACTGATAGTAAAAGTAAAAAACCAGGAATTGTAGTCGAATCTTGAAAATCAGGATAAAGGATCAAGACGATGATCAAATAAAGAAGGTAAAGATGAGTAACGTCTCATCTGAAGCATTAGCGGAAGTAACTAAGGACGAAGTAGGTAATGAAAGCCGTAAAGAACAAAAACTGCAAAAAAGCACTCGGGGAGGAATATTACCACCGACATGATGATCGAAGGAGGTGGTAAACATTAATAAATAAATATCTCTAATAAGGTGAAATCATGGATGTCTGAAGGAACGTTAGTTATCTTCTTCTTTTTCCTAGTCGCTAGCCTGACACAGGTATCGTGATATCATAAAGTTGCCGATGCCTCTATATTTTTCCTGGTTTTCCATCATCTCTTTGTATCGCAAGCTTCTCAAGACCGTTCCTTCCAAAGACATATTCAAAATAGCCTATTATTTGCTCTGGTAACCGCATTCTTAGTGTTTTCTTTATATTCAATTTTTCTAATATTAACACATTTTCTCTGCGAGCTGTCCAAAGAATTATAAGCATACGTCTTCAAAAAAACATCTCCAATGCATCCAACACTTCGTCTCATTTTGGTCGCTACTGTGATTTCGTGACTTTTCCAGATTTTAGTAAATTTAGCCACTACATTTCTTGCAACAGCTAATCTACGTTGAATTTCCTCAGTGCATCTTCCTCTATTGCTTATTGCTGATCCCAGGTATACAAGCTGATTTGGCGATATTATTTATTTATATTGGTTGTTGGTTCTATCTATTATCATGATCCTTGTCCTTGTTCTGTTTATCTAATAGTAATAATAATAATAATAATAATAATAATAATAATAATAATAATAATAATAATAATAATAATAATAATAAAGGTCTTTTTATTTAGGAAAAAAAATACAATTACAAACTTAATAGTTGAAAGGCGAGATTCAGCGCACAAAGATTTAGATATCTAAATGCCTGTTCTTCCATCTAACCTAATTATCTATACTATACTAAGTTTCAAAATAGGAATAATATAAACGCTATAAATTATTAAGAGTACATCAACCAGCAAAAAAAAAAAGAAAATCTGACAGCATATATGCCTACACAAGGAAAAAGAAACAAATTCAACCTCACAAACAAAACACATCACAAAGCAAAAGATATCATAATATATCATCATAATATATAGTCTATTGCATTAATTGCTTTTGTTATCATCATCGGAATAGAGAAAAGAAAGTAAAAAAAAACGAAACGCCCACTAAATTATGCTTTATTGTTCCTGCAGTAATTTCTTAAAAATGTATTTTTTTAAAGAATATAAGCTAAACATTTTTTCGGTATTAGTTTGGCAGCTATTTATAATTTTTGAAATTTGACAAGAAATGATCTTTAATAAGTTTCGGTTGAGTAAAGCGGAAGTGTTAGCCTTCCTTTATACTGGTTATTAATAACGTGAACATCTGCGTGAAATTTTATTTTTTTATATAAGGAAAATGGAGATCTTAAATTAATTATTTTTAAAAACATTGAAGATGCCTGAAAAATCCTTCTGTTGTGCATAATCAACCACCTGGTTTCCTTAAGCTTGTGTTTTCTGGGGTTGCGCTTCCTTCTGCCACATATTAATTTAAGGTACGCATTATGGAGTTTCTGAATTCTACTCTCTTCAGCAGTTATCAAGCATGGGCCATACACTGCATCGCAATGATTAAGCTGTGATAGGACCAGCGAATCAGACAGTAGAATTTTTGTTTTTCTATTTAAAACGTAATGATGTGGATAAATATTTTTAAGGTTTAAAAATCCTTTTTGAATACATAAATTAACACGCTGCGTGAATCGCAGGTCACTATCCAGAATCAAATCCAAGCTCTTGCAGTGCTCGACGTGTTTTATAGGCTCGTTATTGATATTAATTAAGTCCCTATAATATTGTAAAAAATTATTTCGGCTTCCCTTGTCCTCAAACAGCATAAATGCTGATTTTATAGAATTTAATTGTAAGCAATGATTTTTAGAAAACTCGTAAACATTAGCAAGGTCATAATACGTCATGGAAGTTAGCAACAGAATCAGAAACGAAAATCAAATTTTTACAGTCGCCCAGATAAGTTCTGCACGCAATCTATTTTTTTGCATATTTAAGGATTTTCATAGTTACGTAGATTTATATTAAAATCCTCAACACGATAAATATTATCATATACTAGAATAAGATTTATCAGAGTATTCTCGAAATTATTTAAAAACTCCATGCATGAAAAAGTTGGACGTTTTAAGACCTGCCTCTATACTGATATTTTCTATTCTATCTAATAGTTGGCACAGTTCCTCTTTAGACTTGTATCATCTGCATATCTCAGATTGAAAATTTACCTTTCGCCAATAGTGATTCCGCTATTCTTCAGTGGCCTGTCACATAATCCATTCACCATATATATTGAATAGGATTGGACTCAGTATGAGGCCTTGCCTCACTCCCTTAGTAACATAAAAATAGTTAGTATCTCGTTTAATCTGACCCGAGGGCAGTCATCATTATAAAAATATTTTATTTATTTACTTATTTATATATTCAATTACAAACACCTTAACAGGTAATTACATGTAAATATTTAAAAAAACACAAATATTATGCAATAAGCTTATAAATCAACATATACAAATCAAACAAAAAAGCAAGAAAATAAAGTAGCTATATATATTATCTAACCTATCCCCCTGTCCCTCTTATAACTTTATTTTTAAAACTATTACAAGACTCTCCCGTAAATAGATCATACGAACTATAGTGCGTATTATACAATTTTATTAGTTGGTATGGTACCCCTCTAAATCCATGATTGGTACCGTGAGATCTTCATAAAAGAATCCTTTGATGTGTAACCCTATTTGGGACTTTTAATATTATCTTATTTAAAAAATAAGAACTATCTTTTTTACCGTTAAGTAATTCAAACAAAAAATAGATTCTGGCATTATTTCTTTTAATTTCCAAAGTTTGCAGCCCAACTAGCTGACACCTAATGTTATAACAAATAGTTTCGTAAGGGAATCTATGTTTATAAAGTAAAAATTTGCAAAACTTATTTTGAACTTTTTCTATACAATTAATATGTATGTTATAAAATGGTGACCAGACAATACAGTTGTATTCTAAAACACTACAAACTAAACTATTGTATAAACATTTTATGGTTCTAATATCACTGATTTGATCACAATGTCTCCCAATAAAACCTAGCATTCTAAAACCCTTCATCGTGATGTTATCAACATGAGCATTAAAAGTCAATTAATGGTCAAAAATAACGCGTAAATCATTTAAAGTGTCTACACTTTCCAGCAAACATCCGTCTAACGTATATGTAAAACTATAAGGAACTTTTTTCCGGTAAAAGGACATAACTTTACATTTTTTAACATTAAGGTTCAAGAAATTTTCTACACACCATTGATTAAAATTATTTAAATCTAGTTGCACTAAGGAACAGTCTTCATCACAGTCAATAGTTCGAAAAAAATTTATATCGTCAGCATATAAAAGACATTCACAGTGTTTAAAAACAGATACAGCTTCATTTATATATAAAAGGAACAAAATTGGCCTAAGATGTGATTCCTGAGGCATTCCAAAAGTCACTGGAATTTCCCTTCCAGTTGCTCCCCTTAGCTTGACTTGTTGAGTACGACTATTCAAATATGAATCGATCCACTTAAGATATGAGCCATGTACTCCCAATGCTTCAAGTTTCTTTATCAACAGACCATGGCATACACTGTCGAATGCTTTTTGTAAATCGGTATAAACAACATCAATCTGATAGCTTTTTTCTATATTTTCACTTAAAAAATCCTGAAAATCCGCTAGGTTTGTCGCCGTTGATTTACCTTTGTAAAAGCCATGTTGTTTTGGAGAAATATAGGATTTGAAGGTGTTAAATATTTCATCAGTCAAAATTCATTTATATATTTTGGAGAAGACTGAAAGCAAAGAAACACCCCTATAATTTCCACTCTCAGTTTTGCGTCCACTTTTAAAAATAGAGAATAGAACTGACAGCTTCCAATACGTGGGAAATGAAGATGTATCAAATGACCTCTGAAAAATTAACCGAAGAGGCTCAACCAACACAGATGAACAGTTTTTGATAAACACTGGTGAGATTCCATCAGGTCCTGATCCTTTATTGGCATCCAATGAGTTAGGTTTGTCCAGTATTTCTTCATTGATAAAAATATGATGTGAAAGAACAGACACCAGATTTTCTGGAACAGATGTAATGCATTTGTTAGAAAAATATGAATAACAGGATTCAAAATGGTCAGCAAAAGCCTCAGATACTTTCTCGGGAGTCTCCATAGTCATTCCCTTGTATTCCATAGATTTTGGTATTCCTTTATCTTTACGCAAATTGTTAACATAGGACCAAAAAATCAAACAAAGACCAATTAATAAGTAGAATCAGGTGAAATGGCACTTCTATTTCGGAAAGAACTTGCTACAACTTCCTCAAAATTCACCAGATTCACCATGGCTTTTGCTATAATCGATAAAGCACATAAACCTCGTAACATTAAATTCTCTGAATTTTTCTACGATCTGCCTCATGTTCAACATTTGCTCCCTAGTGCTGCATCCTGGGACGAGACCCGCCTCTTTTTTTACAATTTCAGGTAGTAGAAATGGTTTTTATCCTTACTAGTATTATTTGTAACATGATTTGACTGCAATGTGTGATCAATGCTATTGTGTGTTAGTTGCTGCATAAATCCCCTGCTTCGTATTTATTAAATGAAATATATGTTGATGTTGTTCAGTCCTCTGGCCACGTGCATGTCTCCCATATCTTTTGGCAGATTCGGAGCATTATATCTACTCCGATATCATCTAGGGTCCACATCATTTCAGTGGGTATATTATCTATATCAGTGACTTTATGTCTCTTTAGTCTTCACTTCTGAGTATGAACATGATTCTCCTACAGCCTTCTCCATCATCAGATTTTTATGGTTTGATGCTAAGGAACGAGTTATCTGCTTTATTTTCTTAAACATATCGTAAGTTTCATTTTTGTGTTCTTCCATTTCTTGGCATATTTGATCAACGGGCTGTTTTTGTCTTTTTCGACAAAATCATCTTATCTCATTCGTTATTCTCTATTCAGTGCGTTGTAAGCTTTTAGTTGTTTTACTAACTTATAATCTGTCCCAAGTAACATGTTATCCATTGCTTCCTCTTTGCTTTTGTGTCATTTGTGATGCCTTCAGCAGCATTATTTAATACGGATTTTTTGTCTGTCTATGTCTGACGGATCACTAGGACGTTCATTTATAATTTCCTAGTTCCGCTGATAGAAATTAATGATCGCTGTTGCAATCCATACCCGGATAGATCTTAGCCTCTTTAAATATAGTTTTCTAGCAAGGTTTTGTCGTAATGAAATTTATCTGATTCCTGTATTTATTGCCAGGTAATATCCAGGTATATAAACGTCTCTGATAGGTTCATCATCATCATCATCATCATCTACTTTAGTAGCACCAATATTAGCATTGAAATTATCCAGGATTAAAGTAAACTAAAGTTATACTATTTAAAAAAAATAGATAAGGTTCAAATGATGAACTACCATCCTACAACTCTACCTACTATCTCCTCTACTATCGCACCTTTTTAATTACTACACGTAACTAACCCACAATTTGCATGAGTATCAGTCAACGAAACAGGCAGGTTTTAGAAAGGTTTACTCAACTGCGGATTAGTTGCTTAGCATGAAATTCTTGAATGAAAAGTACAAAGAATTCCTACTTTGAATCTGGTCCTTATAGACTCCAGATTCAGACAACAAACTTTTAAGGATTGGCCTTACGATTAATTTGAATGGTACATCATTACATCTTTAGATTTTATTAAAATCTAACTGAATTTTATGTATAAGGTCTTATTCTTGAGTTAAACTAAGTTATTATTCTTAAGTTTCTAAGACAATTTAATTTTTTGTAAGAAATGATGCTTATGCGTCGCTAATCATATTTTTTTCCTGTAGGAATAAGGTGTTCATTACTAAATTTACGCTTAACTTCTTAAAAAAAAAGGATCGACTTGAGTACTATTTGCATAATATTTGACCAAGAATAATACAGCGAGATTAATGAAAGAAGTGTAATAGTTAAATTAAAAAGTTTTCCAAACATAACTTTTCTTAAATGAAAACTCTCTACTTTCATAATTTTTCGTACTTAGGATTAAAAGTAAAGGAAAGTTTTGAACGAGGTGATCCATCTCGATTATACTTTACGAAATATTAATTAAGTAATTAATATCTTAATCGTAAAAATACTTTAATTCTGCTTTTAGTTTCTTCGAGGGAATGAAAGTTGAATATTTAAGACATGCATAAAAAATTAAGATTAAATTATCTGTAGTCATAGTGAACACTTTCTTGACGAGAATTAAGCTCGCTTAGGAATATGTGCTTTCAACTTTGCAAGACTGTATGTAAATCGACAAGATTGCCAACAATTTTAATTGTGCTATTGACCTCGATAGCATTAGAAAAAGATACTACTGCTTTTGTTTAATCGATGCTAGAGGAAATTTTTTCTCAATATATTCTTGTAAATTTGTGACCAGAGATTTTCTATTGGAAATGGTATTTTGTGGATGTATTGATCAATTGTTAAAGAAAACTATTGTTTCTTGCCAACGTTTCGAATTATATTTAATTTATCTTTAGGGCTCGAAGTCCGACGAAAGAGAACTACGACTGTTGAACAATTGATCAATACCCCCACAAAATACCATTTTTTTAATATAGTTTTAAATATATTAAATATAATAAGGGTACAAAACCTACCTGGGGTACACAACATAATATACTTGCTAGCCAAGCTACATACATCATTACTTTGGAACATCTGGAAGTCCAAGAATAATAGGTGAGTGGATAGCAAATGGCTTGATGTCTATCTATTGCTGTTGCCATGAGAATATAGGAACTTAGATATGGACCTAAGGTTTGACCAAACTGAAAAAAAAATTAGGTTAAATTACATTAACTAATGATTAGTTTGATAAAGTTACATATTAAAGTTGTTAACCTTTGATACTATTATATTATTTAACCTTAATATACGGTGTCCAAAAAGGGTATCAGCAATGTGATGTTTGCATAAACCAAATACACCATATTTCTATGATCATTTATTTATGGCAAATTAATGTAGTCAATGGAAATTTATGAACCAAAAACTATGTTGTCTAAATGGTGTCCGTTGCACTGTATATACTCAAACCGAGAACGAAGATTATTGATAACCCGTCCACACATTTCCCTTGATATTAATCTTATTTGCTCCTGGATATTTTGCTTTAATTGATTTGTATCAGCTGGATTATTCTCGTAGACCTTACTTTTGAGGTAACCCCATAAGAAATAATCAAGTGGCGACAGGTCCGGGCTCCTAGGAGGCTAGTTAATATTGCCTCTTCTTGAAATGACTTTATTGAAGAATAATTGTTGAACAGCTTCAATTGCCCGATTTGACGTATGGCATGTCGCACCATCCTGCTGAAACTAGGTTTCTAGTTAAAACCTTGAAACTGTCGGAGAGATAGTGCAAGAAAATATTGTAACATTGCACAATACCACTCGGTATTAACGGTAAGTGCCCGTCCATTTTAATCTTCAAAAAAATACGGCCCAATTATGCCATCAGCAGACATAGCAGCCCATACGACCACTTTGGGGCTAGTGGACGTTCGTGTTTTCTGCGAGAATGAACGTCATACCAGTACCTGCAATTTTGCTTTTGAGTGCTTTTTGAGTTCTGATTTCTGAGGGAATAAAGGGCAAAGAAATTAATTGGATTAAGTAATTTCTGAGCCACAGGCCTCGGTCAGTTGAGATTAAGGGTGACAAGAACGGTATTGTTAATTATACATTCCAATCGCGTTTTATAGACGTAGATACCGGTGCTCCACAGGGCTTACTTTTGTCCCCACTTTTCTTTATTGTGTTTTGCAACAGCTTAAGTGATGACATTGGCGGACCATATACAGTACTAGCCCAGTTTGCCGATGATTAATCCCACAAAAACTGTAAATTAGCCTTAGATCTTACAAACTCTATAGCCTTACAGATACAAAAGTAGTGTGAGGAAAATCAGTTAGTCCTTAATTCAAGCAAAACAAAATTCATTCATTTTTAAAACAAAAGACTTTGAAAATAATTGATAATGATATGCCCCTAAGCATCAATGGAATTATTGTATATGAATCGGACAAAACTAAGTTTTTGGGTCTAACTTTACACAAAAATTTAGATTGGCAAAGCCATGATATGAAACAGATAACGTCGGCAAACTTCGCTATTTACAGTTTAAAAAACATTGGCAGTAGAGAATCAGTAATTTAATTTTATTATGCATATGTCAATAAAAAGAACATTTGTTATTCAAAAAAGAATTGTACGGACAATGTATGGATCCGCTTTTCGAGAGCATTGTGCCCTTTGTTTAAAAAATTAGGAATTATGACAATATACTCTCTTTACTTATACAAAGTATGCTGTTTTGCCTCTAAAAATGAACATCTCTTTCAAAAAAATTCTGATGTAAATATTAACAGTAATAAGACAAGACATAGATTCGATTTTGCAGTACCTAGACATGAGACAACCATGTATGAAATGAGTCCTCATTATATGTGTGTCAAAATATACAATACATTACCCGATGAAATTAATAAGATAGAGGGGTACAGGCAGTTCAAGCCAGTAGCAAGAACGTTTTTTGTTCAGCACCCTTTTTATTCAGTGGGTGAATACATAACTCATATAAGCTTAATCTGTTTGGTTTTAAATATCCATATTGTAAGCTGGTTTTTTTTTTTAAATATATACCTAGTTTGATAAGTCTGTGTCTGCTGGTGTAGTTAGTGTTAAGTGGTGTGTCTTTTATTTTTATTTTACTTGGCTCTAACTGTTTTAATTTTAAACTTTTTAACTTAATCTTAATTCTAGTACTATTCTTAAATCGACGACCTTATATTACTTCCGTAGATGCAGACAGCCAGATTACAGAAGCAATTTCAATAGAGCGTGGATTAAGGCAAGGATGTGTACTATTCCCGAGGTTGTTTAATGTTAAATCCGAATAAGCCTTAAAAAAATGTAATAAAGATATTAACAGCCAACGTTAGAACAACATCAGATATGCAGTGATATTCGTAGACAGTCTAAAAGGTTTATAAGCACTGATGACACGTTTAACTGAAAGTAGCCAATAGTACAGATTAGACTCAAACACAAATAAGATAAAATATACGTTCATAGGTAAACGTCTAGTTTTAATTACACAGCTTGGTATCACCCAACAGCAAATTGAAAAAAATTAAAAGCTACACATGTCTTAGCATGAATATAAAGAATCAATGAGATCACTCCTTGGAAATAAGACAACCAGAGGAACATATACAAAAATGGGCACCCTTTTCAAAAACCATGACCTGCCGCTGAAAACTCTTCGTGCTACAATGGTATAATTTTTTTGAGTTCTGTTATACGGAGCGGATGTTTGGACGCTCTCGGAAGTAGCTACGAAAAAATTAGAAGCGTTCGAGATATGGTGTAACAAAAATATCCTAAGAATCCCCTAGATCGATAGTCATACGTTGAAGTCATACGTAGAGTTAAAAAAGAATGCGAAGTTACTACTATTATAAAAAAACGTAAATTGGAATACCTAGGAATACCTATACTCATAACAAAGTATGAATTGCCATGTTGGTCGCTAACATTTGGATCGCCATGTAAGGAAAGCATAAACGTCGACTGAGAAGTCATGCTTTCTTTCATTAAGAGGACAGGTTGCCTGCTTAGAACCTTTAAAGGCTAGAATTTGCATTGCCGTGGATCCATGGCAGTTTGTTTGCTTGCAACATCTCTGACGCAGTGATGCTAAATACTTACGTATAAGAAACAAAAATAAACTTTATTTTTCATTTATTTTGAGTGGCACAAAGCAATACTACTGTGCCCCTTCAATAAAATATGAAAATTTTGATTTTTTTTAAATGAAAATATGGATACTCTATAAAGAAGTTAATATTCAAAGTTAAATTAATATAGATAACGTATATTGGAGAAAAGGGCAATAACATCGTAACAGCGCTCGATCGTATTGTTGATGCGACCGACACAAGGAATCTTTTCCAGTGACGCCGACAAAAATTATTTACATGATAAATATTTTTGAATAATAGATTATGCTTTAAATATAAACAATATTATCCCTTATGAGCGTTTTTTTAACGTACTTTATTAGACTAAAGGTATTTGTACATATTTCTGCTAAGACAATAAAAAAAAACATAAAATCAGTCCTGTTAATAAAACCATGTAAAAAATGTGAATGTTTTATTCATTATAGCCAAAAATATTTATATTCAAAAATATAAAGAATCTTGTATTTTACACGCACTTCATATTTAAGTTTTTACTTAGGTTTATTTCTCTAATCCCCTATTCTATGTTCATGATGAAGGTTCTTCTTTGATATAATATTATGAGATATATCGGTATTTACTTGTAAAAAGATCGGCTTGAATAGGTAAAAATATATGACATATAATTATTAGAAAATAAAATGACGTGCACAAACATAACTGTTTTGTTCATTAATTGACATGTTATTATAGTTTGTTATTAGACTATTTTTGTCTCGTTCCGTAAAAAAAATGAAAACATTTTAATCGCACACACTTACAATCCACCTTCATGAGTTGATGTAAGAACCTTCTTGTTAACGTCCCTCATTCTACCAGTTATTTTTGGTTTCTTAGCATTTTTATTACCCATTTCACTATCCAGGGCTGTTACTTCTATTATTTCGATAATTTGTAACCAAATAATATATCTTAATTGTTTAAAACCACGCAAACTAACAACGAGAAAAGAAAACAATAACACTAAGACTAACAGGCTATATATCGTATGATTTCACAGTGTTGTCAACTTGAGATTCTGCCTTTTTTTGCTGTTTTGCATTGACATTTCCTCTTTTTCCCGTGTATGTCATATTTTAAAATCGCTATAAAATCTTAACCATCCTCTTTATTGCAACGAAGGTGCTAAAAAAGATTTTCGCATTGAAAAGTACGTGCAGCGATGCTAAGCTCAAAAATCAAAAAAATTGACATTTCCCCTTTTTTCCCGTGTACTCTTCAATTTTTTTTAGCCAGATAGTAACAATGAATACTTAAATCAAATTATGGTTGTACCCCACAAACTAAGGTTTCGTTGTGAAAATTAATTAAAAAGTCAAATGTTAAATTGATTGACTTGCAACCATCTGAAATCGGTTTAAATTTTTATTATTTATTGCATTAAAAAGTTTTATCCAAATCTTTTGGGACTTATAGCCGTTTATCATTTATAACATTAATTTTTTACCAAAAAAATTCGTTTGTAGAGGTTAGCATCAATCTAAATCATCTAAAATCGGTTTAGATATTTATTATCTTTTATAAAAAACAGTTTTATCTAAATCCTTTAGGAGTTCGAGACTTTCATTTCTTTAACATTTGACTTACTAATTAATTTTCACAACAAAACCTTAGTTTGTAAAGGTTTGGGACCACCACAATTCAATTTAGGTATTTATTGTTAATATCTGGACAAAAAATTATTAAAATACCTTGGGAATTTTAGGAGATACGGGCATTATATTGATTAAATAACAGCGAGCGCGGACTATAAATACGATGTTGCTGGCAACCGACGCATGGTGCGTTCTCGATTTTGGTTGCTGGATATAGATCGGACGCTAGCTTCACACACAGAAATTTAAATCCCAAGATCTTCTATCACTAAACTCTCTCCACATTATAACAAGCTAGCACATTTCTACGGTCCTCCTAAAATACCCTAAGAAGAGATGCCTTTGCGACCTATCACCAGGTCCAGCGATTCGTCAACATTGGAACTTAAAGTTTATGTTGAGACAACACGGACTCCCTTGTACGAAGCTCATTTCGTAGAACTCCTTTAGGTCACAAACGTTAGACCCAACAATAAGCTAGTGAGCTTTGATGTTGAGAGTCTTTATACAAATGTGGTCATCGGATAATACTTTAACATCATCAATGAAAAACTCAACACTGGCAGAATGCACTTGATTTCTACTGCAGGCAGTGACGGACCTTTTGAAAGTTTGTATGCATAACTAGTACTTTCAATTCAAAGATAGGTCTTACGCCCAGACGACGGACTTTCAATGGGTACATCCTTATCTACAGTGGTGGCCAACATATACATGGACTGGTTCTAATCCAAAGTAAAGATATGGCTTCGATATGCCATTGACCTATTTAATATCTGAAAAATGTGCAATAGTTATTAACAAGAATTAACCAGGCTAGTAATGCCAGTGGCTTAACAATAAATTTAACAAATTCCAAATTTTTGGTAGTCAGCAAGCAAAATATTGGACATGTACAATTGTCCATTGGCCAAGAAATAATAGCATGAATGGATCACTATGAATACCTCGGATGTTACCTAAGTAGTCAATGGGACTTGGACGGGAAATACGCCTTTTTTCCAGTTTTCACTATTGTAACAGTTTACAAAAAGACTTAAATAAGACCTTTTTGCTTTTCCAATCAAAAAATAAAGAAAAATCAAGAACTTCACAAAGCCGTTTGACAAGATGACATTTCGGGCATCACTGAACTTTTCCTTGAAGTGTTGCCACTCCAAATTTTTTAGAAACGGTATCAATAATAAAAATGTTAATAATTTTTTTAAATTTAAAGGAAATATTTTTTTTTTAGAATAGGTTAAATCTATTTTTACTTTTTATTTTTAATCAAAAATCAATAACCTAAAACATACTAAATAAAAAATAAATATGTGTTAAAAACGATTTCGTGCCATTAAATATTTAATCTTATTATTATATATAAGATCGGTCGGCCAGTAAGATTCGATACGGAAATTGACATAGACCCATCCAGAATAAAATTCCAATAAATTGCTTCATTTCATTCACATTTGTGTCACGCCACTGGTGAATTCTGTTTGACCTTACATTGAAAGGCATATCTATTGGTTCCAAAACCATTAAATTGAGGATATGTTCGTTTAGGAGAAGGCTGTAGAAATCAATTGGAGATTTATCATAATATTTTTCATACATTTCCGGGCAAATTCCTGATTTAGGAGTCGAAAAAGTAAATATTTTTAGGTTTGTACCAGTTACCTGATGCCATGCAAGATCTGTAAGTGTATATAATGAATCACCTGCATCGAAATTTGCGCTATATTTTCTGATAACCTCTTCAATAATTTCTATCTCAAGATCAACAATATTGTCATCTGGTGGTGGTGGCGGTGTGCTGGGATTTTTTGACGTACAAGGAATGTTCGAATCATCTAAGGTATGGTACTTTTGTCGTTTCTCAGGAATTTGGGAAAATACCTGCTCCCGTCTTAGACAGTCCAAGGTATCTTCTGAATCACTTGAATTCTCATCAGTACTAGTAATATGTTCGTCAGAGATGTCTGCAAAAGGATCCTCTTCTTCATCAGATAAAATCTCTTGAAACCATACATTTTTTTATTTACTGACATAGAGTCCATTCGTAGTAATAATATTAACATTATAGAAGGCGGCTCAAGTTGCGGCTTTTGATGGTCAATCCTATATATAAACGTATATGTAATTACAATGTCGTATTATGTCTTTAAACATAATAAAATACGTGAATCCTTACCGTAAATAACCAATAAGAAACTTACCTGCCATAATTTAATATACTTGTTTTGTTCTTTTTCATAACTCATTTTTAAAGCTACAAGGTGCTTTGAACGGGCGTATGACCTACTGACCCGTCCACCGGTCAAACCTACGATAGAACATCCAGGCATCGTTCAAAACCGGGTGTCGGACGTGAACTTCCGAAACAAATGGAATCGTCGTTTTTCCCCGGAAGGTTTCCCTCTTACATCGCCCGGAATGCGGTCTCCCGTGCGACCGGCTATGGAAAACGCTTAATTATCTGTAGGACTCGCGTTCGTGGCCAGCAAACTCCATGTCTGACGAGATCTTCCCCCTAGTAGGGAACCCCCAATCGAGCTTTTGGCGCCGGCTCCCGAGGCGGACTGAAAGTCGCCGTTAACGGGAGATCCGACTGTTCGCTGGAGGCCGGGACCACGTCCAGTGTCGGGACCCGACACCAGACCCCCCATTAAGGCTCATGCTTCGCAGAGCGGACCACCAGAGTCCAACTGGCTCCGCTTATCCAGTACCCCTGCCCCTACGAATCCGACACCATTTGAGGAGGGCTTCAGAGCCGACTGGTGGGACTCTCTCCTCCCCGTAAGACCAGTTTTGGCCAGAGTTTTCTATGTAGACGCTCCACCACTGACTGGTCACAGATCGAGGAGGCTGTGCGTGTGCGCATCTCCTCTGCCTCGTATATACTCTGACTGTAACGCCCGTTGCCCAGTACCGGGATTGGGTGGCTACAGCCAGTTTTAGGGGTAAACGTCACGAGGTCAGGACCTGCCCTCTTCAGGCCCGGGAGATCCATGTGTCTCCTGTTAAGAGAGTCATAGTTACTCCCGCCGTTTACCCGCATAATGTAATAAATTTTATAAAAAGCGAAATAGACTGCACCGCATATAGTAATCTACTGAACTAGTGTTGGGCGATGTTCATTGATGTTTTTGAAACATCGATGTTTTCCTATCGATGGTCGATATTTTGACATCGATGCCAAAGGATCGATAGATATTTTGATGTTTTAATGTGGCAGAAGACGTTTGAAAATAACAAAGTCCCTTTTGTTCATGATATGGCGTGACTATCAGCCCATTAATATAGTTGAAAATGAAGGATTTGTGCAGCTTAGCGCACAATTAGCCCACAATACCAGATACCATCACGAAAAAATATTGGCAATCTACTTGGTGAAAAATACATACATGCAATCACGAGTATCTTTCGAGAAAAAATTGGAGAGCGGAAAATTTCACTATTAAAACAGATATTTGGACGGAAACTATGAAATCTAAAAGTTTCCTTGATGTTACGTTACATTTTCTTAAAGGGAATAACATTTTAGAATCAACCTTGGGAATATATGAGTTAAATGAAGTCATACGTCTGAATATATTGCGAAAATTTTAAAGAGGTTGTGTCGAAAATGGAACATACCAGATGAAAAAAATACTTGTGTTGTGCTTGTGCTTTCGGTAAACAAAGAAACATCATTTATTTTGTATATATATTATATTTAGTAGTTACAAAAGCAATTGAACAGAGTGCTGAATTATGCGAAATTATCAAAAAAGTAAAAGATATAGTAACATGGTTCAAGCAAAGCGTCACAGCATGTGATGCATTACGAAAGGCATAAAAAAAAAAGAAAGTGACGAACATCAGTTAACACTTAAACAGGACGTTATAACTCGATGGAACTCAACATTTTTCATGCTTGAATGATCCTTGAAGTTACGAATCCATATTAATACAATATGTTACAGGTTTAATCTCCAACAGATATATTAATTGATTTATTAATTTTTTTTTTACCAAGATAAAGTAAATCTCAACCATAGTTTCATAAAATAATTTATTTAAAAATCATACATAAATATACATACTACACAGGTATGATACCGTTAAGATGGTCCCTCCTAACATACCCGATCTGAAACGCAAGGAAAACCATTATTGGATGAGGAAAGTAAATAATAATATGGGATATTGTTTCATTGTTTTGTTGATTGAATAGAATTGGGAACTGCCATTGATTTTGCATTGATTTTACCTTGCAGGTCAATTTGGCCTATTTTAGATTTTAATGAATACTGAGCACTTATTAACTAATTGTTTATTTTGTTCAAATCATAAGGATCAATAGTGATAAGAATGTTAATGTCAATCTGGTCTGTCAGTTTTTTTTTTGTAAATTATTGTTGCTAAACCATGGCCTCAAAATATAGATTGCTCCATAGTTGCAAATTACTTAAACCAATGTTGGTACCAGATAATACCCAGTAGTTAAACCCAGCATGTCAACACCTAGGTACTTGACAGATAAATGCATTCCTTAAAATTTGGAGGGAACTGACAATCCTATTTTTAATAGATTCATTCTTTATCTGGTTCTAGAGTATGACAGATAGTTTCGCTTAATGCAGATGTGAAAAGGTAGACCCTATCTTAGCCTAATTTTTTTGTAGTTACTAGTATGTGCTAGGATAGCTTAATTGCTGATTTTCTAAGTAGGCCTAAGAGTTTATAGGGCTCCTTGTTTTTGTTGTGTTAAATAAACCCCAGAAAAGGCCACATTCCATCTTCGGTAAGTTAGCACATGTTACATGCCTAAGTCATTTTCCTATTTTTTTCATCTAATTAATTTCTTATTTGCATGCTTTTCGGTTTAACTCAAAAGAACATCAATGCATCCAACTTTTTAGAGAGCAATTTTATAAAATTTAACTTACTTACCCACACAAAAATGCCATAAAATTGACAGCCATGTCGAACCTCATGTGTGGTCCCCATTTTTAGGCCTTCCTGTACCTTCTGCTTATCCTCTGCTTCTGCTTTTGCTGCATTTTTATTGTTACTACTTCCACCTCACTTGCTACTCCACGTGTTACCACATCAAGTCGCTTGGATCATCACCTCCGGAACCTGCATTCCTCCCAATCGGCTACACCTAATACCGATTGCCTTCCACTACCTGCTAGACATTCTAGAAGCATCCTAATTGGTCGATCTGCTGCTGCCTCTTTTGACCCAAACGTATAGCTGCCAACAAAGCAGCCCCATTCAGTCAGGTGGGCCCTGCTACCAGTCGGAGAGACTCAGAATTTCAGGTAGCCCCTTTTCTTTTTTTGGCTTGGTTTCTTCAAGTATTGATTTATCGGCTCGTTGCAATTTATAGATTATTTTTTTTTTTGAATTAATATGTAGAAATAATCACAGATTTTAAATTCAATTTAGTAAAATTGTTTATATAACCACCATCACTGATTTGATTTGAAATTGGGAACTGAGTATATACGTATATGCGAGGTATTATCAGATGTACAATTGAATAAGTATTAAGTGCTAAATTTTACTTTATTTTCTTTCTCATAATTTTAAATTTCATAATTATAATTTAAGTATTAGAGCATTACTGTCTTTGTATTTATTTTTTTTTTGAATTGAGGTTATAGATTAAATTAGTTGTCAATTATGACATTGATTTATCTTTCAATACTAAAGCTGGGTTTAACGATATAAAGCTGCGTTTTCTTTGCGTGCCCTAATAAAGGCTAATAATCATAACCCTGGAACCCACATTTAGGCATTGTGCGAGAAACAGTGCAATAAATTTGGCGCCCAACGTGTCAGTTCATGCTTTACCAATTTTTTTTTTTTCTAGTAACTTTTGATTATATTAGGCATTAGCAGTTAATTTTGATTAGTTGTTTTAGAAGGTTGACTTTACCATTCTTATTTTTTTTGACGTTTTCATCAGTTCAGTGTTTCTTCTCATTTAAAAAAAAAAAAGAGAATTATCAAATTTTATTTAGGTTGGTGACCAATTACCAAAAACCAAGGAAATATCTTCAGGTGTTGTAGGGAAGGATAAATGATTCAAGTGTTATAGGATTGCAGGGTGGTGTGAGGGTGAAAAAAGAAAGGGAAAGAAAAAAAAAAGAAAAGGGAAGAAAAGGAAAAACATTTTTTTAAGAATTCTTGAATAGAGGTATTATCGAGAAGAAGTAGTACTTTGTAAAGTATCATAGAGATATATATTTTCTTTTTCATTTTCTTTTATTATAGTTTGATTTGCTTTAGATAAATTGTTGGAACTTTGATTATGTAATTTTTTTAATGCGAACATCTATTTGTTGAAGTAATTATGAGTGATTAACATAATCGAAAAGTTTTTAAATATTTTGTTTTTTTTTTTAATATTTTTTTTCTTTGATTTTTTTTTAAATCTGTTCATGCGCGGTACTGTAGTAAGTGTGTATAATAAGCTTATTTACTGGTATTACCTTTGATTGATTTTTAAGACTTCTTTTGTTTTTTTTTTAATTTATTTATTTATTTTTTTTGAAGTACCTGACTATTCTTACTTCTTATTAGTAGGTCTGAATGATAAATATAACTATAGTCTTAACTGCTCTTATACGTAGTGTATTTGCTGTTGGACTTTGATTCCTTTTTTTTTTAAATTTTTTTTTCTTAGGAAAGGGTGGGGGTGTCCTTTGGATACTTAATCATATTTTCCTTTTAATTTTTTTTTTAGATTATTTATTTAATTAACGTTATTAAATTATATATAATATATCTATAAATATATATATATTTTTTGTCCCTCTATTTTGACATTTGAAATGGATGTTAATTATCTAGGTGGTGAGGAACTAAAATATGAGTTACACATTCGAGGTCTCCCATTAACCGGTTCTTTCGCTCAAAAACGGACCAGTCTTCGTGAGTCCTTGCGGTTGGAACGAGAGAAACACATTGATCCTCCTAGTTCCACTGCCTTCGACACAGATAGTGAGCTTTGCCTTTGTCGCAGTAAATTAATATCTATTGAACGGGATATTAAGACTCTCGGAAAGGATTATTGTGATGGAGAATCCAAACGGATTAATACCCTCTTGTTGCATTTGTACCAGCGTATCAATCGAGTCCATGTTGTGTCAGAAGTAGAGTCGGTTTTAAAAAATGAGATTGTAAGTTCATGCACTAAACTTTTTGGTGATCTTAATCTTGCTTCTCAAGGTATCATGCCTTCTTGCTCTTATGCCAACAAACCACCAGCCATTACCGTAACAGGAGCCACTCCATCTCACGAATCCCATGAATCCTTAAATACAGGAGACAACTTAGTAGTTTCAAATGACTTAATTGTTTTGAGTGATGAGGAATCTACACCTGTTGAAGAACTTGAAGCGGAACGTGTTAATTCCAATGTTGCTGCCGCATCGACTTCACAATGCGAGGTTGCAGAGCAGTCGAACAATTTGAATAATTTCCAGTCTGGTACTTCTACGTCCTTTGCACATTCAGCTATTAATAGGGAGTTGCCTCAGATTGAATCTCATAGCGATGCAGTACCCTATGGGACTACTTCCAATCCGTCTTTGACACAACAGTCTAGACTTCCACTCCAGGATTTATTGGAGCTTGCTCAAAGCAGTTGTCCTTATTTTAATCCTCAGCAGAGAACGTCAAGTACATCTGAGTCAAGACCTTCCTATGGTCGTTTCATGCAGCGCGACGGATCCAGAGTCTTTCAGTCTTCCGGAAATGAACTTAATGCAAAGTCCTCAATATCTTCGAATCCTATATCACAACCTCCTGTAAGTCAAATTAACTGTTATCCAGTGAGTTCAGCAAATGAGTCTCAATCAATGAGTCGTCAATCACAGGTTCGTTTTGGACCCCCCGTGGTTCATGCATCTCCTCCAGCAAACTCCACTGCTCATAGAGACAACTTGTCCCAGTCCATACCAATCAACGACTTAGTTCGTCATTTGGAAGAAGTAAATTTTTCTCCGACGGACACATCGAATCGAACTTACGGGCGTGAGCCGAGACAACTATCGCATCCCTCATACCATACACATGATGTGTTTCGATGGAATATTAAGTTTAATGGACAGACTAGTGTTAACGACTTTCTAGAGAGAGTTGAGGAAATACGTTTATCTCGAGGTGTACTTAAGGAGCAGTTACTCCGGTCTGCACCAGAGTTGTTTACTGGCGATGCCCTTCTTTGGTATCGTACCAATAAATTTGCCAGTTGGGATGATTTAGTAACTAAATTGAAAGATTCCTTTCGGCCTTATGACTATGAATATGGTTTGTGGGATGAAATACGTAGGCGCACCCAAGGATCACAAGAACGCGTCCTTACGTTTATTGTCGCAATGGAGAGTCTATTTCGAAAACTTTCAGAAAGTCCCTCCGAATCAGTCAAACTTAATCTTATTCGTCGAAATTTACTTCCTTATATTCAAAGTAGGCTTGCTACCCATGAAATCCATGATCTTCACGAGTTGACTAGGTTAAGTCGAGCAATTGAAGAGACCGAAGCCAGAGTGCAGAGATTTGTCCCACCCCCCACAAACATTAGACAGCTATTAGAACCTGAACTTGCCTACAGAAAACCCAGTCATCACGTAGCGTCGATTGAGTCTTATTCAGAGCCTAGTGATGTTAAGCCGATTATTCCTAATAATCATTCGGCTTATTCAACTTCTATAGATGCAGTTTCTTCTGTTGTAACCTGCTGGAATTGCGGTGACAGCGGACATCGTTTTCGTAAATGTTCTAAGCCCAAAACGTTCTTTTGTTTCCGATGCGGAAAGAGAGACGTTAGTGCAAAGACTTGTCCAACATGCTCAAAAAACGAGGCATCGGCAAGAGCATAGGCCGTCCCTCTTGCCTATCTTTTGAATCGCAATCGGCTATTAGTCTATCCAAACATGTTCGTACTTCTGCCGTCCTTGATTTCGTCTTGGCACATGCCAAAGGTGATGAGCGTCCTTATCTGCACATAGACATTTTTGGAAAATCACTATTAGGTTTACTTGATAGTGGAGCATCTCGAACTATTATTGGTTCTGCCGGATGGTCTGTTTTGTCTACTTATTGCAACCTTAAACAATCTGGGGCCACTGAGTGCACTGTAGCCAATGGACAACAATGTTCAATAAAAGGAATTGTGACCTTACCTATGAGGCTTCGCACTCGCGTAGTCCTTATGGATGTTTTGGTTGTTCCCTCCCTACCCCATTCCTTGATCTTAGGTATTGATTTTTGGACTCGTATGGGGATCATACCTGACCTTAACACTGGGGAATGGCATTTCAAAGATGTTGCTCCATACTACTGTCACGAAACTGCCGCAATTCAATCCGTTGATACTCTGACTCCAACACAAAAAGAAACTCTCGACCGACTTATCGAGGATGTCTTTTCCAACATGAGTTCAACATTGGGTTGTACTAATTTGGTCAAGCTAGAAATCAGGACAAATTCAGCACCTATCAAACAGCGCTATTATCCTCTTTCCCGTGCCCTTCAAAAGGATGTCAATACTGAATTGGAACAAATGATTGCCAATGGTATTGTGGAACCATCTATTTCACCCTGGTCATCTCCAATAGTAATGGTTAAGAAAAAAACTGGCGAATGGCGTTTTTGTGTCGATTATCGCGTTTTAAATCGTGTGACCATCAAAGACAGTTATCCCATACCTTTTGTTTCTGCCACTTTAGATAAATTAAGAGATGCCAAGTTCCTTAGTACGTTGGATATTAAGTCCGCGTATTGGCAAATACCTATTGCACCAGAATCTCGCCCTCTTACTGCATTTACAGTCCCTACTAGAGGACTTTTCCAATTTACCCGTATGCCCTTTGGGTTGACTAATGCCCCTGCAGTGTGGCAAAGACTGATCGATTCTGTTATTGGTGTTGACTTGGAGCCATACGTCTTCGTCTATCTTGACGACGTAATCATTTCCACCCCGTCGTTCGAGGAACATATTCGTGTTTTACGTGAGGTCATACAGAGGATCGTTAAGGCAGGTCTAACTCTTAACAGAGAGAAGTGTACCTTTTGTAAACCCGAGTTAAAATATTTGGGGTACATTGTTAATTCTTCCGGTCTACTAGTGGACCCCGATAAGATTGAGGCTATTCTGCGTATACCAACCCCCAAGACTGTTACTGATATTAGAAGAATTGTTGGACTCGCATCTTGGTATCGGAGGTTTGTCCCTAATTTTTCCACGATAGTATCTCCCTTGACCGCATTGACCATGAAGAACGTAAAGTTTGTATGGAGTCCTGAATGTGAAAATGCTTTTAATACTATTAAAGAGAAACTGGTCAGCGCACCGGTTTTATCATGTCCAGATTTTGATCTTCCTTTTATTATCCAATGTGACGCTTCCGATTTTGGACTTGGAGCTGTCCTTTATCAGGTTCAAGGTGACGAAGAGCACGCTATTTGTTTCCTAAGTAGGTCTCTTACCAAAAACGAGCGTCGGTATAGCACAACAGAAAAGGAATGTTTGGCTGTCATTTTCGCCATCGAAAAACTCAGACCATATGTGGAAGGTAGCCATTTTACAGTGGTAACTGACCACTATAGTCTGAAGTGGCTTAATTCAATCAAAGATCCTGTTGGTCGCATTGCTCGATGGGCTGTAAGGCTACAACAGTACGATTTTGACATAGTTCATCGTAAGGGTAAAGACAACATCGTCCCCGATGCATTATCTCGTTCAGTACCAGTGGTAGATGAGGTAGCACCTCTGAATGACATGTCAACGAACGATTCTTCTTTCCTGATCGACAAGTGGTATTCCCGCATGCTAAAACGCGTTAAAGAGCAACCATCTAAGTACCCACTATGGTGGATTTCTAATAATAAGCTCTATAAGCGCACTAAGTCAAAATACCCCGCTTTAGATAATCCTGACGATGCTTGGTTGCAGATTGTACCACGAAATCAACGATCTGATGTCATAAAGGCACATCACGATCCTCCCACCTGTGGTCATCTTGGAGTGTTTAAGACTCTTTCCCGTATTTCACAGAAATATTACTGGCCAAATATGAAGTGTGACGTAGCTAGGTATATTGCCCGATGTCACACTTGCTTAAGGACTAAACCTCTTCAAAAAGTCTCTTCTGGCCACCTTCTTAGTCCACAACCAACCCTGACTAGACCTTGGCAAATCCTCAGTGTAGACCTTGTGGGTCCCTTGCCTCGTTCTCGTTCTGGGTATTCCTTCGTATTGTCAGTATATGATTTGTTCAGTAAGTATCCTCTCTTCTTTCCTTTACGAGTGGCTACCGCCAGCAGTATATTAAAATGGCTCGAGGACCATGTACTTTTGGTTTACGGAATCCCTGATAGACTCATTGCCGACAATGGACCTCAGTTTCGTAGTGGGGCTTTCCAAAATAAAATGCAAGAGTATGGTATCCAAATACGTTATACTGCTAATTACCACCCGCAGGCTAACCCTGTAGAGCGTGTCCACCGTGTTCTAAAAACCATAATCTCAAGCTATGTTGATGAGGATCATAGGACGTGGGATCTAATTTTGGCTAAGGCAGGTTGTGCAATCCGGTCAGCAAGACACGAAGTTACGGGTCTAACCCCAAACTTTGTAATTTTTGGTAGAGAACTTCGATTTCTGTGTCCCACCCCGACTTTAATTTCTCCATCTAACCCTAATGATTCCGATCCAACTTTGCGATCGAAAACATTGGAAAAGGTATTTGTCGATGTTCAGAAAAGACTGAAAAGGGCTTGCGAGCAACGTAGTAGGCGTTATAACTTACGGCATCGCGATGAGCGTTTTCAACTTGGTCAGGAGGTATGGCAGAGAAATTATGTTATCTCTAATGCTGCCAAAAACTTTACTTCAAAGTTCGCGCCTAAATATCTTGGGCCCTACAAGATCAGCAAAATTCTCTCTCCATGGTCCTACGAAGTTTCGGACTTGACAGGCCGCTGTCGTGGAGTTTGGCATGCTAAAGATTTAAAGGCACATCCACCTGATAATAACGTTCAAGATCAAATCTAATGTTAGTATCTAAGTTATAAGTCAGCGTAAATTAATTATTATAATAGATTCGTTTCTTTGTAGTTATTTTGAGGGTTCTTATAATGTTGTATTATATTAAGTATTTTCAAGTTAGGATTTCTTTTATTAGTTATTTAGTTAGATTAGTTTTTCTTTATTAGGGATTGAATTTCCATTGCAAGTTTCAGGTAAACTTCCTTTTCAGGAAGGAGGGGTGTGTTACAGGTTTAATCTCCAACAGATATATTAATTGATTTATTAATTTTTTTTTTACCAAGATAAAGTAAATCTCAACCATAGTTTCATAAAATAATTTATTTAAAAATCATACATAAATATACATACTACACAGATATGATACCGTTAAGATGGTCCCTCCTAACATACCCGATCTGAAACGCAAGGAAAACCATTATTGGATGAGGAAAGTAAATAATAATATGGGATATTGTTTCATTGTTTTGTTGATTGAATAGAATTGGGAACTGCCATTGATTTTGCATTGATTTTACCTTGCAGGTCAATTTGGCCTATTTTAGATTTTAATGAATACTGAGCACTTATTAACTAATTGTTTATTTTGTTCAAATCATAAGGATCAATAGTGATAAGAATGTTAATGTCAATCTGGTCTGTCAGTTTTTTTTTGTAAATTATTGTTGCTAAACCATGGCCTCAAAATATAGATTGCTCCATAGTTGCAAATTACTTAAACCAATGTTGGTACCAGATAATACCCAGTAGTTAAACCCAGCATGTCAACACCTAGGTACTTGACAGATAAATGCATTCCTTAAAATTTGGAGGGAACTGACAATCCTATTTTTAATAGATTCATTCTTTATCTGGTTCTAGAGTATGACAGATAGTTTCGCTTAATGCGGATGTGAAAAGGTAGACCCTATCTTAGCCTAATTTTTTTGTAGTTACTAGTATGTGCTAGGATAGCTTAATTGCTGATTTTCTAAGTAGGCCTAAGAGTTTATAGGGCTCCTTGTTTTTGTTGTGTTAAATAAACCCCAGAAAAGGCCACATTCCATCTTCGGTAAGTTAGCACATGTTACATGCCTAAGTCATTTTCCTATTTTTTTCATCTAATTAATTTCTTATTTGCATGCTTTTCGGTTTAACTCAAAAGAACATCAATGCATCCAACTTTTTAGAGAGCAATTTTATAAAATTTAACTTACTTACCCACACAAAAATGCCATAAAATTGACAGCCATGTCGAACCTCATGTGTGGTCCCCATTTTTAGGCCTTCCTGTACCTTCTGCTTATCCTCTGCTTCTGCTTTTGCTGCATTTTTATTGTTACTGCTTCCACCTCACTTGCTACTCCACGTGTTACCACATCAAGTCGCTTGGATCATCACCTCCGGAACCTGCATTCCTCCCAATCGGCTACACCTAATACCGATTGCCTTCCACTACCTGCTAGACATTCTAGAAGCATCCTAATTGGTCGATCTGCTGCTGCCTCTTTTGACCCAAACGTATAGCTGCCAACAAAGCAGCCCCATTCAGTCAGGTGGGCCCTGCTACCAGTCGGAGAGACTCAGAATTTCAGGTAGCCCCTTTTCTTTTTTTGGCTTGGTTTCTTCAAGTATTGATTTATCGGCTCGTTGCAATTTATAGATTATTTTTTTTTTTGAATTAATATGTAGAAATAATCACAGATTTTAAATTCAATTTAGTAAAATTGTTTATATAACCACCATCACTGATTTGATTTGAAATTGGGAACTGAGTATATACGTATATGCGAGGTATTATCAGATGTACAATTGAATAAGTATTAAGTGCTAAATTTTACTTTATTTTCTTTCTCATAATTTTAAATTTCATAATTATAATTTAAGTATTAGAGCATTACTGTCTTTGTATTTATTTTTTTTTTGAATTGAGGTTATAGATTAAATTAGTTGTCAATTATGACATTGATTTATCTTTCAATACTAAAGCTGGGTTTAACGATATAAAGCTGCGTTTTCTTTGCGTGCCCTAATAAAGGCTAATAATCATAACCCTGGAACCCACATTTAGGCATTGTGCGAGAAACAGTGCAATAAATAGTTAACACTGAAATTTCTTGAAATCTACCACTCGTAAAATATCTGGTTCGAAATACACTACAAGCAGTATCGTTATACCTCTTGTTGGAAATATCCAGATGTCTGTGAAAAAAATAATAGTGGACAATTGTCCAATCGCTGCAATTTAAAAAAATAATTTGTCCTCAGAAATAGAGAAAAGAATAAATAAATACGTAAATTTCATAAAAATTCAATTAAATACGTAATTTGTTAGCAAAACATAGATGAGAATTTGTGATTTCCAGTATAATAAAATTAAGTTTATTCTAAAAACGTAAAATTATATTTTTGTATTTAGATGCTTAATAGATTATAAGTACCTGACTTTTGATTTTTAGCAGAAGCAGATCCAACAACATTTAACCTATGGATTCACCATAAGCAACTAATACTTAAAAACACAACAGAAGCTGCAGCAATTAATGAAAACGATACATCCGAAATGACCCTCTATTTAAAAAGTAATATGGAGTCACTTCAAATAAATCCCATTAATTCGTGGGCAATGTCATGAACATATATCCCGGCTTAGCTCCTGTTGCCATGAAAGTATTGGCGTTACTCGCTACGTCCGTACCAACCCAACGTCTTTTTTCCAAAGCCGGAGAAACTATAACTCAAAAGCACAACTTGCTAAAAGGCAACTGAATTTCTTAATTTCTGTTTATTTAATCCATAGATAGAAAATACTGAGATCTATGACACATTTTATTGGAAGGAGGCTTTAAATTTTTTTTCTGCCACGGTCTTTGATTCTAAGAATCACAATGATTTACATTTATGTAACATTGCAGAATTAGATTTAGAAAACATATAAAATAAAATTGTTAAAACACATGGAGACTAAATATCTAATTTCACCCTAAAAAATCTAAAATATTAAAATATAACATCGATGTTTAGTAAACGATGTATTACTACCGATATTTTGATGGCATCAATGTTGGCTACCGATTTGCTGTCGATGTCCCATCACTATACTGAACTAACCAAGTAATCAAGATGCAACTTTTGGCACTATCGCACTATGTTCGTCGGACGGGTCAATCGACTAGACGCTCAAATCCCCACTACTAAATATGTAATAAGTGAAACTCCGTCGTGTACCAAATGTCCATTCTCAGCTATAAATACAAGTTCTATATCGAAATTTTACAAAACATTGACTAATTAATAATAAACAACGGATTTCTTAATGATTTTGTGAAAAAACACAATTTGGCCACTGGGTCTGGTTTTTTTTAACATTGTAACAGTTAATGTGTTAAGCTCTTCCTATTTTAACCTTACCTTAACAACTTTACATAATAAGAATCCGCCCTGAAATCTGTACGTGATCTCCCAGGCAAGTTGAGGTAACACACTGAAGAACGCTACTATTAGATCGGCCACTGATAGGTGCAGAATAAAGAAGTACATTCTGGAAAGTTTTTTTGTGCCAGAATATCTGAAACAAAAATTACTAAGATGTTAATATATAATTTTTTAAGTTTAGCTTAAGTTCATCTTTTTTTTTTAGTTTAAAATTTATACCAAACAAATAACAATAATATAGAGCTAATACATTTGGTACCACACTTCCTACCGACTCTCATTCGTACCACAAAGCGACAGTGGCCTTACTCACAGTCTCAATGATGTGTTTGCTCCACGTCCCTTGACTGTCTAGATATCTTAACCTCCTGATTCATAAATTATTATTGTTTAATATTATTCATAGTTATATTAGTCATCATAGCTTCGTCGCTGACTCAAGACGTATTTGTATACGTATTAGTCGTATTTGTAAAAAGGTAAATAAACATTTGTTATATATTGATTAAATACTTTGTATGCCACGTTCTAATAGTTTTAGTGTGAGGATTTATTTTTCAAATGCTATAGCTGGACGAAGTAACATGGATGATGGTGATCCTATAGAGAATTGTCCCAAGTGTAAATCAGGTTTGCATAATACAATGTAACGGGTTTAATTCATACCAATATTTCCATAAGTGGATTCCGCCTAAGAAAGGCAACATAGAAATGTGAAATGTGTTAGTCTGTAGTAATTGTATTGGAGGTTGGTAAACTAGAACGTATACGGAAAAGAGTCGCGTGGATAATTCTTTCGCTGCTGATTCTAATTTTGCGAATGATGTCAGTGCTACTTTAGGATTTTTAGTTGAAAGAGGTATAGAATTACATAAAAAAGTAGATTTATTATTGGAGGAAAATTAAGGTCTTAAAGTGGTGATTGCCAAACAGAAACAGTGTAAACAATAATCAAATGCATCAGTACCCACTATAAACACTGTAAGGTCATCCTATCCTGCAGCTGTCGCTAGTATTTAAGGAAAAATATCAATCTTACTGAAATACTTTATCAGTAGGTAAACTAACCAGAACTAGAGGTGTATGGTAATAAGGAATAAGGAAATAGAAAATAAGATGGTAATAAGGAAATGAAAAGATTGCCGCTATTTAGTATTAGATCCAAGAAGTACCAAAGACCTTGACATATATAATAAACGTTATTGAGAAACTTCTCTTATAGACAATGAGAATGTGTCCAAAATAAAAAATTAATACAAAAAAATAAAAATTGTAACAAAAAACTAAATATTTAACAAAAAATTTTCAATGATGTTGCAAGTTGATGATACCACTTCTAGAGTTAGTCACAGAAAAAAAGGATGAACATTGAATAAAATCGTTGTCCTATGTTTAACAAATATACAGGGTGTCCCTTTCAAAAAGTAAAAATGCTGCAGTATATACCAGAACCATAAAAAAGTAGTTTAAGATAGGACATCGATAGTTGGAAGTACCTCGCTTCCACAATACAGGGCGTTGAAATTTATCAAAAACAAAATCGTTTTTTTCTATTTGTACTAAAACTTTTTCTATTTTCTATTTGATTGGTAGAGGTGGTCCAGTCTGTTGGCCAGCAAGGTCACCTGATCTAACACCTTTAGACCTTTTTGTCTGGGGCGCCATGCAACAGCTTATCTACGCAACGCCTATAACCAACAGAGAAGACCTAGTTGCTAGAGTTGTGGTGCCTGCGGACTTTCTGAGAAACGATCCAGGAATCTTTGCTCGCGTACATCTTGGGCCAACAGGTACAGAAAATATGTGGAAATGCATGGAGGACACTTTAGGAGGTTTTTATTTAAATCGTTTTTTATTTAGTTAAGTTATTTAGTTCTTATTGTAATGATATTAAAATTTTCGTTGTGACAAAAAAGTTTTGAAGGATCCTTGTATAAATTTTTTTATTTGCACCAAATCGGTGCGTCGGAGCGCAAAAATGCAAGGGATTTGTTTTATTAAAAAAAAAACAAGATATTTCGACAGTGGCGTATCTTTTTTTTATAAAAAAATGAGCTGCAACTCCGTCTCTGGACAGGTCAAATTACCTGCAATTTCTCAAAAAGTTGACTCACCGTCTATCATTTAAAACCTAAAAGTTTCATTTAAATCGATATAAGCGTTTTTAATACAGAGGAAAAAAAATGGAATACCCTGTATTTTGGAAACCGTGCTCTTTCGACCATCATCCTATCTTAAACTTCTTTGGTTTTATGGCTCCTGAATATACTCTAGCATTTTTGACCATTTGAAAGGGGACTCCTGGTAGAATTCGATGGTTTTTTAGGTGTTGTCGGTACGGTTATCGGCTAAACGAATGTTTAGAAAATAAGGTATGTGCAAAGTGTAGATCATATGATGTAAAAGATTGTAATGTTAGTAGTGTTTAGTATATAAATTGTGCTGCATTTAATAAAAAATATAGTATTCTAAATCGATATATGGGACTAACGTGCCAAGACATATGATTATAAGCAAATAAGCGAATTGAAGAAATTCACAAAAAATTAGTACACCAGGTAGAAACCAGGTTTAGATATTGGAAATAACATTTGTATTAATTAAACTAACTGCCAGAGTTACTTGCAAAAGCAGGATAATATTATCTTATCAGTGAATAATTAGAGGTCTAAGATCTTATTATTGAGTAAGACTCACTTAACGCCTAAAATTGAACCATGCGACCTGATCAAAATTAACTTGAGGGCGTCATCACCCAAAAATGACTCCTTGTCACTTAGATTAGTTGCATCTATAAAATCAACATCTCAAACTTTTGCTGATTATTATATGCTTACAATAAAACATTTTTATATGGCTAAATAATCACAGAATAATAACAGATGAATTATTTCAGGCCGCCAAACTTAAAACCTTTCAATTATTAGCATAACTGTCCTCAGAGGAGCAGCACTCTTTAGAGATACAAAACTAGACTTCCTATGCTAGCTAATAAATAGGCCCGACATTACTATTATTATTATATCAAAGGCTTGAATACCTATAATATATCTTTGTTGGTAAATTTTTATAGTAACAAAAACTCAAAAGAATGATCTAGTTCTTTTAACTAGATTCATTTTAACTCATGCTGTAGGGTAAATTACTATTTTTATATTTTTTATTATCTCTTTTGTGTTCTTTTTCAATAGCCTACAACTTATAGTGTCGGTATTTTATAGCCTAAATGGTAGTTATTGTTAATTAAGAATTGATGAATAAGACATGTTTGTTTTATAAATTTGTTGGTTTAAGAGATTTTATTAGTTATTAATAATATTCATATTTTGTTCGAGTTGATGCTTTAAAAATTAGTTTGTGAATCTCTCTGATAACGAAGACTGTGATTACGTGGGAAATTATCATCAAATGTGAATCTAGTGCCCAAAACTAAAAAATAATTATTGTTCTTAAATTCTATAGTAAATTGCAATATTGGACAAAATGATTTAAAAGAATCTAACTTTTACCTCCTGCAGGCACAGAAGTCAGAACATCATCAACTACATTGCTCTTAAAAAATAGCATCAAAGAAAATTGTTGACCTAGACAAGTATTTTTTAAATATGTCATTACTATTATCTCTGTCAGACTTTTAGATTTAGTAGACTGTACTATTTTTTTAGATAAATTGAGATATGATATAGTCCTCCTATTTCCAATAAATTTTCGAATGCACATTAATCTTGGCTTCCATTATCTTCGTATTAAGATGTATGTCATTAAATATTTACTGCACGAAATGACCGGTGGTCGATATTTATAAGCTTGTAGGATGTTTTACTTTCCGACACGGCGACATGCGATAACGACGTGCGACACTGTGGTGTGCCGTACATTTAATCTGGCACTAGTCAAATTAGTGTGTCTGTGTTATTTAACCTATCGACTTGTGGCACCGATACGGCGGCATCGCAGATGTCGTCGCGGTACGTATTTGGTATTTTTGGCGGTTAAATTATTTGTTTTTTTTTCTGCCATGTCACAAACCATAGATGATGACTTTGACGAACGTTTAGTAGATTGTGTCCGTGTATTTCCAGTTCTCTGGGAGATGAAAAGAAAGTCATATAAGGATAAGGTGGCCAAAGACAACGCATGGAAAAACATCTCGGAGATTTTGAGGCATTCAGGTCAGTAGTATTACTATTTGATTTTAATATGAATGCAATCTCTTATTAATTGTTTTGTTGTTAGAGTAAGAAAGATTGAAATATATACAGGGTGTTTAGTAATTGAGTGCCGATACTTAAGGCCGGGTGATAATCCTTGAATGATTCTTAGACTAAAAGTCCATATGGACATAGGTCCGGCACACCCTAATTTTTAAGGATCATAGTGTTAAATTAAAAAAAATAATAAATATGTTTTTTATAATTACTGTGACACTATTCTAGATAATAATACCTCCATTTATTTCTATAATACCCAGGTACAAGTATTTATATAAAAAAACTGAAATAAGTTTATTCAAATTTAATTCCATCTGTACTTCCCACTATTCAGTACGGTCAACATAGTCGTTTTGCCAAGGAACGCTGCCTTCGGGACTGCAGAAGTAATTTTTGAATTTATCCCTTACACCATATGCCTGAAAATTTCCAATTTGGCCAACTGTCAACGGTAAATTTCTGAAGTGGGTTGTGAACAACGTTGCCTTTGCCTCTGGCATGTCATCCATCATATTGGAAATATTTTCCTCCCGAATAAAGTTATGGATTATACAACATACTAGGATAATATCGTCAACGGTTTCTGGTTTCACTGCAATTTGGGTATAAAAGATACGAAACACCTGACTTTAGTAGCTTAGACGACTTGACAGTAGCCCAAAAGCATTTTCTACTGTTCTTCGTGCACGGCAATGTCTATAATTATATATTCTGTATGCTTTATTATCTTTTGCTTGGTTGTGTGGATAAGGCCGCGTCAGACTAGTGGTTAGTTTGAATGCTTCTTCGCCCAACACAACATAAGGCAAGATGATATTTGCGCCTGGCATAGCATCTGGGGATTCAAAATTTCGAGCTTCATTAATAATCGTTCCTATAGGAGATTTGGCAAATATTCCGGCATTACTCTCTTTTCCTAAAGATCCAACATCAACAGCCAAAAACTTGTAATTATGATCAACAAACGCAAACAAAATCACGGAAAAGAATTCTTTATAGGCGAAAAACGAAGATCCCGTATTTGGAGGACAGCGAATTCGAATATGCTTTCCATCTATACTACCCACACAATGAGGATAGCTCCAACGCCACTCGTAACCTGCAGCAACTTTTCTCAATAAGTCTTCCGTGATTTCAGACAATGCTGCCTTTTGTAGATTTCTACAGATGGCTGAGAGGGTTTCAGGAACAATTTTTCGTAATATCCAAGTGTAATGAATACGAAATTGATTTTCAAGGGATCTGTATGTCTCTCCAGTCGCCAAGAATCTGGAAAGAACAAAAACAAACATTTCATTTATACACCATTTAAATATTGGGTGTATCGTGGTGGAACACATAGGACGATTTGTCAGTTAGCAAGTTTAATTATGCCTATGTTTTCAATATCAGGTATTTTTTACTTGTTTAATTCTATAGCTGCAAAGAGATACATTTCTTACAAAATATTAGTAAAATTAATAAAACTTTAGAAGCACGTTATCATTGACACTATGCGTTATCCTAGTTTACTGGTAGCCGTCTGAGGTTTTATTAATTTTACTGTAAAACCTACTTATTTCAGAGGAAGACTGCAAAAAAACGGTGAAATATCCGAGATGCCTATAAAGGAAATAAAAAACGGGCAATAACTGGTTCTGCGGCAACCAAATCGAAGTATACTGATAATGACCACCTTAAGTTTCTGGACGCATCTTTAGCTGAAAGGGAGTAAGTATACCTAATGTCACATATTATTTTTTCGCATGTTTTCCTGCTGTGTGTTGCGTATTTTTTTCTATTTTTTTTGTAGATCCCACTGTTCAATTGAACAAAATGAGGAAGAAGAATCGACGCAACAATCTAACAGAACTGATGAAAATAAAGCGGGTAGTTCATCTAGTGTACAGCACATTGGTGCATCTAAAGAAGGTATGGTTGACAATGAAATCTTAAGCGATGTATTTCCGAAGGAATCTGACAATGAGGCAAGCAATGAAAAGACATTAAAATCACAACAAAGTTATGGCGAATGTACCAGTTCCGACGAAAATACCATAAAGAAGCCAGAAGAAGGCGCACTAAACGAAAATTTGAATGGTAAAAATAAACGAAGGAAAACTCATCTTGCACTAGATACAACTTAGATTTGGAACCAAATTCAAAAAAAGTAAACAGAACGACTCGAAGTGATTTAAAGTTTGCTACAAAACTGAAATAAAAGTAAAAATGTTGAGAACGAACGGCATCCTATTTATAAGTTTTTTGAAAGTTTGGCAGAAACTGTAGTACAGTTCCCTCCGGATTTAATTGCTAATACGAGAGCTAGGGTTGCTCAAGTTGTTACAGATTTCGAATTAGAAAACATTGCAAGGTTCTCACAACCGATAATGCCTCTAGAACGTCAACTCCCACCTTCCACTGTGCTCACACCTGATAACATGTTGAGAAGTAACTCTGCCTTATCTTCAAGTGAATATTCATCTCATTCAGAAATAACCAGCCCTCATGATTCGATTATTAAGCCACCTGAATATAGTAGTGCTTTAGTGACACCTTATGAAAACTCTCGTGAACACAACTATGAGTAATCTCAAAATATTGATGGTATGATTCAGGCAGCAATTAAATTACTTAATTAAATTATGTAGATTTGTTTCATATTTCTGCTTAGCGTTACCTACTATTTATTTCGAGTTTATTTTCATATTCATTTCATTATATATATCATATTCATATTATATCATTCATTGTCGTTATATCCTCTTGAATTGCACTCAAGATATAGTAGTACCAATCACGTGATACTCTAAAAAAGGCCTTGAATCGCGTCTCACTATCGCTTATGTAGCGTTTAATAAAAATTCAATAAATTTTCTTCTTCTTCGTCGTAAAGCAAAAGAATCGCAGCAATTTTACGACGAATAGCGTTCATCTTGATAAACGGTACTGCCCCGAACGATTTGCGCTGAACTTAAATGTCGCATAGTAAGAAAACAGTTGGTCGCAAGCCCGCAATCTGCGTCACGACAGTTCAACGCACGTCGTTATCGCATGTCGCAGTGTCGGAAATTAAAACATCCTACCTTTAGCGGATAGTTGTTCTACAAAACATACTTGCAAACATGTGTACAGTGTGAGTCTGTAACTTGGAATAAATTCGATAATACATAAATGGGGGCGTGTTGGGAAAAACGCTTCGACACGTCAATTGAGATTGTAAGTTGCGCATTTTTTACAATAATTTTCTTATACAGTGTGTGCCATGTAGGCGGGGCTAATACGAACTTTCTTATTTTAAATAGGACACCCTATATATTATTATATTTTTGGATTCTGCACAAAATTACAAACATTTTGATGTATCACATGCCATAACTATATTCATCTGTTCTTGATTTTTTATTTTAAAAATGTTTTAAATTCAAAAAATATGCGTTTCAGTAAACAGATTTTTTTTCGTAATGTATTTTATGAATGTCCTATAAAAATGTGGCATTTTTATAATTTTGGCATTTTATAAATTTTGACATGGCTACAAGACATGCCTTTACTGTCGAATAATCAGATTTAAGTTTCTTTTATTTGTTTTTACGAAATGAGCTATTTAAGTGAAAAGAACTAGATTGAAATCTTAATGATGATGGGGTATGGAGATAGAACAAGAACCCAAAATGAAGTTTTACATTTATTTAGACAGAAGTATCCTGATTTACCACCCATATCTCAAAGTACTAAACGCAAGATTGAAAAACAGTTTCGGGAAAATGATCACGTAAGAACAATAATTAGTTCTCGTCAATCTGCGCTTAATGAAGACACCAAAATTAATGTGATATTAGCCATTGAAGATAATCCTATAATTCCTACTAGGCAGGTAGCGCGCGAATTGGAAGTGAGCCAGTCTTCAGTAGTAAGAATTCTTGATGCAGAAAAATTTTATCCCTATAAACTAACAATTATCCAGGAACTGAATGAAGAGGATGCGGATAAAAGATTTGAATTTTGTAAACAATTTATGGAATTAATGCAGAATAATAATCTTATTACCGAAAACATTCTCTTTTCCAATGAGTCGACATTTATGCTGAACGGAGAAGTAAATCGTCAAAATTTCCGTTATTCGGCATAAGAAAATCCAGGTTGGATGAGGCAAGGCCACACTTAACACCCAGAAAAAGTAAATGTTTGGACAGGAATCTTAGGTCAGTAAGTTATAGGCCCAATTTCCTTCGAAGAAAATTTAAATAGGTACTTAAAGTTTTTACAAGAAGAACTAATTTCAAATCTAGCTGTTCTATTCCTTGATCCAATAAAAGCTAATATGCCGAATAGAAACATCTGGTTTCAGCAAGATGGTGCGCCTCTCCATTTTGCAAGACCTGTTCGAAACTGGAAATCTGAATACTATTTTTCCAGGCGAATGGATTGGCAGGAGAGGACCTTTTGAATGGCCACCAAAATGGCTTGATTTGACTCCGCTAGATTTTTTCCTATGGGGATATTTGAAATCCAAAGTTTTTGTGACCAAGCCGGCAAATATTAAGGAGTTGAAATAGAATAAGGCAATAGTGTCGACACATTTCTCCAGAATCCATAAGAAACGTTCAAAATTAATTTGTATTACGTTTAGGGCATTGCCAAATAGTAAATGGTTTACATTTTGAATACTTATTAAAGAAAAAGATTTAAAAAAACCCTTTTTAATTTTATGAAATACGTTTTCTTTAACGCCCTGTATCTTAAAAACAATCGCATAAAGGTATGGCATGTGGTACATCAAAATATTTGGAATTTTGTGCAGAATTCAGAAATATAATAATATATAGGGTGTCCTATTTAAAATAAGAAAGTTGGTATTAGCCCCGTCTAAATGGCACACCCTGTATAAAAACATTTTATTGTAAAAAATGCGCAAGTTACAATCTCAATTGATGTGTCCGAGCGTTTTTCCGAACACGTCCCCATTTATTTATTATCGAATTTATTCCAAGTTACAGACTCGCAACGTATATACTGCCACACGTACTTCCTTCCAATCTTTGCATTTGTCCTGCATTGCGCAAGGTCAGTAAGGTTAAAAGCTCGCAAAACAATGTGCGTATTTTTCGGTGGATAATATACTTGGTCCTATAGTATTTGTCATGTATATCAATGACATTATAGAGGGCATAAATGGTTTACACTAAAAATAGATTATTTCTTAATAGCCTTAAGACAAACATTGTGTTGTTTAAAACTAATCACTGTAGGATAGAAGAAAAACTGAATCCATGAAGGTCCAAAACAAGGAAATTAATTTGACCATCTGTGCTAGGTTTTTGAGGGCTCTCAAATATATAATATATGGAATATATTCTTGATAAACTGAATAAATAGTATTATTCGCTAAGTAGTACCAGGCAAATATGTAGATTTTAATGCAAAGAAAACTCTATATTACTCTTTTTTTGAATCTCACATCAGATATGGAATAATTATCTAAGGGGATTGCAAAGATATTAAGCAAATATTTTTATCTCAAGAAGGAACTTTAAGAACAATTCTGGGTCTATACGTAAGAGAATCTTGTAGGGAAAAATTTAGAGAAAATAATTTGCTTACTGTTGCTTCTATCTATATACAGGAGTGTGTGCTTTACTTAAAATATAATAACCTCTTTAGAGATAATGTCTATGCTACTAGAACACAGATTAAGTATGTATGAAAAAAGTACGTACTACTCGTGCATCAAATTTTACAGTAATCTCCCCTCAACATAGTAATATAAAATATGTGGAAGAATTGAATTCATTAAAAAAAATGTATATTTAATTTTTTCGTAAGGATTGGAGCAAATAGTGTTAGTAAGTACTTGAATAAAGCTGTGTTAGAAAGTTAAAATAATTTTAATGTCTATAATATGACTCTATTACTTTTTATGTTATGTAATATAATTCTAAAATAAAGAATATTTATTATTATTATTAAAGAACCATCCTATAATTTTTCAAATTACACTTTTACTACAAAATTTAAAAATTATTGTATGTGTTGGGGCTTTTGCAGTTTTAAATAAAATGTTTTTTATTCTTCGTTAGCCTTTAATGCAACTACATACACACGCACGCACCTCGGTAACAACTCGAGGGATTAAAATTAACAAAAAACTGATTTAAAATAAATAAAGTATTTAAAAACTGAAACCCCGATTAAAACGAATGACCACTTTTAAGAAGAGCAAGAAAACGCGTGCCGCATCGATTCCTCTAGGACGACTGAACTAATTTTTTTCGATATGTTTATTTTTCACGACCATCCGTTGATTCCTAGAATTATCTATTATTTTTGTCGGTTTATTAAGACGTCCACAACATTTTTAGTTTATTTTATTAAGAGTAACCCTAATATAATGAATAAATGAACCCTAATATAATATAATCAAACTATTGAAATTCATACTTCTCTGGTATTAGATGAAATCATTGACGATATAAATGGAAATATCTTTCGTCATAGTACGAAAAACCGGTGTACGTCATAGTAATAAAAACAAACCTTATACCACCAGAAATAATTGTTTTTTTGGTTTTGGAATATCTTTTGACAGCTATCAAATTTTGGAAAAATTAAATTAGTTTTGACACTCATTATAAGATTGAAATTATTTGCTTTAAATGTGTCTCTAAAAGATGTACAAAATCAAATTTGGACAATAAAATCTATAATAATTTTTTTACCTTTTTCTCATCCATAGCGCCAAAAAAAACGTAGCATTTCCCAATACAGTCGTAATAAATATTAAAGCCAAAGTGGCAATCTCTATTCGGGCCAAGTTTTCGTCTCGATTCAAGTCAGCTTCGTCCATTCTCAAAACAAATTCCTGCAGGATTTCCGTTCCTGCTTTTCTTGTTGCTAACGTTGACGTCGACAAGTTCATTTTTCCTTTTGGTTCATTATGACGTAGCGATATGAAACTGTTCTATCTGCCGATGTTTACCACTGTAAAAAAAACAAAAGCTTACAATAATATTAAAGTTATATAGAGGTATTTTTTTTTAATAAGAGGTGAAGTTTGGCAATACAATATAATATATTGTTTATATATTGTATTATTCAAAAATATTTTTGTATTTTAGTACAGAAGAGGGCGTAAATTTTATATAAATTTTTTATACAGAGTGTAAATAAATAGATGCGAAAAAATTCAGGGGCCGATTCTTAGGTAAATTTTAAGAAAAATTTTTTATATGAACATATGTCCTAAAAGGCGTAACTTTTGAGAAACAGGGTGGTAAAGATTGAAGAAAAATATATGTTTTTTACAATACCTGTAAAACCCCTGTAGATATTTTAGTAATATTTGGTATGCATTTTCTATGCATCAAAAGGCATTTTTTGAGGCTCACTTATTTTTTTTATTTGTATCAGTGACATTCGTGCAAGGTTTAAAGTAAATATTTTTGATGAAAAATATTCTACACCACTGTTTACTTAACGTTTTAACCTTTTTTGTTTTTTATTTAACCTTTCAAATAATGTATGTAGGCTTTTTCTTGTTGTCTAGGGGTTTCAATAAAAAAAAGCACTGAATCTTGCACTTAAAACTAAGTTTATTGTCAATGGAATAGTAAAAAAAAAAACACTGGTTCACAGACAATTTCCGGTAAGTATTGCACTAAGGTATAAACTTCTTTAGTTTAACGTTTTAACTTCTTTAAATAACATATGAGAAAAATTACGTCTTTAGTTGACTTTTGGTACGTCTTTTAATAAAAAAAAAAACATTGGGCAAACGTCTTGCGTCTTTTGGAACAAAAGATACACGACTGTTATCTTTTATTTTCGTCTTTTAATTTAATAAAGAAAGTAACCCCGTCTTAGGCACTTCTCCCGTCTTCATTTGCCCATAAAAATATAATATATTTGCGTATCGCACAACTGATCGCGTCGTCGTCTTTCTTCTACCCTGCCAACTACTCAACTCCTTCTACTATACGTTTAGCGATCAAAATTATTATCAATGAAGGTAAACGTCGGCAGTTTAGCGAAAAACTAAGAGCGGTCTCTTATGTGTTTCGCCTGTTCACCAAATTGTCGGCAAAATAAAACAGTTCGTTTAGAAACATACTAGGAACTCAAATTTAATATTTTTTTTATATATAAATTGAATATATGTTTTTAAATAACTGACTAGCAATCCGCCTCAGCACAAGTCGTTGTTCGACTGGGTCCCTCAGCATACCCTATTTTCAAAACTTCATATCTGTCATTCTCATTCGTTTTCACTATCTCATAAGGTCCTAAAAATTTCCTATGAAATTTTAATCCTGCTCAAAACTGTGTTCTTTTAATCGCTACTAAGTCTCCTTTGTTATATTTTTTTGGTTTTCGTCTTCTTAAATTATACTGTTTTCTATTTTTTTCTTGGATTTTCACCAACTGCTTCTTACATTCTTCTCTTAATTCTTGTCTTCTTTCTACATAATCTTCTATAGCTTCTTTCTCCAAAATTTCTTTAATTATAGTATTTTCTTTACATTTCATTTTAGTTCCAATTAATACCTCAAAAGGTGACAAATTTATACTTCTTTGCATAGTATTGTTTAATGCCCTTTGCACATGCTAATCAACATGCTTATACCACTTATTGGGATCATCTAAACTTAAGTAAGTTTAGATGATTACAATTATCCCTATTTTTACGAAATTTCGTCAAAATAGGGATAATTGTACGATTTATCCTCTCGACTGGTCCATTACCCCTTGGTACGCCTGTAGTTATGTTTTCTGTTGCAACTTTAATTTATCTATTGTCTCTTGAGATGTAGTTGATTTTACCGGATACAACCATACAAATTTTGAAAAGTTGTCGATTACTACAAAAATATGTTTGTAATTTTTGTTTGTCGAAGGCATGGGCCCTAAGTGATCTGATTGGTTCATCAGATTTCGATATAGGATATAGCAATCCTTCCTTCTTTCCTTCCTTCTTATTTCCTAAGATGCATTGTATACAATTCCTTATACAGTTTTGAATTTTGTCTTTCAGATTATTAATAAAGCATTCTCTTTTAACCATTTCTTCTGTTTTTGCCACTGAAAAATGTCCAATTTCATGTGACTTTTTAATAATCTCTTGTTGCATCTGTTTTGGCACCACTATTAGGTTTATTCCATTATCATATTTATACACTATACTTGAATATACTTATCTTTCTCTTGTGTCATCTTCAATCTTTGTAAAGTTCCATTTTCTTGTTTACTAATTTGGTAAACCAAAGTTTCTGGACATCTGCTTAGAGCATCAACATGGCTCATATGACTGCCACTTCTATGTTCCACTTTATAGTCGTACTCCTCCAGTAATAAAGCCCATCGAGCTACTCGAGTTGTTAAATCTTTTTTATTCATAGTTTTTTCAAATGCTGAACAATCAGTTATTATCTTAAAAGGAATACCCAATAGGTAAATTCTAAACTTTGTTACAGCTTGAATTACTGCTGAAACTTTCCAACGCTCTCCTGCTGGTGTCGTCTTAGGCTGCTCCTACATTGGAAGCGGAATTTCTTCATACTTGACGGTCTGAGCGGGTCTGAATGGGTCTGACCGACGAAAACAAACATAAAGGAGCCGTATTCCCTCCTACACTAGAGCCAGTTGTCGTGCCGGAAAGGAGCGACGGGTCTAAACTGGTCTGACAACAACCAAAATAGTTTGTTTTTCTCCCAGTTGGTTCGTGTTTGGTGTCCCCATTTGGCTCGTGTTTATAAATCATAATAATTGTTGTTATAATAGTATAAAAGGGAAACTTGATTGAGTTAGTGCGTGAGAGAGTGGCTTTGTGGGACCAAAGGGACAAAAATTACCACAACCGCCATTTAAAGGGAAAGCTGTGTGATGAAGTTGGTAAAGAGCTTGGAATTGAAGGTAATAAGTTTATTATTACTAGTTGATATAATTATTAACTTATTTATAAATAAATATGTATATACAGGGTGTCCCGTAATTATTACCGACCAAAATTTTATTATGCTATAATGTAGGTAAAAAACAAAACAATCATTTTCATCATATAATGTTTAATTCCATAGTGCAGTATTCTGTCTCGCTATATCTAAGGTTTATCTCTTACTGCTAAAGTTGAAGACCAGTCCATTCTGCCACGAAACACTTCCAGGGCCATTGAAGTAGTCTTTGTAGAAATTTCTCACCTCTTGTGCAGCGGTAGAGGATCTGTTAAATTGTCGTCCGCCAAGATCTGGTCTTTCATGTTTTTCTTGGTATTCCTGTAGAGCATCTTCAAGCACTCGTTGATTCAGTGTAATATTATCTTTGTCAATAATCAAATTATGCAGAAGGCACATGCATTTGATTATTTTCTCAGCTTTTTCTACCTCTGTTTCAATGGCTTTGTAGAGTAATCTCCATTTTGCAGTTAAAATTCCAAATCCGCATTCGCACGCGTGAAGGAGCTGGCAACGTTTCAGAGCAATTTTCAAAAAAAGTTGAGATTGGAGAAGCTTCGAATACGCCTCCGTCACTTTGCTTTCCGAAGGCTCCAACGTCAATGAATATGAATTTACACCAAGCGTCTGCTACACTGTGAAGATTAATACAGAAAAAAATTTTATAGTTGTAAAACATGGTACCACTCTTCCGAGGAGCTTTGATTTTAACATGTTTGCCGTCTATGTAACCGGCACAGTTAAGAAAGTTCCACATGTCCTTAAATTCTGCAGCAATTTCAAAAAATCTTTCTCGATTTGTAACTGGTAAATGGATTGGAGCTAATTGGTTCCAAATAGCATCAGCAGTTTCTTCTACGATCTTACCCACGGTGTTATTCATGCGAAATGTTTCGCTCAGAAAGGAAAGACCTGTTGACAGATACCTAAAATAAAAAAAAATAATAATTAGAAATATTATAGTAAGTAAAAGTAAAACAGACATGAGCTAAGAGAAAAGTATATTTAAGTTTATAACCTTAAAACAAATAACCTGTACAATACATGTGTTTTTATATTAAGTATCATAATATTGTTATTTATACAACTACTTGTTTCAGGAGATATGGCCCGCAAGAGTTGGGAGTTGCTGAGAGATATGTTACACAAGAAAATTAAGGAAAACTGTAATACGTCAGGTGCTGCTGCCAAGACTAAGTGGGTTTATTTTGATTCATTGAGCTTATTGCTTCAATGATTTATGATGAAGCCAAGAGCTACTTGCGCAGGAAATCTTCCTGCGTCTCAAGTAGAAAATACACTGATGGACAAGGAATCAGGTGAAATTGATGAAACGCAGGAATCAGGCGAAACTCCTCGATCACAACATGACTTTGACGTCCACACTGAAGATAAAAATGTTGATGAGCCCGAGGAACTTACACAAGTAAACAAAGCTCTTCTAACTTACGTATTGCCGAAATTCGGAGTACCTTAATACCGGAGTACCTGGAGTACTTTAATACCGAAGACTCGGTACTAAAGTAACTTACCTCAACAAAATCGACAGTCCATTGGTCCATTAATATAAATTCAAAAAGTTCCTTGTCCATTTTTAAATTCAGATAATCATAACTGGGACAAAAACTTTCTTTATCGTCGAGACCTCACACTGTATTGCATCCTGAAACCACTTCCAGTGTAGGAGCGCAGGCAAAGTTTACTGAATAAAATACAAGTTGGTTCACTCGGCTCCACGCGCCGAATTACCTATTCACCGCCCCTCACTTCGTTTGCCGGGCGACGCTCCTACAATCGAATCTGTTGGGTTACACAGTGAGTAGAGTTTAAATCGTTTTGAAGTGCGAGCGTTTTATTACTAGTTGTACCGGGTGGACTCAGTGGACTGGCAAATTATTATAATCTATTATATTAAAATGTCGACTTATTGTTCGGTAGACAGCTGTTTTTTCAAAGCGTGGAAGTGGTTTTGATGTTTTTCAGATGTCCGAAAAATAAAAATAGGTAAGTACATTAGAATTAGTTGTTTATTAAATTTATAATTGCATTCCTAGTTACTTTATGATCTGGTTCCTGTTTCTTTTTTTAAATTAATATAAAAAATGGATTATAGGTGCCAACTCTGGAAAGGTATTTTGGGATTTACTGGTGAACATAGATATGCCGATCTTACTCCGGAACAATGTTATAAAAGGTTAACATTGTTCCGGAGTATTCTTAATAATTCTTAAGTAATTCTTAATATCTGTAGCTTGCATTTTGCGGAGAGCAGTTTTATGTCCCCTTCAAATCAACGTCTTAGACCCGACGCAATTCCTACATTGTTCCTGACCAGAGCATCGACAAGTATGTTTTATGTTTTCTTCTAATTTGTGCACTTATAATGGAAATATGTATGATGTAAGATGGTACCTTTTAATATTTGCAATTTTTGGTGTATAGGAAAATCAGAATTATTTACAAATTTACGTACTATTTTTCCAGGCACAGATAATTCTAACATCATTGCAAGTCACACATTAAGGAAGGAATTCAGTGACGCTTCCGTGCAAACTGACACTCCGATGCAGGTTAATGTTTCTGTCCAGACGGATGTATGTAATAATACAGGTAAGTGAAAGAATCGGCACTGTGAACTTTTTTATAATATGCAAAACAATTACACTTGCACTATACTCAAATGTTTTACTTAAAGTACAATAAAAATTAAGAAAAACCTAGTAATTTAATAATGAATACGACGCTACCCCTATAATAGTTTTTTAGCTCTTGAGTAAAAAAATCTATATTTTTTGTTAGATTTTATTATTTCAGTTTGGGTAAAGTTCAATAAATTCCAAAAAACATTACCCTAAATTTTTTGAAATTATTTTGATCTTGTTTTTGAGTTAAATTTTAATGTTGTATTAAAACAGGTATCGTATATCTAAAATAAATTTTACTTTCAAGATAAGTTCTGTCGAACGTTAATGAAGATTTCGGCAATTTCGACTCCAAGAAAAATTCAATTAAGAAAAGAAATTAAAACTCTGGAAAAGGAAGGCTCTCACGCAAAAAGATCCCTGGAAGTAGGAGTTACTTTGGACGATGTTCAAAAATTCCTAGATGACAAAAATATTACGGTTAATTAATTATGTAATGACATTTTTCACCTCTATTTAAAATTGCACAAGAGCGACGAAACAACACGTATAGATATAGAAAATTATTTGTACACTACACAATCCTTTCTCCATCCTTTTCTCTCTCACTACTAATTTTAAAACAATAAAATTCCACATTATTGGGCTGGTTATGAATGAAACATTACGTTTATTACTTATAATGCTATTATTAGTCTGACAAAATAACAAAAACGTCAAAAAGTGTAGTAATCAATCATTTAAAATTCAAATATGTCATTACTTAGTAGTTATGTCTATCTTTAGTTGTTAAGTTTAGTAACAGAAATATATGCATTTTTTCACACAAACTTTTGACTTTGATTTAAAAATAAATCCTAATGAAACCGGTCGTACCAAAACAACCTTTAATAAGATACCTAAGTACCTAATTATTAACAAAAAAAAATTTAACCATTTAGTTCTTGAATTAGGTAAACTTTGATAATATAATATTTATTTAGTTTGGTGGTTATAAAAATAAATAATTTATAGTATTATCAATTTACATATTTTTCCCAAGTAGGTACATTAAATAATAATTTTATTCCAGATAATAAAGTTATTATAAAATCGTGCTCCGTCTTCCCCTACAGTTCGAATTAGACGAAACTCGTAAAATAATAGGTATCTTTTACCAGAATTCCCCTTTACATTTTTTGCTAGTTCCCCGTCAGCGAGCAGCTCGGCGGCCTGCCTTTGAGATCGAAAGATAAAAGTTTTTTCGCCGAGTGAAGCAACTTGTATTTTATTCGGTATACTTTGGCGCAGGGTCTGGTCGGGATGTGTCTGGTCTGGTCTGATTTGGCCAGGTCGGCTAACAAGATCCCATCTGCCTCCAATGTAGGAACAGCCTTACGACTCATGAAATATACGGGGTGAAATTTATAATCTACTGGAAATGTTTGTATTAAGCAGGCTCCATAGCCATGCTTACTTGCATCAGTATGTACCTCAGTTTCACAGTCTTGTCGATACAAATAAAGTACCGGCTCACTTGATAACAAACGTTTTAATTTTTCAAATGACTTGAAAATTTTGTAGAATTTTGTTTGATACACTTGGTTGCCACATGTCCAAGATCATTACACTTAAAACACTTTACACTTTTAGTCTTATTGGGACATTGAAAATATTTATGTCCTCTTTCCCCACAGTTAAAACAATTATTACTAGCAAGGTTCCTATTTTTGCGTTTATCCAATTACCTCCTTTTTTAATATCCTTACTATATTCTTTCTTTACTGTATTTTTTCCAAATGCTGTTTTCGATGCCATGTTCGGAACAAATTTTCCATTCCCCGAAGCATAGTTAAAAGTATTCTTCTTTGCTTTAACTTGCTCATAAAGCTTAACTTTCTTTTTAAATTCCGAAAAATTTCTAGCTCCATAAAGTATAATCTTATTGGGTGAATCATCATTAATTCCATCTATTATATATTGGATCACTACTTCGGCCTCGATATTAACGCGACTTCCTATTTCCCTCATCACCAGTACATACTCCTGTACAGATTCTATGTGATTCTTTTTCCTAGACATTAACATCTTATGGACTTGAGCACTACTAACCCTAACTTTAAATTCTTCTCGCAATTTTCTCTTTAGAGCCATCCATGACTTTATGCCTTTCTCCACTAAGTGACTTTTTTGCAAATAATAATTTTTGAAGTTCATTCCATTCAGTTATATCTTCAATTTTCTCAAAATCTTTGATCCATTTATCTACTGGATATTCATCTTTTCCATCAAAAGATCGCATACTGTCTTCTACGTCTCTGAAAGTCAAGGCAAATGAATCTCGTTGCTTTGGTTGGTTTTGAAGTCGTTCTCTCACTTAAGCTAGTGGTTCACTGTCATCATCTGTCTCTTCGTCATTTTGGTAATAATCTTCGTCTTCATCTTCTTCTTCAATTTCATTAACCACTGACAAGTCGTTGAGAAAAGAACATACACGATTCACCATTTCAACAGATATAAGATCATTTAACTCTATCTGATTTCTTACTTCACTTATTTTATTTATAAGTTCGTTCGACTCTTTATTTAAACCAAAACCTGAAAATTGTCTTAAATCTTTTCTAACTCGACATGGTTCACCTTCATACCCACAGGCAATAGTATGCCGCACTTTTATCGTCTATAATTTAGCATTGGTAAAATTTTGCAGCGTCTCCTAACTTCGACATTTTACTTGAAATAATATATAAATAAATGAAATATAAAAACGAAGACACCTCAATGGTTTTTTGATTAAAACTCTAATTTTTTTTTAGATAAATGAAATAAAATAGTTATCGTCACAAAAGACAAAAAAAAGCTATATTAATATATTTAAATACGTATCATATAATAAAATGTAAACTCGGTAAATGTAGCTCTTAATATTTACGAAACCTTTAAACTAAAAAAAATATACGCTAAAAATAACTTTCTTACTTTCAAAACATAAGTTATTCCAAATACATACTCTGTATACTTATCCTACTGAGTTATATCGAATATATTTAAATAAGATATTAAAATTACAGGTAATAACACTGTAATGTAGTATGAAGTAATTTTAATATAAATAAAATCATCCGGTATATTATTAGAATTAATTAATATGCTAGGGTAATTGTTATCGCTATAGTTTTATGCAATTCTGCAAAGTAAGCAAGTGCGATGTCCGGTCAATATACGACCCATATTGTGATTAGAATAGTTCAATAAACTATGTAGAAAGGTTGAATTTTGACTATTATTAATGGCCTCTAAAAACGAACCTAAGACCTGAGTTATTACATGGCGATCCTGCTTAAAAGGCCAAATTACTACAATATTTTAAATTAAAATACCTACTGAAGAATAATTAGTAAAGAAGATGGGAAAATCACAGTCGAAAGTTGATGAGACAGTTGTAATTGCCCAATCCGCATCTGGTGATGCCACTACTAAAAACTCGAGCCAGGCATTCTCTTTGACAGACACCCTATTAATCGTACTTGTTGCTGTAGCTCTAACAGTACTGTTGTATTTTATTATTAAAAAGTACAAGAAAAATATGAGAAGAACCATCAGAAGAGAAATTGCAAAAGAAGAATTGAGACGCTCAAGAAATAATATTATGGAAGAGGACCAATAATTTTTTTGTTTTAGGTTTTTTTTTTTAGGTTATTGCTGGTTAAAAATTGTATAAAAAGGACAAAAAATTATGGATAAACTGATGTGACTAGAAGTTAAAAGTATAATAATAAGGTCGTAAAAATATATACATACATATAAATATGAAGAATAAGCGCTGTAAGTAACTGTTTAAATTTATATTTATGAGTTTGTTTTGTTAGTTGCTTTAAGTATACTTTAAGGAAGATATGGACCCTTAAACCAAGAACTAGGTATCATTTAAAAATTATTTTATATGATAAATTTACAACTTCCTATTTTTGGGGTAATACTTAATGGGGGATAATAAGTTACAGGAACACTTAAATGCCTTAGAAACAATTAGAGGTTATATTGTGAAATTAAGTTATGAGCGACGAAAAACTCCAATTCTAGACCAAAAGATTAATGAGGCTGATGTAGTTTATACACAAGTGAAAAGTGAAATATCTTTAATAAATGAAAAAATAAAAAGTAAAGAATTAGACGACTCTGAAATTTTTATTGTTAAAGAACTTAATTCTAAAATAAACAAAATATATAACGAGATTCGAAGTTTTCAAAATAAAGACACAAATAAAACGAATACCAATATGGCTTCCTTTGACCTTAAAGTTGCTGTAAGTTTGCTACCTATAATGGATGAAACCGAAGGTACCACGTTAAAATTAATCGATGCCATTGAAATCTATGATTCTATGTTAAATGCAGAGGGTAAATCCTTGTTAATAACATTTGTTCTTAAAACTAGGTTATCAAATAGCGCAAAACTAAGACTCAATACCAGTTATAACTCCATAAGGGATCTAATATCTGACATTAAATTGAATTTTTTAACAGTAAAATCTGACAGTGCTTTACAAATAAAGCTTTTTAATTCTAAACAAGGCGATAAGTCCATTGAAGATTTTGAAAAAGAATTGGAAGACCTTTTTGTTAATTTAACAATATCGCAGGCTAGAAGTGATGAAAATGCTTACGCTGTTTTAAAGCCAATTAACGAAAGATTAGCTATAAAACGCTTCACAGACGGGTTGCGTAATCCAAGATTAGGTACAATATTAGCTTCTCGAAATTTTTCTAAGTTAAAAGATGCTATTAGAGTAGCTCAAGACGAAGAAACGACTTTTTTTAGAGGTAATCCCCAAATCTTTAACGCCTTTAGAGGAAGAGGAAGATTTTTAAGAAGTTCTTCTCACAATAGGGGTTCTCGATTAAACAATAATTATTATAGAAACAACAATTTTTCAAGTCAAAATAATAATTATCATAACAATAATTATCATCATAATAGTAATTCCAACAACAGAAATTTTCAAAACAATCAGCAGTTTCAGCGGAATTCTCGCGGACGGTTTAATAACCGAGGAAACCATGGTTCGCGTTTTTCGCCGTCAGGTAGACACCATAATATTAACACTTTTCATCAGAGTAACTTAGGTCAAGAAAATGTGCAACCTTGCTCTACTAGTAAATTAGAATCAGCACCGACAAATAATTTTTTTCGTTCCTAATACGGAAAATGATGAAATATTTACTTATTCTAATTCTTATACAAACATCGTTAATTTTACAATATTTAATAAAAACGTAAACTTTTTAATCGATTCAGGCGCGACATTGTGTGCCATAAAATGGGAGGTTTTAAATTCACAATTACACTTACATAGCGATAGTATAGAAATTAAAGGAGTTGGTGGAACAATTACGTCAACAGGCTATGTTTATCTTAAATTACATGCAGGCGGTATTACATTCGAAGAAAAATTTTACGTTTTTGATTCTCTTACTTGCTCTAGTGATGCAATTATAGGAGAAAATTTTCTAAGAAAATATAAGAGTATTTTAGACTACGAAAAGTTACACTACATTAACTTTAACAAAATATAATACTAACGTTGTCTTACCCTTCAAGCCTACGTGTTATGATAATGTTTTGACTCTGTCTCCACGATGTGAAACAATTTTTTATGTATCTGTTGGTTTTACAGAAGAATATGTGGTTTTACCTGGAGAATTGTGTCAAGGTGTTTTTATAGCGGGCATGATTGTAAAACCTAAAGATGGAAAAATACCTGTAAAAATTTTAAACACTAGGGAAACTGAGGTTTCTCTAAAAAATTGGGTTCCTAGAGTAAAAAAGTTAAGCAACTATGAATTTTGCAAATTTTGAACAGATGACATATCGGTGAATCGTGTGAAAAAACTGTTCGACTTGCTAAAATTAAGTTATTTAGATCCAAATGATCAAAATGCAATAGAAAGTATTTGTGCTAAATATGCAGATATTTTTCACATGCCAGGCGATAAGTTAACTGTCACAAATGTTTATAAAGAATCGATTCACTTAAAAAATAATGCCACACCTTCTTATGTTAAACCATATAGATTACCTTTTTCACAAAAAGATGAAATACATAAAAAAGTAACTAAAATGTGCCAAGATGGTATAGTTGAAAGGGCACAAAGTGAATGGAATTCTCCAGTTTTATTGGTTCCAAAAAAAGGGTTAAATGAAGATTCAACTAGGCTAGTTGTAGACTATAGGTTAGTAAATCAGCAAATTCAAGACCAAAAACATCCCCTTCCAAATATTACTGACATTTTTGATTCATTAGGAGGAGCTGTTTATTTTTCCCACTTGGATCTTAGTCAAGGTTACTACCAGGTAAAGTTAGATAAGAAAAGTAAGAAATATACAGCTTTTACTACTGATCGGGGGCAATGGCAGATGAAAAGATTACCGATGGGATTAAAAATTAGTCCAAGCGTATTTTCAAGACTCATGACAGTTGCTATGTCAGGTTTGAATTATGAAAGCTGTTTTATCTATTTAGATGACCTAATAGTTTTTGGAAGAAATCTTGTAGATCATAATAAAAATCTAATTGCTGTTTTTAATAGGCTTCGTAAAACTAATTTAAAACTTAATCCCTTAAAATGTGAATTCCTAAAAAAAGAAATTCTATACCTTGGACATATTATTTCTGAAAAAGGAATTTTACTGAATTTCACTTTAATTAATTAATATGCTAGGGTAATTGCTATCGTTATAGTTTTATGCAATTCTGCAAAGTAAGCAAGTGCGATGTCCGGTCAATATACGACCCATATTGTGATTAGAATAGTTCAATAAACTATGTAGAAAGGTTGAATTTTGACTATTATTAATGTCCTCTAAAAACGAACCTAAGACCTGAGTTATTACAACACTTACTATTATAATACCGCTTATTTTAACAATTCATTCCCATAAAACTGTTTATTATTAAATTATGATTATTTGTAAATTATAAAAAAAAAATTATACCAACATTATTATTTAAAAAAATAAGATTACATACATGCTACCTCGCTCCTAATTATATAACCCATTTAATAAACTCGCTTAGTTCGGTAAATCATCATTCAATAAATAAAGTCCAATGTCTTTTCCCCGTCTTCTTTCCACTATCGAGTAGAGACAGTAGAGTACAGGACCGTGCATCATCGGGTAATCAAAGCTAATTTAGTAGTGGTACCGCAGCTCCTATTCATCGACATTAATCATTCAAAATTGCAGCAAGCAAACAAACCAATAATCAAAGAAAAAGAAAAGCAACTCCTTGCAGCAAACAGCAATCCAGGCATAACAGCAACAGTGCTCGAATAACAATTTCCCTAGCAACGTCAAACACCGCCCACAACAGCCTTATCAGATTCCAGGAAAATGTTTATCAGTGGAAAATTTAAATACGAATATCCTAACTGTTCTGTACTTATTGTTTATTGTGTATTGGTACAAAAACTGGTACTTACTCAGCTTTTCGTAATAGACACATACGCCATATCGATCACTCACTTTTTGCTCTAAGGACATAGCTTACCATCGTCTATCGGCCACAAGTTTACCACTGACTAAAGCTTAAATAGATTGTCTCTCTGTCTATCCCTCTATCCGTCTATCCCCTTATCCGTTTATCCGTCTATCCCTCTATCCCGGACGAGCCCCCAAAATGTAAGCTTTTTCTTGTTAGCTTAGAATTGTAGACAATCCTGAATGAAAGCCTGAATCCTTTACTTAAAACTAAGTTTATTTTGTCAATGGAATAGTAAAAAAAACAAAACACTGGTTCACAGGTAAGAATTTCCGGTAAATACTGCACTAAGGTATAAACTTCTTTAATTTAACTTCTTTAAATAACATATGAGAAAAAATTCGTATATGAGAAAAAAAACGTCTTGCGTCTTTTGAAACAAAAGGTACATGGCTCTTATCTTTTATTCCCGTTTTTTAATTTAATAGCGAAAGTAACCCCGTCTTAGGCACTTCTCCCGTCTTAACTTGCCCATAAAAATATAATAGAGTCGCGTATCGAGCAACTGATCGCGTCGTCGTCTTTCTTCTACCCTGCCAACTACTCAACTCATAGTCTCCTACTACTATTATACGTTTAGCGGTCAAAATTATTATCAAAGAAGGTAAACTTCGGCATTTCAGCGAAAAACTAAAAGCGGTCTCTTATGTGTTTCGCCGCTTCACCAAATTGTCGGTAAAATGAAACAGTTCGTTTAGAAACGTATTAGGAACTGAAATTTAATATTTTTTTTTAATATAAGTTGAATATATATTTTTAAATAATTGAATCCCACATGTATTAACCTATTAATCTGTATTAACCTGTTAAATGTTTGCTGATGATTGTTGGTTGATTGTCAGTTAAAAGTTGGAGAGGATACGTTAAAGAACTCAGATTTATCTGGATTTGAAGAGCAATATTGATAAAAAAGTTATTAAAATCTTTGGGAGAGGCTTCAGGACATTGGGATGATTGATGCTTATAATTACGATAAATATCATAAATGATTTTTCAACTCTCTTTATTTTTATTTGCTGACTTATTTAAGTTGTTGGAGTAGTAGGCTTGCTTAGAGATTCTAATCAGATGTCGATATAGAGGGCGGTAAGCATTAAAATAACTGTGGTAAGCTAGACTACCTATGAATTTTTTTATAGTATGCATTGACCTCAGATTTTTTGATAAGGTTCTTAATACCTCTGTAAACCAACAGTTTTTTGGTTTAAAAACAGAGTTTCAAGGTTGAAAAAGCAAGAGAAGGTAGAAACTTGTTAATATCTTATAGGAGCGATTATTTTTTAATTTGTAAGAAGCAGTTCAGATTATCTTTATCAATGACAACATATTAAACATTGTATATAAATAAAGAACAATAGTAAGTAGATGTAGTTAGTCGTCCAGGAGGATTTGAGTATCGTGCCTCAAAGAGCCTTATTAAACTATACAATCGTCCAGCAACAAGACCAATTATACCAGTAGCGAGAAAATTATGATTGTCACATGATCTTAAAACTCAATACTAAAACAAACAAATGATCTAAAAATTAAAGAAAAATGTAAACAAGTACAAATTATGAAACTCACCTAGTTTGACAGTAAAGAATCATGGAGTACTTACTGAAATCAATTCAAGGTAGCTGCCACTGGGGTAGCTAAGAAAAAGCAATTAATCTTAATAATGTTATCTCTTGGGAATCAGTATACCAGTCCCAAATAAACGTTAGAAGACCAAAGTCTGATAGATGCCTTAAATAGCTTGATGCCAATATTATAAATCTAGCATATTCTTCATGACAAGGGTGTAAAATGATCTTTTTTTTATGCATGGAAAATCTGTCGCATGAGCCGTAGGGGACAGCTTCCGTGAATAAAAAAGGCAATTTTACACATGTGTAATAACATTTTTTCTGCTACCGGAGATAACGTTATAAAGAAAACAAATTTGATTCGGAAGTACGTAAAAAAGCGTCAAAGTCAAATGGTCAGTAAATACAGCAAAATGACAAAATATTTTGACTGGCTTAATAAGACTCTTAAAATGCCAGTTAACTCAGGATTCTAAAAATTATTATTTTCATACAATACATCCAATCTGTCAAGTTTAATTAGTATCAATAAAAAATGATCGATTGTCAGGAACCACAATTGAGACTGTAGCCGATTGCGAAAAAATGTAAATGGTAAACTTCCTAAACTCTCGTAGAATTTTAATAAAAAAATTTGTAAGCCCTATATACAGGATGGCCCATAAGAAAAATCATTTTTAAGAAATTCAGTAAAAAATAATGACAATGTTTTGGTATTGTTTATTGACTGAAATATATAGAGAGTACATGGGAATTTATGTTTTAAAAATTAAATCGTCCAAATGAGGTCCGCTGCGTTGACGACACTCCTCCAATCGTGTGCGGAAATACCTTAGTAAGGATTTCTTGTGAGAATAATTCAATTTCCTGTCGGATATTGTCCTTAACTTGAGGTACACTTTACTCTTAAGGTAAGAAAAAATCAGCTGGAGTAAGGTCCGGACTTTGAGGAGGCCATGAAATATCGCCTTTGTGAGAAATCAGTCTTGCGGGAAACATTTCTCTTACCAGTGTTGGAAGTATGGCAGGTGGCTTCATCTTGCTGAAACCACGTATTTAACGGTGCGAGTCTTGCAAATATGGGGATAAAAAATTTCTTAACATTGCTGTGTAGCGTTCCGAGTACACAGTAATGGCTCGGCCTCGATTATCTTCAAAGAAGAAAGGTCCAATAATTCCCCACTTAGTAATTGCACAATAATCCAAACCAAAGTTTACTGAATAAAATACAAGTTGCTTCACTCGGCTCCACGCGACGAATTACCTATTCACCGCCCCTCACTTCATTTGCCGGGCGACGCTCCAACAATCGAATCTGTTGGGTTACACAGTAAAGCCGGGAACACATTGCTCTGACGTGTTGTGTTGCGATGTGTTGTGATGCATTATGATGTGACGGGTTGTAAACAGATTGTTCTGATGCATCATATTAGGTCTGACCAATGTCAGACGTTAATATTTTATATTTAATTGATGCAGTGACAGTATAGCGGTGTGTTGTTTGCGTTTGTTCACCATGAATTCAAGCTCATCAGATGAATTTGATGAAGAAATTAAAGAATGTGCTGTTGCTATTATTTGTTCTACAAAACCTAAGAAAAAAACAATTTGGATTCACGAAATAAACGAAAATAGAGAATCATTTGGCGAATATCATACTTTAGTGAATCTACTTATTAAAGATGCAAATCGCTTCCATATGTACTTTAGGATGTCCAGGGATCAATTTGAAAGTTTACATGGAAAAATTGAAGAAAGAATAAAAAAAATTGATACCACTTTTCGAAGAGCGATCTGTACAAGAGAAAGATTAGCTGTATTTTTAAGGTAAATAACTTTTATTTCTAAATAAGTATCTACAGTAATATTTTACATAAATGGGGTAAATCCGTGTTCATACAGCGATGGAGAGTAGGAAGTACTCGTACCAGATTGTGGACAGCTGCTCTGAGTTGATAAATTAGTTGGATTTCGCAAAGGAGTAAGTTGCACGTAGGAAGTACTCGTACCAGATGATGGACAGTTGTTGTATTGAGTTGATAAATCAGTTGGACTATGCAAAGGAGTGGATTGCAGAGATGATGTTGACGTTGACTGATTATCTGTGGAGATTGTCACCGAGACGGGAAGGCTTTTTGCATCCAAATTCCTGATTTCTGCTTCAGATACCATTCGGCAAAACTCCATTCTAATATATGCCTGTTCCCTTTGTAGTAAGCGTTTCACTGTTTTGGCCATACTAAGGTAAAACATGTCTACCTCATCCAAATTAGAGGAAGGAGAATCTGAATTTATCTTATTGCGTCTCTCATTTCGTGCCTCGGCGTTTTGTTTCATGATACGCACCATTTCCTCTGCTGGATTCAGAGATATATCTTTGCTGGATAAACGGGCTTTTTTTTGCGAATATTTTGGATGGATCGGGGTACTAATAACTGGTGTGTCAGTACTTGAATGTTGTGTCTGTGTCAAATTGTCTGCATTCAAGGTGATACTTTCTTGGAGCGTATTATTAATAACATCGTCACTGCCAGTGCTCTCATCATCAACTACATTTGGTTGATCTTTTTGTGATTCTAGATTGCTTTTAGTTTGGCGACACTCTAGATATGGTATTAAAAACGACATTTCTTGTTCATACTTTCAGGGAACCACTTTTGTTGTCTCTTGTCCACTCTTGGTCTGCCTTCGCTTTTTTGCGTTTAGGAATGCGTTTCTCAATTTAGTCCAAGTCTCTCGAACCGATGGCACTAAAAGAAAATACAAATTTAAATTAATTAAAAAGTTAAATTATTTATACATATACATACTATTAGGTGTATTTTTTCAAGGCGCACATAGGGATTTCCCAGTTAACTTTTCAACTATTTTATGCCCTGATCTAATAGAAGTAAATAACTGATGCTTGACATAGATACATTTTAGAGTCTCAAAATGCCATAAGCTATCAGTCATGCAAAAAAACAGAACAAAATTAGTGTTTTCTTACATCTCGGTATCTAGATAAAAATGTTAAAAATTGATAGACGTCTGCAAATACATGTGATAAAAAATTAATTGTTTTTAGAGAAATAATGCATTTTTAAGTCTTTTGTCATACTTTTTTGGTACCAAAAACAAACTAAAGTAATTTATCTACTCCAAATTTTAGCAATGTCCTTCTATTACAACAGGGCCAAAATCGGGTCGAAAAATTAATATGGAAATCTCTATATAAAATGCAAATGTGATCATTTTGCTAACAGCAGGTTTTCTTTTCAGATTCTTAGCCACTGGCAATTCATTTCGATCTCTTGGCTTCAGTTATAAAATGGGATTTAGCACAGTTCGTGAAATTATCAAAGAAGTAGCAAAGGCCATAAAGGAACTTCTAGCATCAGAATTTTTACCAATACCCACAGAGCAACGATGGGAAGAAATAAGTGCAAGATATCAGTCTATGTGGAACTTTCCTAACTGTATAGGCGCTTTAGACGGAAAGCATATAAATATTCGCTGTCCTATTAATGGCGGATCAAATTATTATAACTACAAAGGTTGTAACTCAATTGTTCTGCGGGCGCTGGTGGATGCTAATTACCGATTCATAGCGATTGATGTGGGCTCATATGGTCGCAACAGCGATGGAGGAATTTTTGCCAAGTCTTCTCTGGGAATTTCGTTAGCTAATAATACACTGAATCTTCCAGCTGATAAGCCGCTTACACAAAACGGTGAAGCTTTACCTCATGTTATTGTGGGAGACGAAGCTTTCCCACTAAAATCGTATTTATTACGCCCCTATAGCCGGCGTTATGTAGCAGGAAATGAGCCAAATAAAATTTTTAACTATAGGCTTTCGCGGGCTAGGAGAGTAGTGGAAAATAGTTTTGGAATTCTTGCAGCACGATGGCGAATTTTTCTTAAGCACATGGAAATACAACCAGATTTTGTTGATGACATAGTATATGCCGCAATTTGTCTTCATAATATGTTATGCTGCAATAATGATTTTGAGCCAGAAGAAATATATCGTAACACCCTCGAATCGTGTTTTACATTAGTGCCACCCTTGGGTCAAAATTCTACTCAAGATGCTTTTCGCGTTCGGGACAAATTTAGAGATTATTTTCTATCAGATATTGGTAGTGTACCATGGCAATTAGAAACTGTACGACGTGGACGTAACGTAATAATAAATTAAAAAAAATACAGTACCTATGTAACTATGTATGTATATAAAAATAAATAAAATAAATTAAAATAAGCTTACATGGGCTATTAATTTCCTTTGCTATCTCCTCCCATGCTTCTTGTCTCATACTTTGATTTCGGTAGTGTCTTGACTTGACGTTAAATAAACATTCATGATTTCTTACATTTTCAATTAGTTCAATTTCGTTCACCATCGCGGCCATCGCGCTACAACCTACGGCCGAAAACGTTCTGACGCTCTGACGGTGTCAAACAAAAATCTGGTTCACCCGCATTTTATCGCGACACGACAGGTCAGAACGCGTCAGAACGAACCGCATCAGATGAATGTGCACACTGCTCATTTAAATACACGCAAAATAAGCAGTATGATTCACATCATAACGCATCACAACACATCGCAACGCAACACGTCAGAGCAATGTGTTCCCGGCTTAAGTAGAGTTTAAATCGCTTTGATGTGCGAGCGTTTTATTACTAGTTGTACCGGGTGGACTCAGTGGACTGGCAAATTATTATAATATATTATATTAAAATGTCGACTTATTGTTCGGTAGACAGTTGTTTTACAAAGCGTGGAAGTGGTTTAATGTTTTTCAGATGAATATATATAAAATATATTCACCAGGTATATCCTAATATACCTAGGAGAAATTTTCCACCTTGGTTCACAAATAGTATTATAAGGGATATAAAGCTTAAGAGTTTTCATTACAACAAATTTAAAAAATATGGAAGAATCGATGATATAAACACGTTTAAATTGTTACGCAATAAATCTAAAAGAGATATATCTAAGTCCTACTATCAATACGTTTCAAATGTAGAAAGCAGTATCATAAATAATCCTAACAAATTTTGGAGTTTTAAAAAGAATAAAAAAAAATACAAGAGATATTCCTAAAGATATGTTTTACAAGGACACTCCTATAAAGGGCACCCTTGAAATAGTTAATTCCTTCGCTGACTACTTTAAACGATCTTTTTTAAATAATAATTTACACCCTAATTCTCATCATACCCCAAATAACTCTCTTAATATAAATATTTCTTGTTTTTCAGAACGCGAAGTACTCAATGCTTTAAACAAATTAAAACCTAAATTTACAACAGGACCGGATCTTATTCCTGCATTTATTATTAAGGACTGTAGGCATATACTTGTAAAGCCTTTACTTGTTTTGTTTAACAACTGTCTTTTATCGGGGTCTATTCCTGCATTATGGAAAGTTTCCAAGGTTTGTCCTGTATTTAAAAAAGGTAATAAGTCCGATATATGTAATTATAGACCTATATCTATAATTTGCAATTTTTGTAAAGTTTTTGAATTTTTAAATTACGATAGAGTTTTTCCGTTAACCAAAAATATTATTATTCCCCAACAGCACGGATTTTTTAAAGGAAGGTCTACGAGCACAAACCTTTTGCTTATAACTCAGAATATTGCTGAGGCAGTTGATAATGGTGTTAGAGCCAGTAAATAGTTTTAGGAAACAATTTGTGTGACATTTCATAGAATAAGAGAAATTTCAGTTTAAGATGCAATGCACATGTTTTTCCCAATCCTCTTCAAAGGTGCAAGTTTATGATTTTATTGAGGGTATAACGGACGGTCTTGTGATCCCTTGTCTATTAATTTATGACCGAAGACACGTGTTTCACAGGGGCTCAGTTAAATGGCCTTTGAAGCACGTATTGGGTTAGATAAATGTGTTTTGCTTTTGAGAAAACTGAATTCCAACTTTTAGTATCTTTACGGTTTCGGCAGGCATCGAAAGCCAATATTTTTCTCGACGGGTTCTTTTTCGAATTTCGAGGCTTTGCTTGCTGAATATTTAACTTACCATTAATTATTATCTATCTTTTTTGTTGTATATACTTTTCAACGTTACTTGTTTTTCTAATTTGGTCAGTTTAAGAAATTAAAGGATTGTGTTTAGAAAAGCTGCCTTTTATTTCAACCGAACCGACGTGTTGCTGAGACGGGTAGTTTTGGTGACGCGACAAATGGGGAACAGATGGATGTTATATACCTGGATTTTAGCAAGGCTTTCGATCAATTGAATCATAGTTTAATTGTTGATAAGCTTAGTAATTTTGGATTTTCAGCTGTCTCTCTTCAATTGTTTCGCTCATATCTATGTGGTAGAAGTCAGTACGTGGAGTTATACGGCGAAAGGTCAAGCTCCTATGATGTAGTTTCTGGTGTCCCAGGGATCTGTGCTTGGACCGCTACTGTTTAACTATTTTATTAACGATATTGGTGATAAATTAGATTGCGATTTTTTACTTTATGCAGACGATATCAAGTTATATAATAAAGTAAGAAATCTCGCAGATTGTCATAGATTGCAGTATAATCTTGACTTGGTAAATGCTTGGTGTGTAGAAAATGGTCTAAAGTTGAATGTTTCTAAATGTAATGTTATGACATATACCAACAAATTAAAACCGTTATTATTTAACTACGCTTTAAATACGACTACATTAATACGCACAAATTCTTTTAAAGACTTGGGAGTGTACTTTGATACCAAACTGTCTTTCTCATACCATATTGACACAGTAGTCTCAGAAGCGCCAAAATCATATGGATTTATTTATAGAAGCACTAAGGATTTCAGAAATCCAGATGCCATAAAAACATTATATTTTGCATATGTACGATCGCGATTGGAATATGCTTCGGTGATATGGTCGCCGGCTTATAATGTACACATTAACAATGATCATGTATACCCACCTCAGGGTTTTCCACATGATGATCTGCTTCAACGTTTTAATATTTGTTCCCTAGAAACTCGACGAACCTATTCTGCTCTTATGACATTGCATAAATTACTTAATTATCTAATCGATAGTCCGCCATTAGTGTCAAAATTATATTTTTTTGTGCCTCGTCTCAATAATAGACATCATACCACGTTTCATCTCCCTACTCCTAGAACAAATCTACTTAAGTTTTCACCAATTTATACCATGTGTAGTATTTACAATAATGATGCTCATTTTGACATTTTCAATATTACAAAGGAAGCCTTATGTCGCTCACTTGAACACTAAGCCACAAGTAACCTGAGTTTGTATTAAGCTATTTTTTGTAAATAATATAGCCATTTCCGTTAATAAAAATTGAGGTTTATAGTCAGCACATTGGGTTTTGATCGTTTTTGTTACTTATTTTCTATGCCTCTTATTACCTTTTATGCAATTTTTTAGTTAGTTTTAGTTAGCTTAGAAGATTTTTGTAACAAGTTATATATACATTTTTCTTAGTTAGCATAAGTTATATTTATGTATTTGAAGGTCTTGCCTGCCTTGTAGATGGGTATTTATTTACCTGTAAGGCTTGTATTGTAAAATAAAATAAAAATAAATATTAATTAGAGATAAATTGATGAAATAATGGCAAATTTAAAAATATGACATCACGAATCGTACCTAGCATACGGTGTGTAGGTGTATCGTCAAAAAATAAAAGTAATAAAAAATTGTAATTAACGGTGGAGGCGCCGGTAAAAAATATAATTAACGGCCGTTCGATGGCGCTCGGAAAAGTTGTAATGATTCAATACGTGCGTGTCCCTACTATTTTCCTCTGTGTACTGTGGTGTTATTCACCGTCCTGGTGAGCAAAGTAAATGAATCGTTTGGTCCACAAAAAGTAACGATTCGTTACTTCACAAAAGGTCATACACATATGACTGCTGATGGGATACACGGCAATATTTATTTATTTATTTATTTATTTACAGTCAAGGCTTTCTAACAGATAGGCACAGCTGTCCAATAATAAGAAAGCACGTTATATCACAAATACAAATTAGTAAACAAGTTCTATATAATAATAATTACAACTACAGAGAATTAATTCTTAAAATTACATCACAATCTAGAAAGAATTACTTATGTAGTTTAATCAGGAAGCCGTCTTAGGTGTCGTTTAAAGGCATCAAAGCTCAAAAAAAATAAGTCAATATTAGGATGGTTTAACTCCAAACTATTATACATACGGGTACATCTAATAATTGGAGAATTCGATAAGTAATTGGAAAAATACCTGGATACTACAAAAGTTTGTCTATTACGAAGGATGTAAGGATTGATGTTAAAATTGAGTTTTTCTAAAACAGATGAAGAATCAATAAAGTTGTTTACGGCCTTGTATATAAATATTAAATCAAAATTTCTTCTTCGGACCTCCAACGATTGCATATTATAAAATTTTAAATTATCATCATAACTTAAGAAATGCCGTCGTCTGTTAAACCTATAATTTAAAGTGTTAACAAATTTGCGCTGCACACTCTCTAGTCGGCCAATATAATTGGCGTACATTGGATTCCAAACTGTTGTTGCGTATTCCAGTACAGGTCTTACTATACTATTGAATAAAATTGTTAAGGAATTTATGTTGCTAAATCCTTTTGTTGCTCGAAAAACAAATCCAAGATTTTTAAGAGCCTTTTGTACAATATTTTCAAGATGCTTTTCAAACAAAAGCCTAGGATCCAATGTCACCCCAAGATCCTTAATAAAATCCAAATATTTAAGCTTAACATTATTTAGGTAAAGATCACATTTAACTTGCAGAGGAACAGGCCTTTTAGAGAACAAAATACAATTACATTTATCCAAATTGACAAAAAGTCTATTCAAAGTACAGTAATTCATAAAATTAGATAAATCGTACTGTAAAGTAAAGTAATCAGCAGCCGAATTAATAGTTTTTGAGATTTTAAGATCATCTGCATATAAAGCATAGCTACTATGTGAAAAACATTGCTCTATATCATATAGGAAAATGATAAACAGCAGAGGACCCAAGTGTGACCCCTGAGGCACACCTGAACTCACAGCTGTACTCTTCGATTTTTGGCCATTTACAACAACATACTGAGATCTTTTACTTAAGTAACTTTTAAAAATTTCAAACAAAGCCCCATGTACCCCGAAATTCTCAAGCTTTATTAAAAATGTTGGGTGGTGGACCTTATCGAAAGCTTTAGAGAAATCGGTGTACACTGTACAAGTCTCAGAACCTCGCTCCATATTCTCAGATATGAGTTGAACGTAAGGCACAAGGTAAGTCAGTGCCGATCTTTTTTTAAAAAAGCCGTGTTGGTTTAAGTCAATCGATCCCCTAACAATAAAAAATAATTGATCCAAAATAAGAGACTCAAACAGTTTCCCAAAATGGCTCAAGAGAGAAATCGGTCTATAGTTATTGATAGCGCTTTTATCTCCTGATTTAAAAATAGGCACAATTTGGGCCACTTTCCAAAGCTTAGGGTATTTACCAGTTGAAATACATTGATTATACAATAAATATAGAGGCTCACAAAGATTAGGACATGATTTCAGAAATATTGACGGAAATCCGTCTGGCCCAGGACCCTTTTTGGGATTCATAGAGCATAATGCTTCTCTAATATCGTCTTCTCGAACATGATCAACAGTAAAACATTCTTTTGATTGGACAACATCAATTAATGATGGAGTATTAGATGGTTCAAAAACACTGCTAAAAAACTTTGAGAAAAGTTCACAAATGTCAGAGTTATTCGTAGCATATTGATCATTAAAGGTCATTTTTAACGGCAAATTTTTTGTATTCCTTTTATTATTAATAAACGACCAAAAGTACTTTGTGTCATGCTTAATATTTTCCTCTGTTTTAGTAATGTAAACTTTATAGTCTTTACTAATATTTAGTTTTACAGTTTTACGTAAATTTGAGAAAATATCGTAGTCAGACTGTAGCTTGTATTTTTTCCAGTCTCTGTGCACCTGCACTTTATTCTTTATTAAATTAATAGTGTGATTAGAAAACCATAAAGGATATTGGCGCTTTTTAATTTTTATTTTTGATATTTCAAAATTCACAATATTACTCAGTTCTGCGTAAAAACATTCGATGTTGTTATCTAAATCACGAGATAAAAATAAATCCTTCCACTGAAGAGAACGAATTTTCTCATTAATAATTGCATAATTTGCCCTAATGAAATTTACCTTTTGATAAGAATTACACACGACTTTTTTTTCATAATTTAACTTAATATTTACCTCCAACGACATATGATGACTGTCCTCAGGCACTAATGGGTAAATACATTTAAGTACCTCGGTTTTTAAAGAATTAGTACCTACAATTAAATCTAAAATTCTATTCCTTAAATTCAAAATATAATTAAATTATTTTAAACCATTAAGGAAGTAAAAATCAGTAAAGCATATGCTACATGGGTCAGTGGCGTTATCAGAATTTAGTTTGTTATTACGCGACCAGGATAAATTAGGCAAGTTAAAATCACCTAGCAATAAAACTTTCCCATTAATTTTGTTACTTAGTACAGACTCTACTTTTGACATGAAATGTTTATAGTTATTCGAAGATGCGTGAGGGGGGACATAGACAGTACAAATTAACAATTTATTACCTCCATTTAAGACGACACTGACCCATATATCTTCAATTAATAGGTGTTACATAATCTTGGTATGAGTTCGGCACAATGGATATCGCGCACAGCTAGCATTACTCCGCCACCATCACTTTTTCCACTCACTAGAGCACTACGGTCCAATCTAAAAACATTTTAGCCAGGAGGAAATAACTCCGAGCTCAGCACATCAGGCTTCAGCCAGGATTCAGTTATTGATACACAGTCAAATTGAGCAGCACACATAGATTGGTAAAAATCAACAGTTTTTGTTTTAAGTCCTCTGGTATTTTGGTAATAAATTGAAAATTCAGTGCATATAGACATTTAAATGGAGATTATACATAGGAGATAGACTAAAATATTTAAACATAAGAAGAAAAGGGATTAAGTACTCAAAGACGACAAAACTTGTTCATTGGAGACATGAAAAGCCCTACTATTATCCTCTTTTTTAATGAAGATCTTCGAATCCTTAATCCAGCAATATGTATAGTTTGACATTTTGCAAAACTCCCGAGCCCTTCTGTGCAGCTGCTTGAAGTATGGAGAGAGATGTTCGTTGACAAACAACCTAGTTTCCTGCTCAAATCCCAAGTCAGAAGCCTTCAAACCACGGTTTCGACCTAACTGATATTGAACAAAATATATATTGAACAAAAAATTAAAAGAAAACAAACTGCTTACGATTTTCAAAAGCTTCTTGATTAAATTGCCAGTTCCAGACAAAAAATAAAAATTTTACAACTCACTGAGTTTCATGCATGGAAAAATAAAAAACGAACTGCAAGAAAAACAGACGATTGCTTGAGAGGTTTTTTATTAGCCGATTTGGTAGAAGTTTGCTTTTTAAAAGGTAAAATATACCTCTACTATAAAACAAATTTTAGCGAAGAATACCAAGAACTTAATTTCTTGCAAAAGAAATACAATTTATCTACCGTGCCTGAGATGCTACCAAAACGTGGAATTAATGCGGATAAAAAGGAAAACATTATAAGTGATTTACTTCCTCTAATACCAGAAAACCGAAGACTTTTTTGGCATACGATTCCTGCATCAAATTCCGAAGATTTGATTTCGACAAGAGATGCAAATGAAACCATAAATGAAGATTATTAGTTCGTTTTCCCTTATTTAATTTTCTTTCAAATTTTTTCTTTTACTCGTATACTTAATAAATTAGTTTATAAGAAACAATAATAATTATAACAATGTTATATGGATAATATTATTTACGTTTATGTTTATCTTTCTAAAGGGCAAGATTAAAGTTTGTAAATTTTATGATTTTTAGTGCCAAAATAAATCTTTTGCATTGACATTGTTGTATTATTTGTTTTACAACATTTTTACTTTAAAAGTAAAACATCACAAAAATGCAGACCAAAAATAGTTTATTTTAATTTTTTGACTGATATGATAAAATAATGTAGAATGTTAGTTATTAAATACGTAATATTAGGTATTTAATTCGTTTATTCCTATTAGCATCTGTTACTTTTTAATTTTCAAAAACAAAGCAAGTGCACTTACTTGGTTTTTTCCAATTTTTTTACAATTTTATACTCATGTGAAGAAACAGCTTTTTATTGCCGAATATAATTATACTATTTGCTTCTTAGTAAATATGGTATTGAAACCTTCACAAGCAACATAAGGGTAAAGCAGATTTATAAAAAGTCGTTTTTCTTAAAATCGTATTTTTAGCAGTTACTTGGTTTCTACTTGGGACAGCCATACTGCAGTACTACTAACAAAAGAGTAGTCTAGCATAATAAGAACAGATGCATTTTTCAAATCTAATGATTTAAATATTGAATCAGTGAGTGACCTCAGCAAGAGTTATCTCACAACTATGTCCCTGTCTAAAACCGGATTATTTAACGGGTAAAATATTGTTAGAATTTACAAAAGTGCCAATTGGAGTCTCCATTACTTTTTCTAAAATCTTGGATAAGCAAGGAAGGATTGAGATTGATCGAAGGTCGCTAAATTCCTTAGGGTTGTTACATTTGCACAATCGACTGACTTTGATTTACGACATAAATTAAAATTATTCTCTTTACTCTTTGTGAATTTCTTTTTTTTTAACATCAACCGCCTTATATAGGTGTAGTGAGTGAGTTACTAATATTTTGACACTAGTGTATGCTTATACGAATAATCTGTGGACACTATACATAATATGTGGTCATTCCATTGATATGTCAACATGCCACATGTAGTAAAATTTTTCCAGCATACATACTGAACGGATTTTAACTCATTTAAAATATTTACCTGATAGGCATTTATTAACGTCAATGTAGAACCTTTTTTGTCACTATTAAAAGACCATTATTTTTATCAAATTTAAATAAAACACGTCAAAATCATGCCGTGTAAACCGAAAAAACCGTTTCTTATATCACCCATTGGTATTGGAATTATATTACTCATATGCGCTCTCGTTGCAATTGTTCAAAATAAAGCCCTGATGCAAGGAGCAAAAGACCAAGAGGAAAAAGATAAAGAAAATAAGGAGAATGAGGGTGAGTATTAATAAGAAATAGGTCAACACTAAATTAGAATAAATCACGTTAAATTTAAATATAAAAATCCATTTGATAATCTCTCTTTTTCCAGTCGCTCTAACATTGCTGATGATCGTGATTTCCTCCTGTACGTTCGACTAGTTTCCATTTCGTTTGGTCCTCTACATTTCGAAAAGCCTAATAGAATGTTTTGTTGTACTCGATCGGTCCACCTAATCGGCGATTAACCTTCTGGTCTTTTACCCGGAACATTCCATATATAAGTCCCTCTAAATTATCTATTTACTATCACCTTCGCGGACTGTATGACCAAAAGAATGCAGAACCAGTTGCAGGCAGATTGATGATAATCAGGGTTTCAATTTCAATTAATTTTAAATAGAAACTTTACTGCTGTGACCTGTTCAGGGTATTCGCAGCAATCGCTTTAAGCATCCCATTTTAAAGGCGTCAGTTTTCTGACGTTCAAAAGCACGAATTCTCAGCATCGTATAAAAAAAGAGTAGAGAAGCCGAGAGCTTCAACAAGTTTCTTTTATTTTGTTATTTAGACGGCTTTTGGCTCTTTTTACCATGATGGTGCGCCTTCGTACTCCTGCCTTACATTTAACATCGACTATCAGAATTTTGGTCTTCTTGGAGTAATTTTTAAGACGACTTTGTTGCTTTCATGTACCATTCATCTGAGAGGTTTTACCATTTATACTTCTATTGCTGCTATGAGAGTGGTATCGTCAGCAAATCTTAAGTTGGTAATTTTTTTTTCACGACTATTATTATGCCTCCAGACCATTTATATAAGAACTTTAATATATGCTTTTAGTGGTTATATATATAAAAAAAATATACAAAATAATCAATTGGGCGAGGTTCAGGTCATTTGCTTATAGAGAAATAAATTAACTGTTCTTCGACCTAACCCACTAAACCGAATTTAACCTAAGTATGTTAATAAATTACATTAGGATAATTGAAAAATATTTTAAGTATTAACGTATACACCTATAGTACCTATAAAGATTAATTTAAATATTACTTAAAAAGAAAAAAAGCAACAAAATTTGAATGTGAAACGAAGCTTTTCCGTCCGTCCCAAAACTTATTTTCCTATACGTGTAAACACCGTCTGTTCTAGATTGGTAAATTTTTCAAGCCAATTGGTGATAAAGCTAATAATAATATTTTGGTTTTTGTACGATTGCTCAAAGTCCTCTCTACGATTTTTTGACCCAAATACTATTATTCCTGATTTTAATACATTTAGTTATAAACATTGTTTTTTCGATATTTTGTGAACATTTTCGATATCATAATTAAAAACTACAGCTTGTTCCGACTCATCTGGGTCAAAAATAATGTAGGATTGCGTATCGTCACAATAATAGTGATGACAGCTGAATAAGAAAGCAGTAGGGAACTAGGAAACATAGAGGAAATAGAGCAAAAGTCCTAGAATTGAGCCCTGAGCAACGCCTGACATATGGGAAATGCGCCTTCAGAGAACTCCAAGGACCCTAAGAAAGATAATAGCAACTTATGATTCAAAGTATAGAAAGCTTTCAAGTAATTTAAAAGCGCCAATACTGTTAACGTATTTACGGCAGCAAGCTGTGCTTTTTTATCACAAAATCACTATGTTTTGGCTTGATTTGCCTTTCTTGCTTGACTACTTTGGCTGGCTTGACTGCTTTGCGTAGCTTGATTTGCTTGACTGACTTGACTGCTTTGACTGGCTCGATTGCTTTGACTGCTTCGATTTGAAGAAGGAGACGGCTCTTTTTGGCGGTTACTTCTGACTTGAGTTGACTGCTCGAAGGACCATGAAAAGATCTAGGGCTTTTTCCTAAACCTTTTTATTCCCTACCCTATAGCAGCCTTACTATAGGCTTAAGACAAGGTGGCTTGGCCGTAGTATCTGGTATCTGCCTTATTTTCAAATGGGATGATAACTTTGCGTTGGCTTTCTGAAGGATATTGTGAACATGGGCTGGTGCCAGAATGTTAAATATCGATCCTTGTTCAAAAAGTATCTGGAAAAGTTTCAGGTAGTAACCACTTATTTCAGTGATGAAGTTAGATGCCAGCTGATGGACCATCAGAATATGGATGTTGACTTCATTGCTGTCTGCGATGCGCTTGTATCCTTTCATCTTGTTGACAATTTTCATGCTGTGGCTTATTTCTTTTTAAAAGCGATTTATGTGCTGTTCCATTTTAACTTCTGTTTCATTGATTGTTTCTTCTAATGCTTTCTTGATGATGGACGCGGCTGTTTTGGCTTGATTTGCCTTTTCTTGCTTGACTACTTTGACTGCTTTGATTTGAAGATGGAGACGGCCCTTTTTGGCGGTTACTTCTGACTTGACTTGACTGCTTGAAGGACCATGAAAAGATGTAGGACTTTTTCTAAACCTTTTGTTTTTCCCACTACTCTATAGCAGCCTCACTATAGGTTTAAGACAAGGTGGCTTGACCATTGTAGGTGGAGCAATGAGAGACTACTGGGTGTGGAACTAAATACTCGTTCATTCACAAAAATTAGTAACTATTTATATCAATCTTAAAATAATAATTCGTGGTAATTATAAAAATCAAGATGAGCAACGTAATCATAATTTCAACTATTTGCCAATTACAACCTTACGAACTTATAACAAACGTGAGCTTAAAATCCATCGCAAACACCTTGATCGGCTAACATAAACAAATTTTATATAATTATACATGGATACTTAAAGCTACCTAAAAATATCAAAATACAAAAAAATGTCATTTAGACATATTCCCCGCTCTCTCTGCTTTCTACTGGAGGAATGTTTAAGGGTCGGAGTTCCACCATTATCGTCTCGTTGGGGTCAAGTGTAGATCGACGTCGCTTGTACTGCCTCTTCGTAACCCATAAGGATATGCAACATATCGAGATAATAATCAATATGGTGCAGCCACTTGCAGTGTAGGAGTAAAGTGTGACTTTCTTCCATATTTCGCCTTCCAACTGGTGACCTAGTCGCTGATCGTCCAATGAAAGGTTAGTCAGGTCATCTGCTACGTTGAATACAGGTTCCCTCGAAAAACTGCTGACTGGATTGGTTTTTGCTTGGTGTAGGTCGGTGATATTAACAAATATTGATGTTTTTGTATAGCTTGACACAACAGGAACAGTATCGAAGCGTTTTGCGAGTATATTGTTTTGTTTGGTTTTTAAGATGCATACTTGGGTTAGTTGAATTATGGCGGTGGTATTTACTAATATTTCTTCCCTTATGCCGTTGCAGGTAATGGCGATATTTATTGGGTTTGGCGAAATAAACATCCATGTATTTGGCGTGAAAAGCTGTTTCCATATGCTGATGTGCAGTTCGTGTATTTTTATGTTGAATGGCTTCCCTTGATGTCGTTGATATATTTCGTCAATGACGCAATTTGGACTGGCGTCTATATTTCTAACCGTGGGAGAACACAGGTATTTCTTGCTTCGGCGTATGCATGCTGTTAATTCATCGTGTGACAGCTCGAAGTACTGTTGATTGTTGTAGTCGACTGCCAGAATGTCATTGGGTATTTCCAGAGACCAGTAGGAATTTTTTTCAACTTGAAGGGCTGTTGGATATACTTTCATGAGGTTCAAATTGGAAATATCTTCAATGGCAAAATGTGTGAATATTTTTGCCATTTGCCTTTCCTCTTCTTGTAGCGACGTTCTTATGGGTATTTGCCTTATTTTCAAATGGGATGGTAACTTTGCGTTGGCTTTTTGAAGGATATTGTGAACATGGGCTAGTGACAGGATGTTAAATATCGATCCTTGTTCGAAAGGTATCCTGAAAAGTATCAGGTAGTAACCACTTATTTCAGTGATGAAGTTAGATGACAGCTGATAGACCATCAGAATATGGATGTTGACTTTATTGCTGTCTGCGATACGCTTATATCCTTTCATCTTGTTGACAATTCCCATGCTGTGGCTTATTTCTTTTTAAAAGCGATTTATGTGCTGTTCCATTTTAACTTCTGTTTTATTGATTGTTTCTTCCAATGCTTTCTCGATGATGGACGCGGCTGTTTTGGCTTGATTTGCCTTTCTTGCTTGATTACTTTGACTGGCTTGACTGCTTGGCGTGGCTTAATTGGCTTGTCTGCTTTGACTGACTTGTCTGGTTTTTCTGACTTGACTGCTTTGATTGGCTCGACTGCTTTGGCTGCTTTGATTTGAAGATGGAGACGGCTCTTTTTGGTGGTTACTCCTGACTTGTCTTGACTGATCGAAGGACCATGAAAAGATCTAAGGCTTTTTTATAAACCTTTTTATTCCCTACTACCCTATAGCAGCCTCACTGTAATTTTAAGACATTCGTGGTAATGATAAAAATCAAGATGAGCAACGTAATCATAATTTCCACTATTTGCCAATTAAGAACTTGCAAACTTATAACAAACGTGAGCTTAAAATCCATCGCAAACACCTTGATCGGTTAACATAAACAATTTCATATAATTATACATGGATACTTAAAGCTACCTAAAAATGTAAAAATACTAAAAAATGTCGTTTAGACACACAGCTTTGGCTAATTCCTTGTTTCGCTCTAAACTGTTTTGAGAACCTTTGACTTCCTATTTAGTTCTTTATGAGGCATATTAGATTGATAAAAGCTCCCATATTTTTTAGGATAGTACAAAGTTTAACCCAGCTGACGGAATCAAACGCCTTTAATTAATCGATGAAAAATATTATCGTGGGACTTGATATTCTCTAGATTTTTCTATAAGCTCTCTCAGATTTAGTATTTGTTCCCTAGTTCCTTTTCCCTTTACAAAGTCGCCTGTTCTTGGGCTATTTGGTGGTCTAAATAGGCTTGCAGTCTAGTTTTTAGAATTTTCAAGAGGCCTTCATAACCTATGTCATTAGAACATAGGAAGCAATTTCTGAAGACCCTTTCCTTTTTTGGTCCTTTATTAGGGCAAGGATTCGATTAGGAACGATTCTTTGGAAGGAGTTTCGAAAGTGCTGCTAATATTATCTCAGCATTTGCAAATTTTTCTCAGACTGCATACAAAGATTCTGACCGAGCAGATGAAACCTATTATAACTCTTGTTCTTCGGATTATATTGAAGTTTCCCAGTCAATTTCTGCTAATCAAATTGCAGCTGCAGGTAGAACAATTAAAAGGCAAAATAACTGCTGATCCAGATGGAATTCCCAGTTTCATAGCTAAAAGTTGTACATTTATTCTGTGTTACCCCTTATGTCAGGTTTTTAACCTAATCCTCAAAACCAGACAGATTCTCTTTAGTTTGAAAATTGCCAAGGTACTTCCCATATACAAGAACGATGACTTACAGAATATTGAAAATTATTGTCCCATATGCAATCTATGTAACTTTTCTAATATCTTTGAGATTAATATTTGTAATTCCATATTTCCTCAAGTTTCCTCCAGATGCCCAAAGCCATCTCCAGAATGCATGTGTAAAGTGAAATGAACAGAGAAGTAAATGAGATTGTGGAAAAATTGCACCTAATGCATTGCATTCACTGCTACTATCGTCCGTCATAAATAGCAATGGGTAACCTGAGTCTCCAAACCCAGTAGAACCAAGATGGTCTTTTAAAGTTTTAAAAGCTAGCGTATACTTGCTTTCAGTTTGTGCTGTATGCAATATACATGCCAATGGAATTGCGCCTATTTTCGAGGCATCATACATAAAAGTAACACAAGTGTTTGTCAGGTCACATGAACCACTTAAATCAACAAAAACCATTTTTTCTTCAAACTATTATTTTTCCTCCACTAGCTTCAAGTAGGTTTTTCTTTTTCTTGATTACTTCATATACGCTTTCCTCAACATGAGTTCCAAAATTTGCAGTTCTAAAATAAATTATAATTATCGATATATCAACATAATTTATTCCAGAAAAAATCATGTATAACCAATCCTTGTACCTTATCCTGATTTATTTTCTCTGCCCTCGATGAAAAAAATCAAGTTGATCTGATATACTGACTTCAGCAAAGCGTTTAATTGAATAGAACACTACATCAAAAAGGCTTCATCCATTTTCTCAATAAATAAATGAAGGAAAACAACCAAGTCACGGTCTCACAAACATTTACTATTGACGACACGTATTTCGTTCTATTAGAGAATCATTAGGTCTAACACTAAAAGACCAAACTACACATCACATTTTACATACAATTCATTTCACATCACATTGTGTGTAAAATGTGATGTTTATTTTGGTGTTCTAGTTTTAGATTTCATGATGCAATTTCTAATAGAGCAAAACACATGTCGTTTATAATAAATGTTTGTGAGACCATGACGTTGTTTTTCTTCGTTTATTTATAGAACACTACATCTTACTGGAAAATTTTTCTGAAAAGCTTACGACTTTGTTATTAGCTTATTTCATTGATCGTCAACAATTTGTCGAAATTGTTGCTACTACTATCTTTTGCTACTAAATAGCCTGTGCTAACGACCTGAAAATCTTATTGCTGCAAAGCAATATCTACCTGGTTGAGTATTGGTGTGATCGCAATCTTCTAAATCTTAACATTTCTAAATGCTGTGTTATATCTTATCATAGAATAAAAAACCCTATAATATTGCCAATTTCATTTTAACTAGAACGAAATTGTGACTGCTTCCTGAATACTATTGGCGTTTATTATTCGGAATTGCAGGCTTTTAAGCAAATCAGTTTCTATAATAATGCCCTATTTTTCCTTGGTTCAATACAAACTCGAATATGGATCTCTGGTTTGGTATCCATCTTATGAATGCCATATTAACTCCCTGCCATATTAACCACATTCAAAGATTAGAGGTTATAATCACAATCATCTCTTTTCCCACCGGTTCAACTTTAAACCTCTTGTTTTGAGGAGAAAGACTCACTCTGTGGAAATTTTGTGCAAATTGCTCAATGGTTACAAAGATTCTCCAACTTTTCTCCAGATCAAATGTGACTTCTGCTCTTAATCGTGTTAGAACATTAACTCTGTTTTCTATGTACTTTCTTTTTAATATTACTCAGAATTTTGTTTTACTTCGTATTATATTTATAATTTTAATTGTCTTGTAATCTGGCCTATTGAAAAATAAAGATAAGTAGATAAATAAATCTTCAAGAGCACTTTGCTGGCCTGAGATATTATTGACAGTGTTCGATAGTTTTCGCACCTTGTAGTAGCTCCTTTTTTATGTACTGAAGAGTATTTTAAAGTACACCAGTCAGTCGGCAATTTTTCTGCGTTCCATATTAAAGTACAGATAGAGTGAAAATGTATATGCCCTTTTTGCCCAACTCTTCAAAAAGTTCTCCTTGTATAGTATCGATTCCTGGAGATTTGTTCTTATTTAACGATTGAATCACCCTCTTTACTAGTATCACAGGTAGTAGCATCGCTGGTTCTCTGGGATAATTACCTGGCCATAAATTCCCTGGTAGAGTCTGTTTATTCCTGTACAGATCTGCACAGTAGAACCTCAACGTTTCTAAGATCTCATCGATATCCGTTATTAGATTTCCCTCTTTCTCCAAAACAGACCGGTCCTGTGGTTTAAACTATCTTGCCAGTAGTCTTATTTTGTCAAATAAGCCTCTAGACTACTGTCGGTTTCCGTGTTCTTCTATTTCTTCACATACCGGTTGGTCGTAAAGTAGTGAATAAATTTATTATCTCATAAATTTTTTTTATTTTTTAAAATCGCTGGAACTCATCGCATTTTTTTTTTCGAGGCATAATTTGAAAATTAAAAACAGGTAACGAGGAAAAGAAAAAATAAAATAATTTTTAAGATGTTTTGTTCTATCGAAAGCAAAGCTTCGCAAACTTATAAATAATTTTATTTCAGCAAATATTTGAAATTTCCTCCTTTAGTCAAATAATAATAGCCTAATCGATGTACAACTTCCTGCTTTATTATTCGACGTACTTCTTGACGGATGCAATGTTTTTAATAATCTAGATTTGCCGGTTAGCTATTAAATATCTCTTCTTTCTCCATAAAAAAAAGTCTGGCAATCTTAGATCGGGTGATCTTGGTGGCCACTAAATAACACCACTCCTTCCAATCTACCTATTTGAGAAAGTGTCATGCAAATAAATTTGAACTTCCACTTGCGAAATGGGGATCTTGTTGGAACCAGAGCATCGTTCTCTGGACAAAAGTGTTGATTCTTATTTCTATAAGAGTTCCAGTTGCAAGAGAGGAACCTTCTGCCGATATCTACATTCACCATATTTGGAATTATTTTGGGACGAAAAGAGTTTAAGGAGAATAAAGTCTTACGATATTGTTAACACCAAGAACTCAGCCGATTCTCCGTCATTCCGGAATGATACACGTAGTACACCGCACGACGTCTCAAAGGTTAGCGGGAATCTTTCGGAACAGCGTTCTGCTGAATATATTAGGAGCCGCATTACCGATAGTAGTTACTCGTCAGTTCAGTGAAGTAACGTTCGGAATATACTTTAATAATTATAAATAAATAGAGTAATATTAAATATGTGTAGTAATCGTGAGTGATCGTGTTTTCGTAGTGAATTGTGTAAATAAATTGTTGACTAATTTAGATTCTTTTAATTCAAACCTAACGAACGGGAAACATTATTATATTTAAAAAACTAAAATATTTTTTTCCTCTAATATAATTTAATACCTTTAAGTCTTCAAATGTTTGAAAATTTGAGCTATTTAGTTGCGTATTACCTATTACTAAAAAGCACTGGAGATATTTAGATAATTAACGGCATACGAATTTCGAGAGATTGATTGGATACATTAATTATTAATTAATAAAAAAATGCTTTTTTATAAAAAAATTAGAAAACTCACTGTTTTCGTAGTTTTCACAAAATTATGCCCTCCTATTTCATTAAATTTCAAATGATCCATGCTCTCACTCCTTATAAAAGAAGTACTTTAGGTGGATAATAATTAATGGCAAGTAGTTGGGTTTGACTTCTGTTATGTTGGATACTGGTACATTAGGTTAAATTAGGTTTAATGTCAACCAAGCCCAAACCAACCCAGACTCCAAACCAACCCATGAATAAGATTAAGCTAGGCAGAGCTCTGGGTTAGAGTAGATTAGTAATTTATTTATCCACCACATTACTACTATACAGGGTGTTCCGTTGATCATATTACAAACTTTTAGGGCAGATAGAAAACGTCAAAAGAAAAACAAATGTTCATATAAACATGGGTCCGGAAAAGCTTCCTCAGGGAGCTAGAGCTCTTTGAAAATAACCTTTAAAAACTAGTTTTTTTTAATAGCTCCGGAACTACTTTAGCTACCGCAACCAATTTTGAGAGGTAAATTATTGTTATTACGTTTATTCTTTTGAACCTATTAGGTAAAAAAAATATTTACCAGGGGCTTCAGAATCAGGGGGGTATTTGGTAAAATTAGGCCCATTTTTTTAAGACTTTAATTTCTGCTCGTTTGGGCATTAGATTATGATGTTCCTATGTTTTTTACATAAAAAAGGTGCTCTTAGTAAAAGTCGGTAAATACGAGCTCTAACAACTATATGTTGGAACAAGCAGTTATTTTGAAATAAAATGCCCATTTAGCGAATATATTTTATTAAATTTTTTTTTTATCATAAATATGAAATGAACAAGCTTTTTTATAATGTTTAATATTGTTTTTATAATTTATTTATATATTTAAAGCTATTTAGTATTTAATTACTTGGTAAATAATTTAAAAATGCTGACAACTAAATATTGGAACAAGTGAGTTTTAAAAAAAGAAAATACAAATTAGTAAGGCGTAACGTCGCCCTTAGCTTGAATAATAGCCTGAACTCTATAAGGCATTGTACCAACTAGACCTTCACAAAATTCAGGGGTGAAACTATCCCATATTTCCTGTAGTTTAGCACGCAGTTGTGGCAAAGTACGCTGCGGACTATTTTTTAGGCGTTGCTTCATTTTGTGCCAATGTGTTTCGATTAGATTGAGATCCGGGCTGCTAGAGGGGTGTGACAAAACTTTATTATTATGTTCCCATATCCATTTTTTGGTAGATTTAGCAGTATAACATGAGGCACCGTCCTGTTGAAAGATAAAATCTCCAGATGGATATAAATTTGCTGCACTTGGTAAAAGCGAATGTTCGAGAATGTCTCGATATTTTTCTGCATTTACTATGCCATCAATAAAGTGTAACGTTCCCAACCCTTTAGCTGACATACAACCCCACACCATGATGCCCTGTGGAAATTTTACAGTCCTTTTAAGACAATCCTTATGGAATGCTTCTGTTTTGTCCCGAATCACACGCTTTCGATAGTCTCCGACACAGACATCAAATTTGCTTTCGTCGCTATAAATAACTTTGCTCCAATTTTCTTTGGTCCACGAGAGTTTTGATTTGGCCCAAATGTAACGATTCCTTTTTTAAGTCTCCGTTAACAATGGTTTTTCTTTGGCCTAGGCGAAAAAATGAGAAAAATGAAAATAATATAGCACAGAACAGCTTAATAAACATATCTTATAAAAACTAAGACCGCTCTTGTGGATATATTTCCGGCAGCATTCTCTGGAAACATTTATCCCACTTTCTCTATTCCACCTTGCATTTACTTCTCGTAGAGTATTTCTTTTTCCCGACTTACAAATTTTAATCAAGTTTCTTACATTTCTTTGAGAAACAACTTTTGGACGTCCTGAACTTTTGCCGCGAACACCAATACTGGCAGTTTCACCATATTTTTTAATTATATTAAATATAGTAGTTGTTGCAACATTTAATTCACTGGAGATTTCTCGCATTGTTTTCCCTTTATGGTACTGCCGGATAATAATTTCTCGCACTTTTAGATCAGTAGGTTTTCCACGAGCCATTATTGTATTTTACTTGTAATAAAAATTACAGTAATTGATTATTATTGAATTACTGTAATTTATTTTTATTATGAAATTTTTATTGTTGACAACGCACTACTTACTTTTGTTTATTCAAAGCCATCTTCGCGTCATGCTAATAAAACTGGAAAAATTTGAGCAAAAGCAACCCATGTTCCAACATTTAGTTGTCAACATTTTTTGATTATCAAACAATTAAATAAATATTATTTAACATCAAAATTTTATTAAACCTTAAAAATAATTCTTTAAAACATAAAAAATGTTATTAATTTATTACTTTTAAATGAAAAAAAAAAGTTAAAAGAATTACGGTAAACTGGAATTTTATTCGTAAAATGACTACTTGTTCCAATATATAGTTGTTAGGGCTCGTATCACCGTTTTTGTGGAAATTGACTAAAACCAAACTAAGATACAGCACCTGAATTAATTAATTTAATAATAATAATAATAATAATAATAATAATGCTAATTTATGTATATTATGTCAGTATATATATGTCAGTATTTTTTAAATTTATCACTGTCAGTATTTTTTACATGATATTAATTCCCTTTTTATTACGGTTAAGTAATGGAAGATTACACTTTTGCTGAATACGCCGATATGCTTTTAATTTATGGGGAAGTTCGATATAATGGTAGAGCTGCTTCTCGACAATATGAAGAGCGGTTTCCCGAAAGGCGAATCCCAGCTCACAGCTCACACACTTTTTGAAAGGGTCAATCATCGGCTCAGGGAGACTGGCTCCGTTAAAATAAAACGCCAAGATAATGGCGGGCAAAGAAACATCCGAATCCCGGATTTTGAGAAAGAAGTGCTTTAGCGATTTGAAGATAACCCATCAGTAAGTACTCGAGCAGTAGCTGATGCGATGCATGTAAATCATGTTAGGGTATGGAACGTTGTTAAGGAACAGCTTCTTCGGCCCTACCACCTGCAAAAGGTGCAATCATTGGGACCCAATGATTTTATGCCCCGCGTGAATTTTTGCCAGGGGTTTCTTGACCTGTGTACAATTTCCAAAATATGTCCTTTTTACTGACGAGGTTTTATTTACAAAAGAAGTCATTTTTAATTCTAAGAATAATCATTTGTGGAGTAAGGAAAACCCTTATGGTATTCATTTTAGGAGCTATCAACATAAGTTTTCGGTCAATATGTGGGCCGGCATTGTTGGAGAACGCTTAATTGGTCCAATTATGTTGCCTCCTCGTTTAACGGGAAATATTTATTTAAATTTTTTAAGAAATGTACTGCCAGAACTATTAGATGATCTGCCCCTAAATATACGACAGAACTTATGGCTATAACACGATGGAGCGCAAGCTCGTTTTTCACTTATTGTCCGCGAGTTTATAAATGAAAATTTTGGAAGGCGCTGGATTGGCCGCGGAGGCCCTGTCACCTGGCCAGCGCGCTCACCAGATTTTACACCCTTAGAGTTTTTTCTTTGGGGGCATATGAAAAGTCTCGTATATGAAACTCCAGTCGAGTCAGAAGAAGACCTGGTGGCCAGAATTTCCGCAGCTGCTGAAGTAATCCAAACCACGCCTGATATTTTTAACCACGTCAACCTTAATATGGTGCGTAGATACAATAAATGTATCGATCGTAGCGGCCGGCATTTTGAGCAATTAATATTTTAAGTTTATTTTTGTAATACCAATTTTTAATAAAATTTGTTTACGTTTCTAAAATTGTTAATTTGTTGTTTTTTTATTACACTTAAAATCATTTAAACATTTTATGCCTCAAGGTAATTAAAGTGACAGTTAATTAATTTGAGTACCAATTTAATAAAGTGGCTACCTTAACTTTTTTTAAACATTTATTTTTTATTCACGTTAGATTTTTTTTTTAATTGTTTATTAATATTAATAGGTAATTCATTTTTGTATCTCATAACTTGCTTTTGGTCAATTTTCACAAAAACGGTGATATTTACCATTTACCGACTTTTACTAAGAGCACCTTTTTTATGTAAAAAGCATAGGAACATCATAATCTAATGCCCAAAGGGGCAGAAATTGAAGTCTTAAAGAAATGGGCCTAAATTTACCAAATACCCCCCTGATTCTGAAGCCCCTGGTAAATATTTTTTTATTTAGTTGGTTCAAAAGAATAAACGTACTAATAATAATTTACCTCCCAAAATTGGTTGCGGTAGCTAAAGTAGTTCCGGAGCTATTGAAAAAAGTTTTTAAAGGTTATTTTCAAAGAGCTGTAGCTCCCTGAGGAAGTTTTTCCGGACCCATGTTTATACGAACTTTTGTTATTCTTTTAACATTTTCTATTTGCCCTAGAAGTTTGTAACATGATCAACGGAACACCCTGTATAGGGTTATTCATGGAAATCAATCTAACAGTCTATAACTTCTTTCCTTGTAAGAAAAACACTTAAAATTTTAAATAAAGGTAAAAGCTAATCTTTTGACATATTTCAGTTGTCTTCTGTTACTTTAGGTTTAATGGAAAATTGCCCTATTTTTATAATTTTGAATAGGACTCCCGTCATAATTTTCTTACATATTTCGATAGAAAATAGTATTCTAATATTTAGTATCCCAGCTTTAGCATTTAATGTAAAAAAATCTATATTTAGCAAGAAAGATTGCTTACTAAGTCATATTTTTTATTATAGGTGGCGGTGATAACAAACCTCCACCAGAAAAAGAAGAACCAGAAAAAGAACCAGAAGAAGAAGCAGAAGAGGCAAATGAAGAGGAAGGCTAGTTTTTTGAAGTAAATTTAAATGTGTCCGTATGTAATTAGCTTTTAGTAAACAAATCTTTTTATGAAATTTAAATATATTACCTTTATTAAATACCCTACCTTTATTTGGAATTTGCGTTTTTTTTAAATCTAATTTTGAATTTCTTTTAACCTCTTTTATTCTAATTATGTTGTGTATGGTTTTTGAGTTTAATCTAGAGACAGTACAAAGTATATCAGTGATAATATAATATAGATCAATTAGCCTCCCTGCAAAAATCAAAGCAAATGACAAATCTATAAAAATATCTAGTAACCCTCAACAAGCTATGTGGAGAAAATCAAAAAAGTTAACAGATTCTGAACAAAACAATAATACATTTGAAAATAAAACTCGCAAGTGGACACTTTTGACTACGTTTACAGCACTTAATGGTAGTTAATAGGATTGAGGTTATGTTTCACTTATAAAATAAATATCAATTGCCTGGAATAGATTAAAAAATCATTTAAGTAACATTATAAAAAAAAGGACAGAAAAATTTAATAATGTAAAATAACAGTAAGAAAGTTAAACAAGAAAATCAAGACAGCTAATAAATTCTGAATAAAACGATAATAAATCTGAAAATGAAGCTCTCAAGTTGACACTTTTGACTACGTTTACAATACTTAGAGATGGTTAATTCGATTAAGGTTATATTGCACTTACAAAATAAATGTCAATTACCTGGAATAAATTAAAAAATCACCTAAGTAAAATTATAAAAAAAGGACAGAAAAATGTAATAATGTAAAATAGATATAAGAAAGTTAAACGAGAAAATCAAGAGAGCTACCAAATTCTAAATCAAAAATTAATAAATCTGAAAAAAAAGCTGACAAGACTAGTGGACACTTTAGACCACGTTTACAGTACTTAGAGGTAGTTAATACGATTAAGGTTATGTTGCATTTTCAAAATACATATCAATTGCCTGGAATAGACTTAAAAATCACTTAAGTAAAAGTAGAAAAAAACGGACAGAAAAATTCATTAATATAAAATAACTATAAGAAAGTTAAAAGTCAAAAAAATTAAGAAAGATAACGAATTCTGACTAGAATGATATTAAATCTAAAAATTAAGTTGACACTTTTGACCACGTTTACAATACTTAAAAGTAGTTAATATGATTAAGGTTATGTTTCACTTACAAAATAAATATCAATTGCCTGGAAAAGATTAAGAAATCATTTAAGTAAAATTAGAAAAAAAAGGACAGAAAAATTTAATAATGTAAAATGACTATAGGAAAGTTAAATGCGAAAATCAAGACAGCTAACAAATTCTGAATAAAACAATAAGAAATCTGAGAATGAAGCTTTTAAATTGACACTTTTCACTTGACCACATTTACAATACTTAGATCGGTGCTTACATTATCCATAAAGGCAGATTGAATATAAGAAAAAAACAAATTCAATGTCAAAAACTTATATTACCTTAAACTTACATCTGATTTGTAGGATCAAAAATCACCCCGAAAAAAGTTGCAATTCGCCGTGCATCGGAGTTGTTCAACTAAACTTGCTTAACTCATTGCTGCAATATCCTGAAAAGGAAGAAGAAACAAACCTCTATACCTCTAAACAAAAGTATATTAATACTTTTCATTTATACTTAAGCGAGCAATTTGACATACACGAGCAAGGTTACGGAACGAATTAAATTTATCGAGTTGCCACAATAATGTAACATGTCCGTTAAGCTATTAGCAAGCAAGTAGTACAAAAAAGGTGTCAAGTCACTGGATAACATAAAATGAAATATAGATAGTCATTAATTACAATTACTTTTATTTTTGTTACTAGTATATGGATAATTATTTATTTTTATCGACATAATAATTTTTGTTTAAAAAAAATATTTAAATACCTACGGCTTAGTGATAAATAAAAAAGGTACTTTATATTTAGTTCAGTTAACTTATTAAAGTAGCAAGCTTCGCTACTTTAAAACTTAGTAGAAATTCATTATATAATTAGAGTATGTGTAAACCACTTATAATAATTCTATTTTTTTTGTATTTACATCTTGTTAAATGTGATAAATTATGCCAGAAACGCCTTACAAGTGATGGCTCAATTTGTGTTTGTAATTCGTCATATTGTGATACTGTACCTCATCTCGTCAAAGATATGAAACCTGGAAAATATCAACTTTATTCAACAAGCAAAGAAAGTATTGGATTTACAAGCACTTTGGGCAACTTTTTAAATAAAGATGAACACCAAACAGATATAGATAATGTACTAACAATAAAGAATTTAGTAACTTTGAATCAAACTATTATTGGTTTTGGTGGCGCTTTTACCGATTCTGCAGGTATAAATATCCTTAAGTTATCAAAAAGAGTGCAAGAGCAATTGCTGCAGTCATATTTTGGTGACGAAGGCGTTCAGTATAGCGTTTGTAGAATTCCTATGGGTGGTACTGATTTTTCCATTAGAGGATATACGTATTGTGATCAATGTAATGAAAGCTTAGATGGATTTACTCTACAGGAAGAAGATATAAAGTTTAAGGTAATACTTTTTTCCGCTATTATTGTGATCTGATTTTACAAATTAAATCACGATAAATTGCATGCATGCATGCTTTAGGCTTGCTTTTCATCTATATTGATAGGGCAAAAGCGTTCAATAAAATTTTATATTTGCCAAGTTAAAAAAAAAAATTAAAAGCCTTAAACAGCACTTTATTGCTTATCATTTTAAAAGTTATATAAAGTGTAGGCCAATGAAAATTGAAGGTCGTATCGTAAATTTAAAAAATCGTTTGGATCTGTCGATTTTCATTTGCTGCGGAAATTTTTAAAACACAATGTTAAAATTAGTTAACATAGTATCCATCCAGTGAGGAGTAAGTTTTTGTAGAAACAGAATTTGAACAAGAGAAACAGAACAAGAAAAAAAAACACTCAAGTCCCGTGTTAACAACGAACTAACTTTATTTAATTACTCATCTAAACATCTGAAAAGTAACTTTATCAACAACAAAAAATGAATATTTCTCGTTTACGTTCATTTTAATCTGGCAAGTTTTGTGGTGGATCAAGACTGGTTTCTTTTAAAAAAACAACTTTATTATACAGGACGACTTTTTAATGTACAAAGGTTGATATAAGAAAGAGAAGTGTTTTTAAAATTAGTTTAAGGCATATTTATAACATCAAAAAGGCGTTGGCTTACTAGTTGGCTAGCTAAGGTCTGGTTAACATGCTTGGTAAGGGCTACTGATCACGTCAAACTCCTCCTCTCTGAGTTGAAGAACTATGGGGTAGTTAGAGTTCTCCTGGAAAATCGGCTAGTGTAATGTTCTGGACCGTTTTTTCCGAGGTTGTCTTCAAGAATTTTCTCTTCATCCAGCATGTTTTATACAATACATAAAATGCTAAAATTATTATAATAATATCAAGTAATATTATCACACCGGGGCACAGTGACGACTTTTGCTAATCTAGGGGAACAAAAGTATTACTTTGTAATAGACACAATTTTTGTGTGCCAAATTTATATTTTATGCATATATTAGTAAAGAGAAGTAATTTTTAAGCAGTACCGTGCGCAGGGGGCAAGCCCTCCCCCCTCCTAGTGCTCAAAAATTAACTCTTTTAAAAAGCAAATCCCTCCAATACTTTTTGGGTATATAATAGTTAGGTTATTTTAAAAAAATACCCAACGACCCCCCCCCCCCTCCCCCCTGAAACACCCCTCCCAGAACCACTGTTTTAAGCTTACATTTTTTTAATATAAAACAAAAAATATCTCAATATTTTTTTTATTAATTGAAAATATTCTAAGCTGACTTAAGATCTGTATTGTAGTATTCAAGTATTTCTAATTAAAATAAATTAGATAATAATTATTCTTTTGCTTACATATTACAAAAAAGATAAATATTTTCTTAAGTCTAAACACAAATTAAAAATTGGCTACAAAATTTTGGTTTGAAAACAATAGATACTTGAATAGTATGTAAAATAAATTAAATAGTTATTCTGCACATATAAAAAAAAGTTCAATAAAAATTAAAGACTTAATCAGTCTCACTGTCACTATTATTATCGCTATCGATATCGCTCTCATAAATTCTTTCCAATTCCATATCTGGTGCTTTTAAAAGACCCAAAGCCTCAGGTGAAAACTGTTTTAAAGGTTTACTAGTTTTATTTCTAAAGCTATTTATTACTGGATCTGATGCCACTAAAAGATGATGCATTAAATCCTGCATTGTAGCTTTCCTGGAAAATTTTCTGGTGTTGTATTCTCGCACTTTCTTAATGTCTTTATGCATGCACTCTTGCGCATCTTCGGATAGTTGTCCAATTGGGATTAACGCATTTTTTATGATGGCTGAGCCATGTACCAAGATTTTATGCACAGTCACCGGCAAATAGTACCAACTGTAGTGTTCTAAGTACATAGCTAGAGTTCGGTCTGCATAAATCTGATATTTTTCTGGATCAATTTCAAACCCAGAGGATAGTACCTGAAGAAGTATTGCAAATTTTTTTATTAACTCCAGGTTCACTCCAGTAATTAGGCTTGAAGTTTCAGGATTGTCGAAGAATTTACGGGCCGTATTCCCGTCATTACTGGATCCGAAACCCTGCTTTACAGTGTCAACCAAAATATTTAATTCTTGTTTAAATCTTTTTTGCACTTGTTCTTTTTTCTTGTTTGCTATTTCTTTATCACTTCCTTTTGCTTGCCATTTTTTGAATTATAATCTGTAAGATATTTTAAGAAGACATTCCATTGTTCTGATTCGTGCATGTAAAGAAGATATACCAAAACTATATACTTCTGACTTGGCTTGTTTATTTAAAAATTTGTTTGGGTCATTCATTTCTTTCGGTCCACAGCCACAAATATAGCACTTTTGTGATGCAATGTGCAAAAGGGAATTACAAATTTTTGTGTCAACCATGGTAAAGGAAAGATTTGGTGTAATTCTTACAGTATTATTATTTTCGAGATCATAAGAACATTTTTTTAACTGTGAAATTTGCGATTTAATCTTGTCTGTTTCAGTTATAATAAGTCCTTCGGTTTCTTTTTTTTGCAAAAGCTTAACTGGTCTGCAGAATCGGGTGCTTGCTGGAGTCGGATTTTGCCATAAAATATGTTGTTTGCCCTCTGACTCATAAGATAATCGAATTGGAACAAGGGAAATTACAAAAATTCCACTGTCATCTTCATTTTCGCAATTTTCCATTAAATAACGTTGCTTGTAGTTAGTATAACCACTGCTTCCATCGCAACCCCATTTTAACAAAAGTTGCAGTTCAGCATCACCATTGCAAAATTGATTAAGAACTTCATTCTGAACGGTACAAAGCCTATTTATGGTATGATCCAACAGCGATTGCAGAATGATTTCTGCAGAAATGTCTGTCACGGTAATATTTTCAGGATAACAATTTTTTTTTGCCTCAATTATACCTTTATCATACGAGGGTAACAGTTTTATACCACGACCTTTTAGTTTTTGATAGACGCTTATATAGGACCTCCTGCTCATTTTACCATCTAAGAACATGGCCAATGCCTCATTCTTTGAGAAATTTTCAAAATTATTATTAGTTGAAGTCCTTTGCTCGGCTTTTTTTAGTGCTGTGGCAGCGGTATTTCGTTCAGAGGCAACCTTTCTTACTATCAAAGCAGCATACCTTTTTCCCTCTGCATAAAGTTTCACTTGTGCCGCATACAAAATTTCTTCTCTTGAGTGCGACTGGAGTAATCCTTCTATTTTTTTTCTTTTATTTTATTTACAAAGTTCTTCAAAATTTTTCTGTGGTCTTCCCATTTTTGAGGTTGATGGTTGTTCAGCTTGCTCAGCATTCAAATCAAAATTTATTTGTTGATTAAGCCAATTGAAGTTTAATTCTAGAAATTTTTTTTCAATTCGATAACTTTTTTCCCACTTTTCAGCAAATTTGTATCCTAACTTTTTTAGCTTTTCCTTAATTGAATTTTCTGAGTCTTCTGGAAGCATATCCACATTATATCTTGACAGAAAATATGTATACATTGCTTCATTTTTGATATCTTTTGATTTCTCGGTGCGCCAAGCATCAAACAGGTTTCTGTGAGTAATGACAACCTCATCTAAAAATTGAGAAAAAAAACAAAGTTGCAAAAAGTTGCAAATTTTTATTTTTGTATTTAAAAGAACATTGCCGAGGGACCATATAAATTTTTTTAATTTTACTGGAATCTGCTGGACTCAAAATATATGACTAGTTGTAATTAATTTGTTAAAATTTAAAAAATTTTGACATATCTAATAAAAAAAATTAAAATCTTATATAACGCTACTCAAATTTTAAAAAAATCATACTGTTTGCAAAAGTACATACCTACATCCATTTTATAAAATAGGAACCGAAACAACAAACCAATACACTTTTCACTACGAGCCTTTTACAACTACTTGAAATTGCAAATATAAAAACTGCTATAACATAAACACTTCAGAAATGCTTTACATTCTTATCAATTAAACCGATAAGAACTTATAATTTTTCGCTTTTTCGTTTGGATTCATGCGAGTTCGGCATATTTTTAAAATATTTCGAGCAAAAATTAAATGAACTATTTTTTCTAAAAAAATACTTTTGTTCCCCTAGATTGCCAAAAGTAGTCACTGTGCGGGGGTTGGGCCAGTCTAGGACAAGGCCGTGTGACGGTTACATACATTGTATGTAACTGGGACCTTAAGGTACGCTTTAGCATTGAAACAAAGTATATAGTTTACTAAATACCTTGTATTAACAGCAAAATATAATAATAACGATTTAAGTGGAGTTACCCAAATAAAAGAGCTAATTTGACAAGAGATAAACTAAGATCGACATAACAGGATTAATAATTTAAGTACATAGGAATATGTAGCGAATTCTATAATTAAAGTGAAAGAAATTTTACGTAACTTAATAAAGTGACAATGATTGTGGTCTTCTTCGATATAATAAAATATTGTACTTACATTATTATTATTCTTGGAGCAAACATTTCACAAAGCTTTTAGTGGACTGAAAAACGAAGAAAAAGTCGCTTCCTTCTCGACTTTTTTTTTTGAGGTACAACCACATGTGGTCTTTACAAAATGATAGAGTAAGTCCCTGGTTACCTGGAATTGACAATTACAATATTTTTTAGCAGGGACAACATTTTTTATGGCGAAATTTGTCAAAAATCTGTCAAAAGGAATTTTAATACTTTTTTAAACATACTTCGCGATATCTCGGGAACTAATTAAGATATCAACTTACTTTTTTTTTCTTCAATTATGTTAGCGAAAATAACTGCGGTATTTTTGTTAGTGTGAAAAACTTAGTTTTTTTGTAAAACTAGAAAAATATTTAATATCAACATTTTCGGCATAGCTATTTTCAGTAAGCGAGAAACTTTTTTATTTTAAGATATTTAGCTATACTATCTGCGAATGAGATAAAGCCATAACATCAACAAAGTAAAAAAAAATAATTAATCTAAGTCTTTTAGTTTCCGAGTTATAGCGAGTTCAAATCGAAGCTTTTCGTAGCAGCGTTTAAAATATTTCTACTGCCTATGCCGGGCCGGGCGGCAGCAGTTATTGGTATATCCTACATAAACGAATATTAAGCCAGTGAAAACCTGTCGGTAATAGACTTTTTAGTAAGGGTGCGAAAGTTAATGCTTTTTATGTGTTTTTATACTTATATTCAATTCTATTTTTATACTCGTTCAATTAACTGTATATACATTTCTGTTTGTTGTTTTGATATTCTTTTCTGTTAAAATGGAGTGTCTATTTTGTGAGCAACCTTTGCAAGAAAATGACAAAAGTGTAACACAAAATCCAAGGTTACAAGGATTAAAAACAATTATAAATGCAGCAGAAAAAAGGAAAGACTTTTGTTCCCAGAAGATTTTGAAACAAAAATATGACATTCTAGCCGGGAAGCTTAAGGTAAAATTTCATTCAACCTGCAGACAAACATTTATTAGTTTGCAAAATATTGGATATTGTGTTTCTCAAAACAACGAACACGAAGCGACCGAGGCGTCATCGTCTCGCACAAGATACCATAAAGATAGACTCAATCCTAGGAAAATGTGTCTAATATGTAACAAATCTAGAAAAAAAGGGCAGCAGTGCTTAACATCTGTTCAAACAGGTAGGTTGATTTTTTTGATAAATTTCGTAAGAATAGAAGTTTGCGCTAACCTGAAATCTCAAATTAATCGCCAAAATAAATATCTGACGATTTTTCTGTATCTATCCAACCAATGCCTAAAATTCAAAAACTATCCAGGCTATTTTGATGCAACTTAGTTGGTAGTATGGATTGGTGAATAGCTATTATATTTGTTAGGTTAAATTAACCGTTAGTTATAAAGTAAAATGACGTTATTTGTTTTTTTTTCTTATTCAGGAACCGGCAAAGTTACGCACTCTAAAATAATCCAAGCTGCAGAAAAACGACAAGATATTGAGATGATTTCAAAATTAGCTGGTTACGAGGATCTCTATGCATATGATGCTAAAATCATAAAACGTGTTATTGTCAGTATTTGGTAACCGAAATATCAAAGCTTGTCAAAATAAACACGATATGACTACAAGTTTTCAACCAATCAGGGACAAGATGATGAATTGAGAACTGATTTAACAATAGTAATAAATAAGTTGTATAAAATAAATCATGTATAAAAAATACAGCAAGCAGTTCGGCCGAGCGGGCAAATGCGCTCGGGCAACCGGTCGACTCACGAGGCTGCTGTTTGTTGTGAATGCACGATGCTTCATCGGACGCGAGAAAACATTCAAGTTCAACTCGCTATAACTCGAAAACTAAAAGACTTAGATTATTGATTTTTTTTTTAAAACTTTGTTGATATTATGGCTTTATTTTATACGCAGATAGTATAGCTAAATATCCTAAAATAAAAAAGTTCCTCGCTTACTGAAAATAGCTATGCCGAAAATGTTGATATTAAATATTCTTCTAGTTTTACAAAAAAACTAATTTTTGCACACTAACAAAAATACCGCAGTTATTTTCGCTAATATTTTTTTTATTGAGGAAAAAAAAAGTAAGTTGATATCTTAATTAGTTCCCGAGATATCGCAAAGTATGTTTAAAAAAGTATTAAAAATCTTTTTGACAAATTTCGCCATAAAAAATGTTGTCCCTGCTAAAAAATGTTGTAATTGCCGATTCCAGGTAGCCAGGGACTTACTCTATCATTTTGTAAAGACCACATGTGGTTGTACCTCCAAAAATTTTTTTGAAACATTTTTGCACCTTTTTCAGTGCACTATTTCCCGCACTGCTTTCGGTCACTTCCTCTTGCCCGAGGCCCGGTCGTAACTACCTCCAAATTTCGTTCGTCGTACCCTCGTGTTCATTTTCTTTGTCAGCAGAATTTCCGGTTTATTCCAAACCATCGTTCTGTCGACAAAGTACTTATGCAATCTTTTTACGATGGAAATGACTTCGTTATTTCATCATGCAATCAGGAAATTGTTACTTACAAAATTTTTGGGTAAATGACCTGGTATACCGAACGAATATTTTTAAGTGATTTTTATATTAATGAAATAAAATTTAAAATGTTTTTTAATAAATTATCTTCGTTTGACAATATGATATAAAAACTAACACTATTTATTCGTACAGCTGGAATTTCCGAAAATTCATTAAGTTTTTGCTTTTGTATTTTAAGGGTATTTAAAACTGTTTTTATGTCATTACTATTTATATTTTCTAGTTTTAAATCTTGAAAGTTTATTTCAGAGTCAGCATTTTCAGAAATATTAAAACTTAAAATAGGTAATTCTATGTTTTTAAAACTAGGTTTTGCATATTTAAAACGGTGTAAAATAGTATTTTTAATATTGATTTCACACTCACTGTTTAGTTCAATTAGATAGGTGCCATTTAAAGGTATATTGTCTTTATTTCCGTCACAATTCTGGATAGCAACAACTACACTTGGCACTACTACAATATATTTATTTAGTTCAATTCTGCCAATGTCTATATCTTGAATCTTCATGGGAATCTGGCTGCAACTGGAGGTGTTTTTATCTTATTGTAACAGCTTTACTTCGCATGGAGCTAGGTTGTCAATTTTTGTTGTATGGAGGTCCAGGCATAAGTGTTCTTCATTGTAGACCTCTTTGCAAGCGTCATTAATAAGTACGTAATTTTGCTTAGTTAAAAGAAGGTATTTGGAACTCGGAATAATTGTTTTAAAGGTATTTGATAAAGGAGTGGGATGGGAATATAAGTGATAACCATTGTACATATTCTCCTCGACAATTGGAATTTCTAAAATAAACGTAACTTGATTTTCTTTTGTGTAGCTTTTGATTTCTATGATTTTTTCGTAAATTAAAATATTCTCTACAATGCTCGGAAACGAGAATTTTTTATTGACTAGATGTGTTCTACACCTCTAATTTCCTTCAGTAATGTTTTTGGATCAATAATTGCATTGTGAAAGGTATTTATTTTAGAAAAGGTTATTCCTACTTCAATTCTTTCTAAAATATCATAAATTATTTGAAGAGAAGATATTAATTGAGATATAATGGTTTGAGAATGTAGAAAATTATAAAATATTAGGTTTTCATTATGAGTGTCTAGAATAAAACGTTGTAATTCTTTTATTTGATCGCCTAATATTAATTGATTTCGTTCTAATGTTTTTGTAGTATTTTAAAAGTTTAGTATTGATTTTTCAAAAAGAGTTATTTGATCTTTTACAAGAGTTTTGATATTTTGTTGATTATTTCTTAGAGCTTCAATGGCTTGGTTAAAACGTTCAGCGTCATTTTTATCTAAATTGCCTGCTATTGATTTTATAATTGATCCAAGACCATCTATTAATCCTCTTTTTGACTTTCTATTAAAATGTGGATTTATTTGAAAATTTTGAGATTGTATTTTATTTATAAGAATTTCTACAATGTGGTAAGTGTTATAAAATCCTGTTCGTTAGTATTATTCGTAATTACTTCTTTTATGAGTGTGTAGTAAACTTGTAATGACTTAAATTGTTTAGTTATGTTATTAATGTCGTATATTTCTATAAAAGTTCATGAGTCTATTTTGTTTTTAGCATTACCCAATTTTAAAGGGAGTATACCAGGATTGGAATTTAGATTGTGGATAATTGGTGTTTTTATTCCTGCTGCGATGCTGCAGAGGGTTGATCTGTAACAACAGGGGGCTTTTTAAGTTCTTTTATATGAATCGTTTAATTTTTATTATTACCTTTGGGATTCTTTTTAAATACTGTTTGTCCTAATTTAAAAATTTCGTTATTATTACCGTATATATTATGTTTAGCTATTATATTTTCTTTTCCGGAATGCAATTTTTTTGAAACTTCGTTATAAACATGTGACATTATGTTTTTATGGGTTTCTGTATAATCACTATAAAAAGTATGGGGCAAAAATATTTCATTAGGGTTTCTTGATAAGGAATGACCAAAAGTTAACTCAAATGGAGTATAATTGGTGGCATTATGAATGGAACTTTTTTATCCTATTATAGCATAGTCCATTATATTTTTTTGTTTATTAGGAAAAAGTTCTAGTAATATTCTTAAGTGTTCGATAATCGTAGAGTGAAGTCTTTCTGCAATACCGTTAGATACATGCTGATTTGGTGTTGTGAAGTGCACATTTATTTTGTGTAATTTTAATAATTCTTTTACTGTGTCATTATTAAATTCAGTTCCATTGTCGGATATTATTTGTTGAGGAACGCCAAAGCATGTAAAATACTTTATTAAAGCATCAGCAATATAAATGGCTGATTTTCCATCTATACATAAAGCTTGGGCAAATTTCGTAAATGCATCTATAATAGTTAGATAATTTTTATTATTAAAAGTAAATATGTCTATATGTACAATTTCAAATGGTCGCGAAGCTGTTTGCGTCAGCATTAATGGTACGTAGGGTGTTTTTGAGGCGTATTTTAAGCGTTGACATATTTCACAAGAATTAATATATGTACTTACAGATGTTTTCATATTTTTCCAATAATAGATTCTCTTAAGATATTCAAGGGTTTCGTTAATGCCGCGATGGTTAGTTTTACCTTCATAATGGTTTTTAATTAACATGATTTGTTCCTTTAAGTTTTTAATGGTATTAACACGTTTTGTACATCTAATTATCTTGGGACCTTTTTCAGAAAAATATTTAAGATAAACGTTGCAAAAATCCATGTACAATTGCTCTGTATGAAAATAAATGCAATACACGTTTTTCAAGTCAGTATTTTCTTTTAGAAAATCAAAAATTATTTTTTCATTATCCGTAGGAGGAATTTTTGTTCTAAGTATCACGAGATATGTGTATTTGAGGGTAAATATTAGGCATAACGATAATTTGATTCACTTTATTATGAATAATTTCATCGTATATTTCAATTCCGTCATTTGTCGTAAAGCGGTAGAATGCTGAGTAGACGAGTGTGAAGTTCCGGGTTTATTTATTATGTCTGGTGGTTTTAACTGGATGTCAGATATTATGTTTATTTTCTTTCGGATGTTAATGTTTTCATTACGTTTCGGGGGATTTGTCTGTTGTTGCGATTCTGTTAAAGGATTTTGATAGTTTTGTAAGTTTTGGGAAACAGTTCGAATAGTATCTAATATTTCTTGATCTATGTCATCTGGATTATTTTCGATAGATGCTATTTCTAAGGCGTTTAAATTAATCTTAGAAAGACAATCGGCGTTTGTATTGAATTTTCCTTTTTTATAAACTATATTATAGTCAAATTTCTCGAGTTTTAATCTCATCGAACAAGTTTTGAGTTTGGTTCTTTAAGACTGAAAAGATAGGTTAAAAGACGATGATCTGTATAAATTTGTAAATTTTCTACCAAAGAGATAGGGTCTGAAGTGTTTACAAGACCAAACAATGGCTTTTCTAGTTTCAAGAATGTTTAATTTCAAGAGTTCTTTCTCTATAGTAGAATAACGACATTCGGTTTCATTAAGTGTTCTGGATGCATAAGCTATAGGTGTATCGTGTGGTATAATACCTTATGAAAGAATAGATCCTAAAGCATAATCGCTAGCATCAGTGGTCAGAATAAACGGTTTGGAAAAATCGGGGTACATTAGTATGGGATTTATACCAAAATTATAGGGACTCTCGTTTTTAGTTGGTCTTAAAACAATTAAATCTTGGACTATAGTCCATTTCTTAATCCGTAGGAGCACACGAAAGGGTCGATAGCCATAAAACGGTCGTAAACTATTGGCGTCCCACTTTTCAAGTACATTAAGACCTGAATGTTTTCATTTGTTGGGTTTATTTAATAGTGCAAGAAATAGGCCAATTTTAGCCATAAATTCTTTAAATTACTTAAGTACCTAATGAACAAGTTCTTTTTAACCCTTATAAGTAGATATTGTCTAGGTTGGTAAATATGGAGGTATAAGTTTTATATGTACCTAAATTGTGCAATCTTAAGTGCAAACAGGTAGTTATATTTTATGGTATATAATGTAGATATATCCTAAAAACTTAATTTACTTTTCAGTATTGTTGCGCATTTGTTGTAAGAATGTCAAAGTTTAGCCCCGTAGTGTGTAAAGGTGTTTTAGATTTTAAAGCAAGGACTATAGTACTAAACGTACATGATGCACTTATGCATCAAATGCCTCTAAGTACTGTTAGAAATCTAGTTTCTACATGTGCCAATATGACAGGCATAAGTAAAGCAACAATTTACAGACTTCTTAGTGACAGAAAAAGTGAAAACCGTGAGCCTAAGAAGAGTGTAAAGAAAACTGCCGGTAGGAAGCCGATAGCAGTTGATGAAACAGCAAAGCATATCATCAGGAGGACAGTACATTCATTTTATTTTAAGAATGAAATCCCAACTATCGACAAAATTTTGACACCTATAAAAGAAGACGAAAATGTACCAGAAATGGGAAGAAAAAAATTATGGAAAATTTTACACGAATTACATTTTTCTTGGCAAAAACAAAATAGAAAATCTATTTTAATAGATAAAGAAGAAATAATCTGTTGGAGAAGAAAGTATTTAAGGCAAATTAAGGAGTATCGAAAGGAAGGAAGAAACATTTATTATTTGGATGAAACCTGGCTTAACGAAAGACACACTGTGAGCAAGTGCTGGCAGGATAAAAATGTTGGAAGCTCCCATCAGGCTTTTTTAGAAGGTTTATCGACTGGCTTGAAGTCTCCTTCTGGTAAGGGCCACATATTAATAATTACACATATTGGGAGCTATAAAGGATTTTTAAATGGCGGTCTGTATGAATTCGAATCGAAGTCAACTAAGGATTACCACGAAGAAATGAACGCTGATGTTTTTGAAGATTATTTTTCCGAAATGATCAAGTCAATGCCCGAAAATTCAATTATTGTTATGGACAATGCCAGCTACCATTCAAGATTAATAGAAAAATTACCATCATCCTGCTGGCGAAAAGGGGAAATAAAAAACTGGCTTACCGAAAAAGAAATACTATAATTGGAGATGACGCGGTAAAACCAGAGCTTCTGACAATAGTTACAGAAAATAAATCAAAATATAAAATACACGTTATTTACGAAATGGCAAAACAACACAATATAACTGTACTTCGTTTGCCACCTTACCATTGTGAATTAAATCCTATAGAGTTAATTTGGGCTCAAGTAAAAGGATTTGTGGCTAGAAATAATAAAACCTTTAAATTGAAAGATGTGCGAGAACTTCTGAAAGCAGCAGTGGATAACGTTACCCAAGAAAACTGGAGCAATGCTGTGAATCATGCTATAAAAAAAGAAGAAAAGATGTGGATCCTCGATAATCTTCTGGAAGAAACTGTCGAACCCTTAGTTATAACAGTGAGAATGTCTGATTCGGATGAAAGCGATGAGAGTAATGAAATGTGTGATTTATAAATTGATTTTTTTTGTATATTTCGTAAATATTTTTATTGTAATATATGTAAATATGGTTAATAAATTAAAAGATCCTTATATTTATGTACCTTTCTTATAAATGACAAGATATGTTTGAAGAGTTGCATTTTTTATTGGTTGGTATTAAAAAAATGAAATTTTACAACAATTTTTTAAACATTTAAAAAACAATCAAATTGCGGTATTAATCAAATTTTTATATTTCATTTTATTTGCCATAGTTTTATAATGAGGCTTTTCCGCTTTTAAGAAATGTTTCTTGTTTATTTAATAAATATAGGTTATACCTACCAACCATACTTTTTCTAAATCTTTATGTAATAGATAGTAGATAAAATCCAACATTATTTATACATTTTTCATAACAGATAATTATTTATAACTTAAAAATTTAAATCAATATCCATAGTCGAGACGACACTCGCAACCCTTTTGTCATAAAAATGAACTCGAAACCATTGTTCCGAATTTTACGACCTATTGTATTTGAGACCATACAGGACTTGTCCACTTAAAATTGGTAAAAACAGCCTGGTTTATCATTTTGTTACATGTAGAAAAATGGAAGACTGACCCTACATTTATCCTACTTCTGCATAAATAATGAGGCATTGTGCTCTCACCAAAAAAGAAATAGAGTATAGGCAACAAAGACTTCAAAACAAAGGCTTAAAGAATCTTTTACTTGATGCCAATCTTTAATTTCTACTCTAAAACCTATCATCATTAAAGCTCTTTCACTAAGTACATCCAGCTCATAGGAACTATAATTACTATATAGAATTACCTCCTGCGATTCTCTTCTGCGATTACGATCCTGGACTAAATTCCTTTAATAAAAAAATTAAGGAAGCCATATGCCTTAATTGCTTGCCAAATAGCCATAGCTGCTCAACACAACTGTCGTCTACTTTCTACTTTCACATTATGATGTAACCTTTGGTTACACCATATAAATACTCAGTTTTGCTAAAGCCCGTTGGCTAGCTTGTAGGGGTTGGCTTGGGGGGTGTACAGTTGGCCCCTATATGCCAAGGATGTGTTGGTAGGATGTAGATATAAAAGCTAACTTTCCAACATACCCCCGTGTATGGAGAGAGTGAGATAGATAGGTTTACTCAAAACAAAAAATATCACAATTTATTGACACCTTTTTCTGGTGGTGTAAAATCTAATTGGTATTCTGATTGATTGCTCCCCTTGTACCTCTAGGTAACTTAAGTCCGCCTCAGTGAGTTTAGTACATTCAATAAGCAGCATACAATAATTGGCTGATAAAATAGCTGATTAAATAGAGCTTGAGTATAGCTTCAATAGAGCTTAAATACTGCATGCATAGAAACTGCTAATTAAATACTGCTTGAATAGATCAGCCGATGACCTGAAACAAAATGCAAATTACCTCATGTTTCTAAATCAATAAATGTCTGACATTACAAATACGAAGTTTTAAAGAAGGTTAAATAAAATTAAATTAACAAAAATTAAAAAAAAAACATAAAAGGATTAAATTTTAAGTGATATCCGTGGTACTCACCTTACCTGTAGATGACCCTTTCCTATTTTAAAAGAAAAGCTCAAAAACATGGACCGGAACAAAATATGACTTAAACCAACTTGAACGGTCGGTTGTTTAGATCAGAAAGAAAGCTAAACGTGATCTATTTAACAAAGGAACCCACATGTAGATTCACCGAAACTCAGAAAATTACGTTTTAAATAAATAAAAACAAGTTTATTATGGAAAAAAATGCAAATGATCCCCTACCTAAGCGTGACGCTTCCACATAATTAATTGAGTGTCTTTTTCATTTATTTTTGAAAATAAAGAGAAATACTAATATTGAATAATCATAATATAATTAAACCAGCTTAAAAGTCCGGCGAATTTACATTGTTGCGAAAACAAAGTTTATTAAAAATGTAGTAATTCCATCTGATCTGACTACATGCCCGCAATCCGTCAATGTCATGCCAGCCAATAAGGTCAATATAATAAGGTCACAGACAATGAGCACCACTGACAGGTCATACAATTCAGGTGATACATAATAAAAAATTAATATAAATGATATATGAAATCTTATCTAAACAACAAAATACATAGTTAATAGAAGTAAAGACCTTAAATACTATACGTAGTTGGTTGCCTAAAACCATTGTTAAATGGCCGGTATCCAATGCCATCTATGCATACTTTGAGCAAGTACTATCGATTTTTAAGTTTCGCCATTTTATGAGTAAAATGGAATATTGAGATTGTTATACAAATTAAATTATTCTAACGTAACATTGACATGTTATACCATGACAAAACAGAGCCACAAAGTGTAAAGCAAAATCCACTATATGACTTTCGGTAACCTGAGTTATTACCGCAATCAGTAATCACAAACTATAGAAAACCTTAAAAAGCCTACTTTTAAAAAATTACGAGATAATATTCATTTGTTTTCAGCTCTTTAATATTTTTCAAATATCAAATTAGAATTAATTAAAAATAATTAATTATTCATCAATTTCAAGCAACAGTTCCATCCCCAATCAAGTTTAATTTACGTTTAATATCAATTTTTTCCTCAAGATGCTAATATCGTTATCGAACATACTTTTAATGATTAAATTTATATTCCGGAAAATTCAAAATAAATAATTAGATTTATATTATGACAAATACATATTACTTAACTATTTAAGTTTGAAACAATTTCTTATTAATTTTGTAGATTCCGTTAATTCAAAAAGCAACAAAAATTCGCGGACGAAATAATATTAAATATTTTGCATCAGCTTGGACTGCTCCTACATGGATGAAAACTAGCGGAACGTAAGTATAAAGGTTACGCATTTTTAACAAATATGCAAAGTTAAATAGAAGGTGAATACCAAATGTGACTGAACTGCGCAAGATCGAGTTTAAGCGTCAAAAGCGCACTACGCAGCGCTGTCTCTGTTCATTTTGTTTAATATGCATATGGCATTAACGGGATCTTTCCGTATAGGTTCTTCTAAGCAGTTACTATACAGATATAATCATTCAAACCTCGCCTATAGGAAATAGTCTATGAGCGTAAGCGAGAGGGGACATATGGAGTCCACATGAGACAGATAGAGGGCACAATACATGCCGTTTCCAAATTAATACGTTTGGCAACACTGATATTTCTGCCGCACGGTTCTCCGCTCGTTCATCGAAAAACGAGACAATTCTTATCCCCACCACACTGCACCACCAATATGAGATTGCATTTTAAACGTTTAACGTTATTTTTATTCCTAGCTTTCTGCTTAATCAGCAAAGATTAAATTTAAAACCGTTCGCTATTTTCTTGTTAAAATGTGTTTTCTTGAGGAAAAAAAGGAAATTATTTAGTGGTATTATGCCGGCAGTTCTGTCGATGAAATATTAGGCAGAATTGCATTCACGTTCGAAAATCGGCCCATTCCCGTACGCAGCACAATTTTTGCAATTATCCATAGGTTCGAGACCTTTGGGTGCTTGCACAATTGCAGGAAATACTACGCAAATGAGCAACCACCTGTTGTTAGACCGCTAGGCAAAGAAAGGGAGCTTTGAGAGGTTAATGTTGATGCTATTGCTGAAATGAACTTTCATTGCAATAGTACAACCAATGTTAAAGAAACGGGTATTGAGCCTTTAAGTGTTAGAAGAAGTTTAAAAAGAAATAAGTACAAGTGCTATAAGTTGCAAAAAACCGCATGCAAAAAACCCAAGAAATTTTCCCACAGGACCATGAGAGACGGATGGAATTTTGCCATGAAGTATTGGAAAGGGCAAATCAGGATGAAATGTTTATCAGTAACATTTTGTTTTCAGATGAGTCCTCTTTCCTTATTTGTGGTAAACATAATCCGTCCATTAGAGTGGGTTATTCGAGGGAAAATAAGCACAAAAGCATACCAACACGTCCACAATACCCTCAAAAGGTTAATGTATGGGCTGGCATTTTAGGTGATTCAATTATAGGCCCTTTTTTATCGATGGAAACCTTAATGCCAACAAATACCTTAATCTTTTGAGGGATGAAGTTCTTCTTGCTATTCTAGGGCTCAATATCAATTTAGAACAAGTTTGGTTTCAACAGGATGGTTGGCCCGCTTATAACGCATTGGTGGTACGTCAATTTCTCGAAACGTCGTTCCCTGATCAAACAATCAGTGGAAACGGTACTATTAAATGACCCGTCAGAAGCCCCGATTTAGCCCCCAATGATTTTTTTGTGGATACCTAAAAGAACAAATTTATAGGCACGAAAATGAACGGGCTACTAATTTAGAAGAGCTTTGTGTTAAAATTAGGCAAGCATTTAATAGTATCTCCATTGAAATATTATCGAACACGAAAAGGTCGTCTCATGATCGATTGACGTACTGCACTGCTAAACAGGGTGGCCTTTTTGAACCTGACATAAGATAATTTTAATTTTTATTTAATATTATCAAATTAAATTAATTTTTTGCTATATTTTGAATTATTTTTTTATTTTCCTGTCCAATATTTAGTTAATTTATGTTTACAACATTATTGCAGTCGGTTTTTAGTTTATTTTTTGATGTTAGGACAGGCAGCAGCAAAAACTCAAACGAAACAACATTTTTTATTTTAATTTGCTACAGAACAGTTCATTCCCGCATGAACGCCTTAAGAATACTGAAAGGTTTCGGTTTCGGGCTTCGGCGGGGTCCGCTGCTTCGAGTATGTTGTCACAATGTTGCCAGACATACCGCGATATATAATTCCTATAGGCAAAGTTAGAATGATCATATCTGTATAGTAGAGTCGCAGCAATCCAATTTTGTCAATTGCAAGTGGTGGCCGGATTACAGTCAACGGGAAATAATTGATAAATATTTGATATGAAATGTTTTTCATTATCTCATAATGGTATAATAAAAGTAAAATCATCTTTTAAATTTTATACGCCATCTCATAAATACGTTTTCCCTTCGTAACCACTCTAATTTTAATACTCTTAACATTTTCGAGAATAAATTGACCGTCATTATTTCTTAGAAGTAGGTCACGTCCTATTCCAGGATATTCTAATTATGAGCTATAGAGTTCCGGTATCCTGCTAGTATAAGTTCTTAAAAGTTTAGTGTATTTTTAATCACAATACAGTAATTGGCTAATTTATTGCAGTATTTTGGTATTATTTTTCTTCAAATTTCCTTTTAGAAATGCTCTTTAACCATAAATAATATGTTCACGGTCGATTAAGATAAATAACTAAAAGGGCAAAATTACGCATTCATGAGAGTAGAGTAGATATTTCTCTTCAAATAAAAATAAGTAATACTTTATTTTAGAATAGATGTCCTATTAGATGTTTTGGCTGTTTAGTTTTATATTTGCTTTTGATCAGTAAAATGGCTATTCAGTGTTGCAAAGTTCTAAAAGATATCTATTTTTAAGGCGTGACTCCACGAAAATCTGATCCACGAGTTTTGGTGACTTTCACTAAAGTGCTAATATCTCGAAAACCATCGATTTGTTACTAAGGTCATTTTATGTTATTCTGGGTGCTTAGGAGTTGCTCTATCAGCCCATTCACTATTATCATTAACTTTCCGGATATACAGGGTATATTATATATGTGTATAAGCATTTGAAATGTGAATGTATAGTAAAATACTGAAAATATCGTGGAGAGTGACAAATGTGGAGGTTCTACGAAGAATTCAGATAGAGAAAGAATTGATACTCACTATTAAGGAGCAACTGCAATACGTGGGATAGGTTTCCAAGGGAGATAAATACTAATTTCAAGCAAAAATAATGGGCAAGATCCATACGAAGAAGAAGGGATTCGTGGTTAAACAGCTTAAGAGAATCGTTCAATTACAATAACTTCCAACTATAGTATTCAAAATACGCTTAGCTTTGATAATAGCCAAACCGAACAAGTACCGTCTTCGTCTAAAGAAGAAGATCTATTATTTGTAAAGTCTTCGAATTTTTACTTCTCTCTTTTACTTTTTAATTTTACTTCTTTACTTGGCAAGTTATTTCCTATAATCTAAAAGTTAATAATTGCATAACAACAACAACTCGGCCTTTTTACGAGAAGATCAAAAATCAAATTATTATAATTCAGGAGATGACAGAGGCATTAGACAGTATGGATTAAGTTGGTATCATATAAGTTGATTTGACCAAAGACTTTGATCAGTTAAATTATGTTTTAGGAAAGTTACCTAGTTTTGTATTTTTGTTAATTGAATTGCCTGACTCATATCTTTATGGTCGTATTCAATATACTAACATTAATGATGCCAAATAACTTCCTTATAATGTAGTGTCCCTCAAGGATCAGTTCTTGTATATTTACTCTTGTTCATTTGATTAACTTAAGCTATATTTGAAATTTATTAATCATTATGATTTTTTTGCAGTTGATTTTGTTAATAAATGGGGTTTTTTGGAAAATGATTTTAAAATTAACGTAGCAAAATATAACAAAGTGAAATTTATTAATTAATTATGCTCAATTGAGTTTCATTGCTCTTAAATACCAAATGATTGGCTCGAGTTGGTTTATTTTACTCAAAGCTGTTCATTACTCAATATTTTGAGAATATGATTTCAGAGATAAAGAAACTATTAATATCTTATGTACAATTAAGGCTAGAATACACGTCTGTAGCTTGGTCCTCAGCCCAGAATTCATAAATCAACAATCAACGTAAATTAGGAGCAAATTCAATATTTTAATTATTTGTAGCTTAAATGTGACAATCTAGGCCAAGGCTTTCCTCAAAATGAATAATTACACAAATTTGCTTTGTCAACTTTGCTGCCTCATAGAAAATATTTCTTACTAATGACTTTATTTAGATTAATTAACGGTGACATTAATCATTCATAAATATTACCTAAATTACATTTTCTTGGTCTCCGCTTCAATAATTCTTTTTTATTATTTTTTCATTTACTTAAGAATAATATATTATGTAGCTTGTAGCGTCTGACTTATATAAAATTAGGAGCATTTTCATTAAGTAATAAATATTTTTATAGCTACTTCTAAGGGTGGTATTGTAAAATAAATAAATAACACCTTATTTAAAAGATATTCATCTAGGCAAAGATTAATTAAGAAAATACATGTCCTATATATACAATATCCTCTTGTATCATCTATTCATATTATTTCAGTTTGACAGGAAAAGGCACGATCAAAGAAAAATATTTGGACTTGTGGGCACAATACTATTTAAAATTTGTGGAAGCGTACAGGGATCATGATATTAATATCTGGGGAATTACTACACAAAACGAACCAGTGAATGGAGTTGTTGGAAGTAAAATTCCAGCCAATGGATTTACCTCTGGACAAATGGTAAGAATCGTTTCATATTTTTGATATGTTTTAAGGTATTTATACGTAAGATGACAAACATGTTTTATTTGCCACTGGCTTCATGATTTTGCTTGATATATAACTTAATCTAATATTCTTCAAAGAAATGCGCTTCTTTATATTTCTGTATCCAACTTTCTTAATTAAATTAATTTGCAATTTTTAATTTTCAAAACCGATAATCATGAGGAACTCAACCTATCGAGTCACAGACATATTGCGAATCAGTGTTAACAAGTTATTTACTGGAAATTCGTGCAGTGTTCTATTTGTTTTGATATTAAATTATTGACCAGACCAAATTCATAATTATAGCCTATATTATAATTAGTTAAATATTAAAATGTCACAGAGTTCATTCGCAATATTGGCAAAAGCGTAGTTTATTTACAGAATAAAATATAGCGGCGCCAATTAATTAGCAGAGAGTTTAAGAAACTAGTAAATTTATTAAAGCGATAATCTTAAAACGTGATACTAATCATACAGACTCATGCATATTATTGTTGTCTACATTCGTTTTTATATATCGGAAACTAATAGACGAGTTTGATGTAACTCAGTGTTAAAGACTTTATCGATACATGAAATTTCCAATATGTTTCGATACCACTAAATTTCAAATATCTCAAGCTTCTCTAATTCTACAGTCTGAGACTCAAAACGAGAAATAAATAATAAACCATTTAAAAAAGAGAAAAAATCAAATATTTTTGGCATGTAGCTAGAGGACCAAAATCTATGTTAGAGGGATTATGCAAAAGGTAAAAATTTGTAAAAAAGGAGCCAAAAAAGAAAAAAAAATGCTGTAGAACATAAGGGATTGGCTTGGAGTAACATGAAATTAATTGTTAAGAATAGCTGTCAATAGAGTGAGAATTGCCTTGATGAGTTCCAACCTTCGACCAGGCGATAGATCGTAGAGGAGACGTAGAGACGCTTTCGTAATAAATTTGAGAAGACTGTAAAGATAAATTAATATTATTATTGTCATTAAAAAAAATATAGTTACCTTTAGAAGGAGTTAAATTGATACTATGGTTTATCAGAATTAATATATGATGGTCCTTGAATCATCTGATTAAATTGGTGTTGATTTTGTAATTCCGAAATTGAGGATACAATTGGTAACTTCGTTACGGAATAAAAATAGGTGAAGACCTGCGAGAAGTCAAAAATAAACAGCATAAGCATAAGGAAATAAATAGCATATACACTACGTATTACCCAAAATAATGGCAAAACCGCTTGGTTGCGGCTTGCAGACGGCGGAATTTTTCGTTTTAATTTTTTGAACCGAGAATCAGCAGACCTCACTTTGCTGTATTACTGCACATTGCATTAATAATTTTTGAGCGTTATTTTCGTGTTTTTTTCACTATGGCTGTTTATACCCCTTCCGAAAGAGTTTAACTAATTAAATGGTTTTATGGAGGCAATTCGGCAGTACAATGTAGAGTTTTGTTTTCAGTGACATTTGAGAATAGACCGATTCCTTGTGCAAAAACGGTTTTAAATGTGGTTGCAAATTTTGAGACATCTTTTTGTCTTCAAGATTGTAAAAAATGCCACACAAAACGTCAAGAACCACCTGTTGAAGTGGTCCAGGATATATTAGAACGGCGGGAAGAAATGGTTTGCAGTACCCTAGAACTTGATTCGACACGGTCCACTAGAAGTATTGGAGAGGAACTGGGAATGAGCAATAAAACTGTTGCTCGTATCTGGAAAAATTATGGAAACAAATGTTTCAAATATTCAAAAACTCAGGAAATATTTTTTGAAGACCAGTGGCGAAGAATGGAATTTTGTGAAACCATGGTGGAAAAGACAAATGAAAACGGATATTTTTTTAAAAATATTTTGTTTTCGGATGAATCTTCTCTTCCATTACATGGCAAACACAATCCTTCCATTGTTCGTTATTGGTCTCAGGAAAACGAGTATAGAAGTTTTCAGTTTCGTAACCAGTATCTTCAGAAATTTAATGTTTGGACAGGTATTTTGGGCGACAATGTTATAGGGCCATTTGTTATTGCTGGCACTTTAAACGCCCAAAAGTACCTTGAGTTGCTGCAAAAAGTTCTTCCTGCCATTGAAATCCTACCTGATGTAGACCTGGGATCGGTCTGTTTTCAGCAAAATGGCTGTCCTGCTCATAACGCGGCTAGGGTAAAAGAATTTTTAACAATTACTTTTCCTAACCGCCTTATTAGTGGGACTGGCGATATTAAATGGCCTCCTAGATCTCCAGATTTGTCTCCAAATGACTTTTATCTGTGGGGTTACCTTAAGCAGACCATTTACAAGCATGAATTTAGTAGGCCAACAAATTTAGAGTAGTTGCGAAATAAAATTGTCGAAGGTGCCAATTCCATTTTACCTGAAACTCTTTTGGAGGTGCGAAATAGCTTTTACGATAGGCTAAGTTTTTGTTTAGCGAAAGAAGGCAGTTTATTTGAGCCTTTTATTTAAAAATGATATGTTGTTAAGTTTGTTTATAAGAGTTTTATTTCTGATTTTTTATTATATTTATGAGTTGATGTTTTGTTTTTTTATTAAAATAACGCTTTAATTTTCATTATGCAAAACACAGCATATTAGGCATTTTAAGATTACAATTCTATGCGGGTTTTACACATTGTCATATCTGTAAAACCCGCATTAGAATAAATATTTTAAAAATTCCTGGATTTTCGCGTAATATTTTGGGACATTTTGTCGCCAAACGACGCAGCTCCCACGAAAGTCAGATGTTTACCATCCTCGGGTCGGCCGGGGCGGTGCTTTTAGAGAAAAACAAACCACCGAAAATCGAAATAAAATTCTTCAAGCATTAGTGAAGATGGGTCAGTTTGAATATTAATATGATAAGAAACGTGGTGCAAACTATTACTAAAAATGCAGTCAACAGCAGCTAAAATATTAACATTATGCAAATCAGAAAATACTAAATCTAAAAATGTGTTTCTGTTATTTGGTACGTTATTGCATTGAAACATATTATGATAAGAAAACATTTCAGCTAATACTCGGGCTGGATAGTGTTCATTGCAAGCTATACAAACCCCATCAACATCATTTGACCAAACCGCCTCAGGTAGGTTGTAATCACCGAACACCAGCACCGATGATTGTTGGTAGCTTTCACAGATTTCATGAACTGACATCCCATGTAACTCGTACTTATCGCGTGTAGCATTTGGTGGAATATACACTCCACCAAAAACAAATGACTTCTTGAAAATATTTACTTCTACATATACTTGCTCCACTGAGATGTAAGAAGTAGCAATTTTTCTAGAACTTAATTTATTATTAACTACTATAAGCACCCCACCACCTCTAATCTTTGTACTTGATTCCATTTTGTACATTTACTGGGAGATAGTAGCTATCCCGGTTTAAGAAATCTTTTAACTCAATATAAAGATAGAGGAAATCTTTCAGCCATAGAGAGAAACTTTAATTTAAAGCTATTAAGAATCGATATGTCATTGACAACTGTATAAAATTTATCTCTAATGGGAAAACATTTAATTTCCGAACCTGAAATAAACATAGAACTACCTTTACCCCCCAACGATGACGATAATCAAGATATCAATAGGGATGCTGCTGATCACAGAAATTTTGTTGCTAGACAAGTTATAAGGCAGCGTTGACATTAAAAGAATGTGGGTGGTGAATCAGCAAACTTGGCATAGTACCCCATGAAACATGTGTGTTATAGCGGGTTATTCAATTCGAGGTTGGCTAAGTACAACCCTGCCGTTTGACACCTGTCAGAAATAAACGTCATGTGAAGCGTTTTTTTTTAGTTGAAGGTTTGCCATTTATAAATATGAATCGTTTTACAGTCGAACAACGTACTAAAATTATTAAATTGTTCTATAAAAATGAAGATTATCCTGTGTCAACGTTAGAGACAGAGCTTTACGAACTGATGACGGTCGACATAATTGTCCTACAGAGTAAACAATTTCGAACACAGTAAGAAAATTTGAAGAGACTGGATCGGTTACTGATATTGTAAGGCACGTGCATCACCGTAACGATCGTTCAGCTAAAGATATCGCTGCTGTGGCTCAAAGTGTGGAGGAAGACCCAAATTTGTCAATTCCTCGGCGTGCTCAAAATTTGGGTTTGTCTTACGGCTCACTGTGGCGAGTTTTGCATTTGAATTTACAGCTCCATCCGTACAAAGTTCAACTCACCCAAGAACTTAAGCCTACAGACCACGGACAATGCAGAACATTCGCAAATTAGGTGCTTGTACAACAAGCTGCTGATGCTCATTTTTCGAGCAGAATTTTCTTCAGTGATGAGGCTTATTTTACGCTGTGTGGCTACGTAAATAAACAGAATTGCCGCATATGGGGTTCTGAAAATCCTCAGGTGATCGTAGAAAGGCCTTTGCATACCGAAAAAGTGACTGTATGGTGTGCATTATGGTCTGGTGGTGTCATTGGTCCGTATTTTTTTGAAAACAATCGTGGGAGAGCCTTAACAGTAAACTCTGAGTGCTATGGAAGCATGTTGACCAACTATTTTTGGAAGAAAATCGAAGAAGAAGATCTGGAAGACATGTGGTTCCAACAGAACAGGGCCATAAGTCACACAACACAGGCCAACCGAGTTCTTTTGCAAGAGAAGTTTCCAGGACGTTTAATTTCAAGATTAGGTGATATCTATTGGCTCCCAAGATCCTGTGATCTCACACCTCTGGATTTTTTTTTGTGGGGCTATGCGAAAGATCGTGTCTACGCTAATAACCCTTAAACTCTCGAACAACTTATTCGTGAAGTTCTAGCCGAGATATCACCTGAAAAGTGATTGAAAATTTTCTTAAAGGATTGAAGTTTGTCAAAGGTCCCGCGGAGGCCATTTTTAAATGATATTGTATTTCACATATAATGGAATGATTCAATCTTTAAAATATATAAAAATTTCGTCTCCATCTGAATATCTTGTGTGTTTTATTTAACTTTACTTTCCCAAGCATAAAATGGATAACCCTATACCTATGTAATATTGACTGATGTATGTTACTTTAACACAAAAATATAGCAATTATTTGAAATTTCGAGATTAAAGAAAAAACACTAAATTAATATATGCATATGTCTTTTTTTTTACTATAGGTGTTTTGTAAAGCATGTGTGTAGCATGACCAGAAGTCTTATAAAACTGAAAATGTTATTCTTAGACCACTGAACTAGTAGACATTCGTCTCCATGATCAGAGAAGTCTACACATCAATAGGTATGAGTGAATGCCCTTTTGTCCAGACTAAATTTGTGTAATCGTTATTACATAATGCAGATATTTTATCGGTCGCGAACTTCCTGGCTGTGGGTTTATAAAAGAAAACTGTTGGGACTGTTAAATAGGAATTGGTGTTTGAGTATGTTCTTGTTTAAAAACTGTTGCTGATGGTGAAATAAGAAATTTTTGGATGCCTACAAATAAAAATATTGACTATTTAGTAAAAGTTCCTACAGCATAGTAGTAAACTAGTAATTTATTAATATTTATTACACTACAAAAATAATTTCTTTTATTGGAAAATATTTATTTGTTCAAAATAAATAACACAAAACTTAACCAACAAACATATTACATAACGGTTTTGAGTTGCAAAATATCAACGTCATGTCTTAAAAAGGTGTTCTAGCAGATAAAAGTCCGAAACCGTTTGCAACGCGGTTTCATTTCGGTCATGCGCAACTGCGATTTACATTAAACTAGTTTCAAACAATCCTAAATTTGCTCCTAGAACAAACCTATTAATTTGCATTGTTACTTACATAATTCCTAAGAGATTTGATGCCTGTGTTATAGATAAAATGGATAAGGGATGCACTGGGTCCAGCCGTTAGGAACTCATCTTTTAAAGATCTGAAAATAATGTTACATGATGAACAAAGGATCTTATTACCAGTGCTAAATTTGGTAAGTAATACAATTTTTAAATTTATAATAGCACTAAGCAAAACAACTACATACAAATTAAAATTTTATGAAAATTGCATAAAAGTTCTCAATTACGATAAATACAAATAATGTTCGTAACTTTAGGGTTTTAAAACTTAATTTTTCGAAAATGTTAAACTCACTTAAAACAAAAAATATTATGTGCTGTTTTCTCATTTAAATCTTTGAATAATCAAATCTATAAAATGAAAAAGAAAATAAAATTATACCCTTAAATATTGATCCTATAATTTAAAGATATTAAATAATCAGGACCCCTTAAGATTATAAGACCCTCGAAAGGAAGGGACAGAGAGAGATCTAAGAGATAGGGGAAAAGAATTATAGACCTTGCTGATTTGATATGTAAAGGATCTTTCATACGATGTCGATCCATGTATAGGGGTCCTAAATTCGAGCCTTACCATTGGGATCTCGTAAACTAGAAGAGATATGAGGTCGGCTAAAATGAGGGAAAGTTGGGCAATTTGGTGCTCATTAAAACGCCCTTTTGAAATTTCAAAAATTCCGAATATTATTTGAATAGATATAACAAAACAAATTACTCATTATTATTGCCACTTTTTCTGTATTACAAAATGGTGTCGTCAGATTTTTAAACCGACGTATTTTAGCTGTGATCATCAAGTTTTTTTTTAATATCGCCCTGGCTTTTTTATTACGGATTTTAAGAGCCCCTTATGTCCCTAAGGGGAAAGAACTGACTTAACAAACATTTATTTATTTAAGTTGTTTGGTAATTGACAGTTATAGTCCTATGGTAGGAACTTTTGGTGTGACGCTCAAATTACAAGACAGTTTTACCACTAACCAAAACTCTTTATTTTTGTTTTGTTTAATTTTTACTCTCGACACGTGCTTCGCTAACGATGGGAGAAGATTAAAAGAGATTTGTTAGTAGTTTAAGTTTAGTTTTAATCTTCTCCCGAAGATGCTAACATCGTTAGCGAAACACGTGTCGAGAATTGCAAGAAAAAAGAGAAAACCCACTTCAACTGCTTGGAAAACTGGGAAAAATTACCTCAACTTGCTGGCATAAATTAAGATTCATTTAAAGTGCTTAAGACCAATGAAAAGTCACTGTAGTTACTTGGAGACGTGGAAAAATACCCATAATGACTGAAACGATAAAAAATATTTCAAGAACTTGAAAGATATGAAAAACCATATTAACTACTTGAAAAACTGCTTGGATTTTTTTTTTTAAAGTCATGTACATTATGCATAGAAAATTTGTCTGGTAAACTGCTTTTTAAAAAAAAAATCGGAATTTTTTATTAATATAAATATGCTAATCGTGCACATTATAGTTATGCATAAAAATCAGCTTTAAAACAGTTACAACTATTATATTACTACTATAGCTACTATATTTAACAAATTTTTTAAAATTTTCCACGAGTTTTATTTTATGCTAACTGTGTACATTAAAGTTATGTCCCTTAAATTGACAGTTCTGTATATTTGTTCAGTTTTTTAAAGGATTCTAGTCCCACCACTAACCTTCGCGTAGTATGTAACGCTTCAGCAAAATCTCCCAGGGACATGTCGCTTAATGAGTGTCTTCTCCCTGGACCCAAATTACAAACTAATATTTTCGAGTTACTTCTTGGCTTCAGAATTCAAAATTTTCATAGCCGATGTTCGCCAAATGTTTAGACAAATTTTAATAAACCCCGCACACGCCGATTATCAAAGAATCATGTGGCGCTTCTCCAAAGATCAACCTATCGCTGATTATCGCCTTCGTACAGTTACTTATGGGCTAACTTGTGCACCTTATCTTGCCATTAGGTCGTTATTAGCTTTAGCAGAAGAGGAAAATAATAATTTTCCTGAAGCTTCCCAAATTATTTTGAGGTCATCTTATGTTGACGACGTCAACGGTGGCTCAGAAACCATTGCGGGAGCAAAAAATCTTCAAAGGGATTTGATGTCTCTTCTTCAGAAGGGTGGTTTTGAACTTTGAAAATGGTGTAGTAATGATCCTCGTTTGTTAGCTGATTTTCAACCATCTTTTCTTTATAATGAAAGTTTTTCACTTAATTTCGATTCAGATAGCCTCTTGAAAGTTTTAGGTCTTCAGTGGAATCATTCTCTTGATGTTTTATAGTTTTCAGTTAGTTTAATTGATAAAGAATGCACAAAACGAATACTTTTATCTAATTTAGCAAAGATTTTTGATCCTTTGGGATTAATTTCTCCCTTAACTTTTCTTTTTAAGCAGCACTTAATTCAGTGGTTATAGTACTTAAAGCTAGGTTGGGATGAAACGCCTCCAAACGAGATCGTTTTTCTTTGGAATAAATATTATTCGGAGATATCTTCTATATCGGAATGTAAACTTCCTCGTTGTTTGTTCCCTCTCAGTTATAAGACCATAGAAATTCACGGGTTTTGCGATAGCTCCGCAAAGGGCTATTGCGCTGTAACTTACCTATGCTGTTTAACTCCTGATGGAGAAGTAGCCACTCAATTTGTATGTGCTAAGTCGAAAGTTGCACCGCTAAAAACTCTTTCGATTCCACGCTTAGAACTATGCGCAGCCGTGCTTTTGTCTCGTTTGCTGTCACATGTTTACAAAATTTATACCTCATCATTCGCAATTCATAAGATTTTCGCCTCGAGTGACTCAACAATTGCCCTTTCGTGGACCAAAGCGTCTCCACATCGTTGGAGTACTTTTGTTAGTAATAGGGTCTCCTTTATCCAAGAAAGGTTACCCGTTTCTTATTGGTATCATGTCTCCTCTGAAAACAATACTGCGGATTTGGGTTCTAGAGGCCTGTTTCCGGTAGAGTTAAAAAATAGTTCGCTTTGGTGGGCAGGTCCGAGTTTTTTCCTTAATTCAAACCGCAACTGGATCCCTTTTGTAAATGTTTCCTCAAATGTCGCTTCTTTACCTGAAGAAAATAAAACCTGCTTATTGGTTCCCGCTTCAGAAGATTTTTTTGAAAGCCTCATTTTCAAGTTTTCATCATTTGATACATTAACGCGCATTGTTGCTTATATCTTTCGCTACAAAAATAACCTTTGTTTCCCACTTAAAAAACTTACAGGCACTCTCACGTCTTCCCAACTTCATGCCGCCATAATGGTTTTGGTTAAGCATGTTTAGTCACGGGCCTTTGCTTCAGATATAAGGCTAATTCAAAGCCAAAGATTTGCCTGTTGTGCGCGTCTCCCAAGTAAAGCCTTTTCTTTACACCGGAGTGGACTACGCTGGGTCTTTTAATGTAATGATGTCACGCTACCGTGGCAGTCGCACCACTAAGGCTTACTTGTGCCTATTCGTTTGTTTTGCCACCAAGGCTTTACATCTTGAATTGGTCTCTAACCTCTCTACCGAGGCCTTTTTGGCTGCTTTACGTAGGTTTATCGCTCGCCGTGGCCGTACGCGGTACCAATTTTACTGGTGCGTCTAACCAATTGAATGGTTTTATGGTTAATTCTGCCTCGACTAGCATATGGATCCCTCTACAATAGAGCTCAAACCATCTGTAGAAGCGACGAGGATCTCAAGACTGAAGTGGATACCATCTACAAAGACCTACAACAGAATGGATATCCAAAGAAGCTAATAAGTAGAACCATTCAAAGGATGCGTCCAAATCAAATCAGAGACGAGGCCACCACGACAACCAGACTTCTACCCATACCTTACATTAGGGGTTTATCGAAACAAATCCGACGCATTGCCAGCAAGTACAATATTAGAACTGCCTTTAGATCTAGCACCACTATCAGAAGCGTGGTATCAAAGACCAAACCAGATGGCCTGTTGGATACCAAAAATTGCGTCTACCAGATTCCATGTGAGTGCGGCGACTCATACATAGGTGAAACGAAGCACCCCCTAGAAATCAGAGCGAAGGAACATCGCAGCTGGACCCAAAGAGGAGATATTTCCAAATCCGAAATAACAGAGCTCGCGTGGCATAATGGACACAATATCCATTGGTCAGAAGCCAAGATTCTGCACAAGGAACAGCACTGGCGGAAGAGGAAGTTCGTAGAGGCAGTTTTCATTTTACAGAATCAGGGGATCTTCAGCCAGCCAAGCGTCGATGTACCCAACATCTGGAAGCCTCTACTCTCAGGACAGTGTAGGATCTAGAGAGAGGCGTGTCCTCCCCCCAACTCTTTTCACGGATGACTTTCCTTTCCACATTGCTGCACACATCTAGTATATAAGCCTATAGAATAGTAGTTTGCTGTCAGTTTACACTTGATCATGGTTAGAGATACTTACCAACCAAAACGTCGTGTTACATTAAATAAATAAGATAATGCAAGTTCGACAAGATGTTTTCACTGTACCATTGTCTACCACCTTCAAAAACAGATATGGTTCTAAGTTTAGCGTGTAAGCTGTTTTCGAGTCGACAAGCGCAAAAACCTTCAAACCATATTTGGCAGGTTAACTTGGAATATATTGTCGAAATGAACATCTTCCTCGAAATGACAATAGCTGCTCGTCGACAGATATTCACTTGGACAAAAATACTTCTGAAAATTTGTATTGAACAGTTCCATTATTTTTCGAATTGGTGCTAGTTTATCAAGGGCCTTTTTTTGTTTCCTATCCCGAATGTCATCAAACCTTAGATATCTCAAAAGAAAGCTAAAACGCCTTTCTGACATACATAAATAACATGATTCGAGACCGTTGCCTTTTGAATTGTCTCATAATTTACTGACATTTTTTTTAGAACAGCGTAAAGATCCAATAAGGTATAACAAACCGATAAAAGCTCGAGCCTCTAAAGCATCAGTCTCTCTAGCATCTCTTTCCCTTCCAAATTTAGCACGAACTTTCTGGATATAAATATTTGTTGATTCTACAATGGTCCCAATAATGTCCTCGTCCAAAAATAAACTGTAAATATCAATTTCTGATTTCAACTCGCGAGCTTCTTTTCTTGGACCTGGCAAGTGCGTTATAATATTGCAAGCCCGTGTTCTAACATTGAGAGGAAAATTACCTTTTCTCCACCTCGTCATTCTATCCTTCGCAAGATATGTATCATTATCCAGGATCCCTTCATCTTTATCGTCCAGACTTTCCTCGTCAGCTCCCTGTTCACTATCTGTATCATGTTCGCTCTCATATACAAAATCATTATCCGATTCGCTTTCGTTTTCTTCCGGTTCACTTTCATCTTCCTCTATTTCATTATACCATTGTAACCATTTCATAGGATCTTTGCTACTTTCGTCTCTTGATATTTTTGGTTGTGACATTTTCGAAAATCTAAAAAAAAAACAGATTTTTTACAATTTTTACAGTAAAATAATATACACATTGTGCCAGTTAGAAATTACAATGGCCAATTTTTGCGCCAATGCGTGGAACAGAGACGGGAGACTGTAGAAAGCAAAAGAGATTTTTGCTTCGCCATCTATCGTATTTGTTTACATGCATGCGTTCTCTGTCTAATCTCGATCTGTCTCTGTTTTACACACTGAAACTCAGTTGATAGAATCCAACTGGCAAAACGTGTATATAACCCTACTTGGACCCTAACCCTAATTGGACAATGCAAACTGCGATAACAGTAACAACAAATAATACTTACCAAAATCCAATTTGATAGCACTATTAGTCGCGCGGATGACCAATGTCATCCACTGTCAAGTATGTGTGAAAATCCAAACAACTGTAATGAGGCGACAACAACTAATAACTGATACACGTACCTAAATCACTTGTAGGAAGGTACATAGAAGCTCGCGTGATAAATCCTAACCAATGAAATGCAGTATTAGACTAATGAGGCGTGGATGACCAGTGTCATCCGCGCGACTAATGAATAATTAAATAATAATTATTTTTAGATCTAAGGGAAACCAAATTTTAATGTTTTTTAATTTTACAGTTTATTTTATCGGATAGTAAAGTACTGGAGTATGCCGATGGAATCGCTGTGCATTGGTATACAGATTTTATTGCACCAGCAGCAACATTATTGCTATCCACAAGTGATAAGAAAAATTTATTCAGATTAGCTTCTGAAGCATGTGCAGGTAAATAGTATAATATAAATTTTCTTAATTGTAACTTTAAAAGGAACTGTAGGTTATCTAAATTTTTTAATAATTTATTTATTTATTTTAATTAATTTATTAGGTTATCGAGAGGAAGAACAACCAGTTGTATTGGGCAGTTGGGAGAGAGCAGAAGAGTACTTAAATAGCATAATGGATGTAAGTTAATAGCAAAGAGCTATTATATATTTATTTATTAGTAAATTAAGAAATTTGGTGACCCACCAATTATGAACCAGTTTCCTCCTTCCTTCGTTCTGTTTTGGCCTTCCTTTTCTAGGATTCAGCCAGACTGAAATAAATCACGTCGAGGTTTCCCCCACATCCATCGTCTTACTGGCTTTGTTAACTTTACACCTATTTTCTACTTTACTTCATACACTACTGATTTTACTTTACTATACTTTAACTTTTACTTTTACTTGACTTTATTTTTTATGCCGATAGGGAGAAAGATGGTTAAAACACCTATGCTAGACAGCACAGACGGCTGGATATGTGTGGAAATGTAGGTCAATAACATTGGTTACAACTTAACATTGTTCGCGATTAATTTGAGATGGCAGCTTACTTGATATTGAATAAATAGGAATTGGTGCAATGGCCTTACTATTCACTAACAATTGGTACAGATTAGGGTCATTATTATTACATTCAAACAGAATAAGGGTCAATGTGGTCACATCTACAATTAGTGTTATCTCTTAATGTATGTAGTAGAGTGAGTCAAGCAAGAGCTTACTCGCAGTCTAGTCTTTGTTGTCTGTCTTGGTGGTCTAATGTAGAGTACTAAGGTTTTCTCGGGGGTATACTGCAAACATTCCTGTAATAGTTGCCCTTGATAGCTAGACTTTTCTGCCAGTCCAATTGTCATTTTCCTTTTGTTTCTGTTTTACATAAGGTAGCATGTCCTGTATATACAGGGTGGTCCATTTAACTTGAGACATCGCAATATCTCGAAAATTAAACATGTATCCAGAAAATGTTTCATGTGAAGTTTTAATGGTTTCCAGGGGGCCATAAAATGGCGTCATTAGTTTGACCTTGAGTGGACGTCTTCAAGGTAAAATGAAGGTCAACTTTACTTTTTTGCATAGAAACCTCTATTTTTTTTAATAGTATCTGACTTAGCGTTAAACAAATAAGTAACTTTCATGTGACACTTTCTTACATGCGACCTCTCCTTTTCAAGATATTAATTTTTGATTCATTTACGATTTTTTTCCTTGACAATGACATTTGCCCTTGTAGGTAGTATCTGATGATCTATCAAAAGGAGTTAAAGTATCTTATGATAGAATTTTATTATCAACATAATCGAAACCTTGAAAATAAAACGTACAAAGTTCAAATAAAAGAAATTGAAACAAACAAAGTCAGTAAATTAGTTCAATAAATGTTGAAAATGTTGACCTTATACTTCAATACATTTTTCGACTTGCTTTCTAAACGATCGATGAACAGAGTACAGCATCTATGGAGTTATCTGCTCGCAAACCTCCGTGATTCGCCGCTTTATATATTCGGGAGTCGTTGGTGGATTGCGATATACAATCTCCTTCAAATAACCTCATAGAAAAAAATCTAAGCGCGTCAAATCAGGTAACCGTGGCGGCCAGTGGACTGCTCCACCACGATCTATCCAACGTCACACACTTGGCGCACAACGCGTGAATAATGTGCAGGACAACCATCATGCTGGTACTACATATATAGTCTCATTACAAAACACACATCTTCCAAAATTACTGGTAGAATCTCCAGCAAAAAATTACGGTATTTTTGGCCTGTAAGGACACCATCAATAAAAATAAATAAGGTCTTATGACTTTATCATTGATGAGGCCACACCAGACATTCACAGACCATAGCCGCTGATGTTCTATCACTCGAAATCACCTGGGATTTTTAACTGCCCAATAATGCATGTTATGATGATTAACTACACCATAGTTTGTAAATAAAGCTTCATCAGTGAATAAGACGCGCAGAAATTTTCATGCAACTGATTTTGGGCCCATTCACAAAACAACAGTCGATTTTGGAAATTATTCCCGTGAAGCATCAAGATATAACGACAAGTGATACGGATGAAACTTGTGGCGATTCAAAATTCTCGGGACACTTGTTTTGGAGATTCCAGAAGCGGAAGAAATTGATCGTAAGGTGACTCCAGGATTATGGGCAACTGCAGCTAAGACGGCAGTTTCATTATTTTGACTGGTAATGCTTCTCTTTCGCGATCGATTTACCTTTCGCACACTTCCATCTTCTATAAAGTGGTTCACTACACAATAAAATGATGCTCGCGATGGAAGTCGCCGTTGAGGATGTCGCATGGTATACAGTTCAATGGGTCTATTAATATTCCGTTCAGATTCACAGTAGATAAGGACCATTTCAACTTTTTCATTTATTGTTAGGCATTCCATAGTCACTCAACAAAATAGTCAAATACTTGATAACTGAACGAATACTGTGAACCAAAATAATCCCTCATTTACTTTATTCATCAGTATTTGTTTACAATCGCCTGAAATACCTGGGATAAACACGTGCGATCTGTTTACTATAGAAAATTGTCGCATCATAACAACTTGCATTGATCATTGATCAACAATGCCTTGTCACAACACTATTGAAGAATTGCTTAGCCAAAGCTATTCCTGTTTCTAATGTCATTGTTAAGGAAAACATTCGTAAAAGAATCAAGAATTAATATCTTAAAAAGGAGAGGTCGCATGTAAAAAAGTGTCAGATGAAAGTTACTTATTTTTTAACGCTAAATCAGAGACTATTAAAGAAAATAGAGGTTTTTATGCAAAAAATTGAAGTTGATCTTCATTTGACCTTTATGGCCCCCTAGAAACCATTCAAACTTCACATGAAACATTTTCTGGATACATGTTTAGTTTTCGAGATAGTGTTATAAGATAGGGGATTTTAAGAACTGTTCGTCCTGTATTAGCTAATTTCTCTGCTTCCTTATTTCCTATTATATTTTGATGATCTGGGATCCATGCAAGCTAGATATCCATAGCATTCTCTCTAGCTTCTATTGGGCATTGTTTGGTTAGAAATGTTATATGGTCCAAATCCGCTTTGAACATGCAGTTTGAACTTTCTTTATGGCACTAAGTAAGTTTATATGGCTATTATTTTTGCTATACAAATTTTTAATCTCTTTAGTAATTTGAATAAGAATCTATAGTCTTTCTGTAAGCAATATACCCTAAAACCTGCTTCCTGTATGTCTCTATCAATTGAACCGTTTGTATAAGTGTGATGGTAATCTTTTAATTTGGTAAGTTCTAAATCCATAAATTTCATATAAATGTTTGGGTCCTGTTTCTTAATAACCAAATTCATTACTGGTATTGGTGTCATGTAGTACTCTTAATATTTTTGGATGTCGTGACTGAATACTCTTAGTTCTTCATATGTTACGATGTAGTAAGGTAAGTTCCGATGTAGGAAATAACATGTTGGTTTGTCGATTTGTATAATTCTATTAATTCAATTATAGGGTCCTCATGTAACCTTAAGAGTTTCGCCAAGTATTTTTTGGTTAGCCATTTCCTTCTGAATTTAAGTCCATTTCATGACCAAATAATAAATTCATAGGGATAGACCTCATGCAGCCTAGAGCTACTATGAGGGACTAAAATTGAATTGTGTTTAACCTTTTCTTATTTGCTTTCGTGTTAAGGTTAAGGAAAATACTTCTGTAATCTAGGTGAGATGAACTTTAACTTTAAGAGATCTGCACCCTACCATAAGCAACCTGCTGATTGCTTTCATTGCCTTTATCCCCTTTTGTGCGGATTCACATGTTTTCATAATGTGTTTAGACCAATTATTGAGAGTATTAGTTAGCATAATTCCTAAATACTCATATTCCTCCACCCATCTCATCACTTGTTAATTTTATTTCTTTGACACTCTTCTTTTTTTAGTTGGAACATCATTGCTGCTGATTTATTAGTCGATATCTTGGAATTTAATTTTTTTAGTGCATTTGCTAGTTTTTAGTGCTTGGTTCATGCTTTTTATCATTTCCTTCTTAATCATCAGCATCAGTAAGGTCACGTACTCTCTTCAATTTTGTGTATTTTTATTGTTTAAATATTGAACAATTCTGGCCTGAATGGAGATGGGCCACTTCTATTATCAGTAGGAATGGTCCTGCTATAGTATTATCATGATCCAGGACGAATAATTCTCTATTATTTAGTAATTTAAAAATTATGTTTACAAGGTCTTGTTAAGGTACTTAGTATATTTAAATTCATCAGATGTAGCTGTAGACTTTCGATTTGATATTCTAATCTTCATATGATCATGTTTTGTAAGGGTTTGGTGAGGCAAGATTTAAACGCTATTGGAATTTTCCGGTTCTTTTCCTCGTTTGATGGTTGGATTTAAAAGTGATTTTTTCCATTATATGAGAATCTGTTGCCCTTGTACACATTTATTATAACATTTTAGAAGTATTCTTTATGCCCGTATTGGGACCTCTTTGATCATAGAATATGATATATTGTCTATACCTGGAGAGGTATATTTTTTGCCTAACAGTGCGTGGTTTAGTTTCATCATTGTCAAAAGAGTTTCCTTTAGATCTGTAAAGCCGTAAGCTGTAATCTGTAAGCAACTGAAAATCCGGTGTAATATTAACTTGGTCCATGTTTTGCAGAATCTGTGTGGCAACCGCATATTTTGGTAATTTATTTTTCCACGATTTGGTGTTATTTGTAAATGATTTAATATTTCTCCATATTTTCTCCGTTGATGTATTTATATTGAATTATTCACAATAACTGCTGAAACTCTTCTGTTTTAGTTATTTCTTTAAACTTGTTTGCTTGATGGTGTTTTTGCTTGTAAAAAATTCTCCAGTGTAGAATTCTCCTTGAAATTGTTGATTGTTACTTTTCTCTGTTTGTTTATATCTAGACATTTATAATTCTACCAAGCTTTTACCCTTATATGATGACTTTAGTGAAATAGCCGAGTTTGCTGCTGATTGCATAGTCGCTTCTAAGTCTTGGTAATCATTGACTCCTCCTTTCATATATTGGAGGATTATTTTATCTTCATATAATGCCCAATCAGCTTTTTTCAAATTGTTCCTCTCTCTCTCTCTCTCTCTCTGTATGTTATATTTCTATAGACCAATTTTCTTCTATTTCTATGATCTATGATAATTGGGAAATGATCGCTATTGCCACTGTCTCTCTTTACTTTCTACTTGGCTTTTAACGCTATCTCTTAAGTGGCTATGGTTAGGTCTGGTTATGTGCCTTATATTTGTTTTTTAGCCATGTTTCGACAAGTCTAATAATATCTGGAGATTTCTCCCTGAGGAAATATTTATTTATATTGGTATAGTATCCTCTTAAGTTCCACTGTAATAACCAAATGTTATTCTTTATTTGCGGTGTTTGTTTTTTTGTTTTGTTCCGGTCCCATGTTACCCTTATATAAAACCCTATCAACCCATATTCCTAATTTACGCCAACAGTGTCACGTATTAATTATAATTTTATTAGTTGCTTAATACAATTTTATTTATTTTAATCAGTTTCAACACCCTGTATCTTTGAAAATCAAAATGTTTACGGACATTTTTGAATAATGTTGATTGCACTTATTTACTAACATTCCGTACAAGAAGTAAGCTGTTATAAATCATCTGTTATCAACATATAAAAGAACTAAGAAAACGAAGCGAAAATTTTACTGTTTGTGAGATTCCTTTAAGTATTAAAAAAGTGCTTAATGGAATACAAGTGAGAATAAATGAAGAAATTTAAGAAGACGTTTAATTTTATTACTGTAAGCTAAAAATATTGTGAATAGTGGATATTTAAATTATTGTTAAGCCGCAAAGAAAAAAAAGAAGTAAAGAAGCATTTATCCCGACTTGCTTAGCTCAACTAAGACAATAATTTTTAACACAACTTTTTTTTATAATTTAGAAAGCAAAGCTAATATACTCATCATTGATTAAATAAAAAAAATAAATAAAATTAGGAATACACTAAGAATGCTAACCACATTACCTCACTATTGCATTTTTTGAAGATTTGAAGGTTAACCTAAGACAGGGCCTAATAATAAAAGCTACCTATATCTTATGAGGCTATATGGTTTTTATTATCACAATATAAAGCTAATTGTTTTACCCTATTGTAGTAATAAATTGACACCAAATTATTTCTCGAAGCTTAAATAAAGTTAAATATAATTTGTTCCGTTTTCTTTCCAATTATTTTTTGGAAGTTCAAGTTAGTAGCTTTCAGAAGATGGAGGAGAATTTGCCATTAAGGACCCAACTAATCTTATTTAATTTAAAAGTCCCTTGTATTTAGGAGGGCAAGAAAGAACAGCAACAGTAAAAAGCCAGGGGTAAGGTCCAACGAAGTTACTTGCCAAATTAATTGATTAAATTAAAATTAGTCTTCCACAGTAAAAAAGAGATATACATACTACGAGGCGTAATAATAAAGTAGAAATTTTTACGCCTTTTAGGAAATCCAATACTTTATTTTTCAGACATTTAACGTAATTTTGTAAAATGAAATGAAAAATCACTTCAAATGCCTGGAAAAAAATAATACCAATTAAAGTTCCTAGGAGACGAAAAAAACCTTTAATTGCCTAGGAAAACTAGAAAATAACCTCAAATGTCTATAAATTATGAAAAATTATTTCAAAAAATTAATAAAGATAACTAAAAGAATAAATAAAGTTTGAGCATCAATGCCATTTAGCCTAAATATTTGGGCAGGTATTTATAAAAACCAAATTTCAAGTCCTTATTTTATTAATGGAACTCTTAACGAAGATTTTTATTTAATTCCTTGTTTTTCGTTGTTAAATCTTTTGTTTATTTATTTGCCAACGCATGTTAACCCCAATATGAAATAAAATTGTTAATAAAGTTTCCCTAGTTTTTTTTTTGAGTAAATAGAATAGCATATAGTCGAATTACCGAACAGATGGAGTAAATGATGTGCGCGTAATATAGGCCCGCCCATCGATGCAACCTTGGCAGACTTAGACGAGGAGAATTATGCCTACTTATTTTAAATTATTTTACTGTACAACTTTGCTTTGTGAGCAGCTTTTTTAAAATATAATACGGTCGCCTGTAAAAAGGGTCTTTTTTAAAAAATGTTCGTATCAAGGCAAGCTTGATTTTAAAAAAAATAATAATATGCTAAATTTTATTTTTTAATCAAGCAGGGCTGGATGCCATTATTTGTAAACAAACAAATTAACAAATTAAAAAAAAAATAAACACAATTTCAACTTTTCAATATTGCGAAGATTCCGCTCGACTAATAAAATTAAATAAAACCTCAAGTCATGAACCCTATCGAGGCTCTAGGCCACACCTCCAGCGCAAAACGATCACGTGACCACTCCATCTGTTCGATAACCCAAGTACATATAGTCTTCTTTGAAATATTTACAGGTGTTTCGAAAATAATAAGGGTATAACCCGGAAGTATAGTATATGCACTATTAGTGTACGTGCACACAGGACGCGATTAAGCGATAAGCTTTGCTATGAGATACGACGCTATGCGATGCTATATGCTTTTGATTACTTGCTATATTTTGGTTGTGTTTTAATAGAAGAGGATAAACAAAAGCGTAGTAACTTTCAAACCTCGGCCTGCATCAGTTCCAGCTACAATGGAATTATTATTATTAGAAAATTCAGTTTTACGATATATGTATTTAAAAAAAATGAAAAGTAAAAAAAAGAAATTGGTACATGAAATTTATCGTGAACGATTAACCTACGGAAAATTTCATTATTTGTTTTCCGAATTAACCCTATATCCTAACAAATTTCGAGAATATTTCCGAATGTCTTTGGAAACATTCATACTTATTGAAAATGGTATAACACCATTAGTGGAAAAAGTGACAACAAACTGGAGGGTTCCAATCAGCGTTAAAGAACGCCTTGCCGTAACGTTAAGGTAAGACAAAAATGCTTAGATATATGTGAGTACTTAAATATTTTATTTCAAATTCGTTACAATTATTTTAGAAAAATAAACAAATAGAAATGTAAACGTATAAAATATGTCTTTTTTCTTCAGGGGAGAATTGTGTAAGAACTATTTGTTTCTGTGGAATAAGCGGGTGAAGCCAATGGTGTTGCCACAAAAGTGTGTGTTATTTGAGGCTGATAAGTTGGCATATTATTGGCAAAACTTATATTTTCAACATGCTGCTCGTTCACTGTGGCTTGGTAAAGCAGTTCCTGTATCTTGAGATGAAACCACATCTTTGTTTCAAAACGCATTTTTTTAGCGGTGTATGGAAACTCATAAGAAAGTGATAGTCATCATCCTGAGTAATCTGAGATTGTGTCGATAAAACGCTGCTTTAAGATCGTAATTTTTTTGTTGCCATAATTTCATAAATTCTACGTACATTTTTATCTGAGCTAGTAGTTGCAAAAGTTGTGGTTGTTGTGATCAGATAATAGTTGTTCTGATTCAATTCTTTCATCCGGAGTAACAGATGTCTCATCGTCGATGTCCTCAGGAAATAAATGATCATTGGATACATTTTCGTTTAGTTGGCTAACGACGCTTCGACGTTATCGTCAGTGGGTAAGTTGCCAGTTAGCTGTCTCGGAGTCATTTGATCCTTAAGGAACCATAAAATCTTAAAGTAAGTCCACTTTGAACTAAAGTTTGAAGGAGTTTCGTCTCCAGATTTAGGTTTCGGCAACTTCTTCAGCTCATTCCTGAAGATATCTCGTAAAGATTTCCATCTTTTTTTAGCAGCTTCTTCTAAAGAAAAAGAATAAAATTTTATGTTTTCGAAAAGTAATCTTGTCTTTATGAATCAATTATTAGTTAAAAATTAATAGTAGAATGTTGACATATCACTACAGATAATTCACTAAGGGCCAGTTCTACAAACATGGTATAACTTTTTTCCTGGAGTAATTACTATGACAACGATTGTTGAGACAATTGTAATTTTAGCAATTATTCTAAAAATAAACTTATACTATGATTGTAGAACTGGCCCTTAGTGATAATAACACACTAATTGATTCTCCTTTTTCCAGGTTTCTGGCGACAGGTGCCTCTTATAGAAGCCTAGCATTCTCTTTTCGCCTTGGCGTTTCAACTGTGGCAACGATAGTTAAACATGCGAAGCAATATGGAAAGTTTATGTTGCTACATATTTGCCGATTCCGACGAAAGAAATTTTTAGTCGTTCCGCCTCTGACTATTGGAATAAATGGAATTTGCCTCATTGCGTCGGCTCAATTGATGGTAAATATGTACGAATTAAATGTCCGGCCAATTCAGGAACAATGTTTTACAATTAAAAACAATATTTTTCCATCGTTTTACAAGCTATGGCTGACGCCAATTACAAATTTCTGACCATAGAAGTGGGTGCATATGGAAAACAAGCGATGGAGGAATCTTTCAGTCGTCACAAACATATACTTTGTTAAAAAATGAAAAGTTTAATTTACCCCAGACAATAACATTACCTGATTCAGACATAGAATTCCCGTTCTATTTGATTGGAGATGAAGTATATCCGTTGACACATTTCCTAATACGACCATTTTCTCGAAGGCAACTCACAGATGAAAATGAGAATTTCAACCGTAGGCTATGCAGAGCTCGGAGGTGTGTGGAATGTGTATTTGGTATTCTAGTGGCTAGGTGGAGAATATTAACGAAAACAATAGAGACCGACCCTTCCGTAGCAGAAATCATAATTAAATGCGCTTGTTTGCTACACAATATTATAAGATACCGAGAAGGAATCCATGATTATGATATAAACAATCACGAACAAACTTGCAGTGACATGATTAGCCAGCCTGCCTCACGTATAAACAACAGAGCGTCAAAACAAGCATATGAATTAAGAGATATTTTGAAATCGTATTCAGTAAACCACTAATATAATTGTTATTATGTTTCTCGTAAATTAAAAAAAGTTTTTTTTTAATATAAAATAAACTAGTATGTAAACACCATGTTTAACTTACTTGAAACGCTTAGTTCTGCAGCTACCTCCTGCCATAATTTCTCAACTTTGTCCCGATGTCGATAGCTTAACTTTGTTGAAGACGCACTCGGACTGCATTTATTAATTTTTCTGCATCCATACCACACGAAATACGGACAAATATAACTAGACAATAACTAGCAGCGCGAGGACCCAAGCAATTAAAATCAAACTTGCTTGAAAATTAAACAGCAACAAGCGCGCTGTTTGAATGCTTGCTTTTGATTTTAGAGGTTTGTATTAATCGCACAGCATCGCTTATCGCTTAATCGCGTCCTGTGTGCACGTACACTTACGGTAATGCATTGCTAGTATATCTGTCTAACTTTAAATATTTATTGACAGCTTAAATATTACCTTGTCACTTTATGCACTACTAGTCTACTGTGGCAAATTTAGTTTTTTAAAAAATAAAAAAATATTGCTTATGAGACATCATTAAAAAGGAAAATTTTCAAAGATTTTAAAAATGCAAAAACCAAATATAGCGCCCCTAAGAACAAAAGTTGATGATAGTTGGCAAAAGATGAAACGTCGTATTAAAAATTTAAAAACACCATCATATAGCACAAAAAAGTGGCTATGCAAATGTCCAAATTATTCCAAAATTAGATAAGAAATAAGTTCAGAAAAAAATAAATCGGTTTTTCAATATTTCGTATTTTTTAGAATATCTTCGGAACCATTTGGAATTTTTAAGTTTTTTAAACGGCATATTGTTGAAGCTGAAAAATTTGCAACTTTGATCCAATTTCTGTATCTCTTATAAATTCCGAGATAGCCATGTTGAGGGTCGAATATGTGACATCCTGTATAAAAGATAAACTAAATAGTCGCTAATAGTTGTAATAGGTTAGGATACTTACTAATAATTACCATCCAGGTACTATAAACAATAGAGTGCCCAGGAGTTCAGGTAAAATAATTAGGATTCCAGACAGACTAAACTATAGATAAAAAATTTTTTAGAATCAAGCGTTATAATTCTTATCTCTTATTTATATAATATATTCGTTTTAACTTTCCTGTTTTAGGGAGAAAATACATACAAAATGTATTAGCTTAAATGAAATTTTTCAGTTATTTCTAGAATTGCTACTTTATTTGTATTACTAGGGGAAAAATGTCATATATACATAAGTATGGGTAATTAAGAAATAATAAAAGGATCATTATTATTATTATGGATATATAAGTCATAGTATACTTATATTATAATAGTTTTATTAACAGTATTAAAATTCCTAAAACCCGGTCAACAAGTGACAGTGTATAGTCGAGAAAGCGAATTAAAGCAGTATCGAAAACTTATTTGCCAAATTATTTAGGAACTTATTAACTTAAACTTGTTAACAGATAGATCTTGAGGAACTAGGAAAGGAACCAGAAATTATGTCTGTTGACAGGAAAAACGATTAGATACATCTTTTCTCCAATGGAAAATCTTATATACAAACCTAGGCAGTTTATTGGCTAAATACAGCAAGTTTGTCTACAAAATTAAACTAACAAATCCAAATCTTATTTTTATAACCGAAATATTGCTTTCAAATAAAATACCTGACTCCTTGTTTGACTTACCCGGGTATACTATATTTAGAATAGATAGAACAAATAAACCTGGGGGCGGAAAAGCTTTTTGAAAAGATGCAAGACTTGTCAAGTACATGTGAAAATTTAGTAATAGTCGGTGACTTTAATTTTCCTAGTTTAAAATGGCCGCTTACGTTATTTCCTGAACAATACAATTCTGAAACCTATTATAGTGACTTAATATTAAATAGTAATCTGTCCCAACTTATCACTGAACCAACGAGATACAGACAAAACCAGGAACCATCGACCCTCGACTTATTACTAACAAACAAAGAATCTCTTGTTTGCAATATAAAAATAGAGGACCCTATTGAAAAATCAGGTCATAATATAATCAATGCAGAACTTCTATTTTCTACACAGTCCTACAATGGAAAACAGAGCACTAGTCAAATTAAATACTTGGTGACAAATTTCGAACATGTCTGTAATGATCTAGGAAAGTTGGACTGGAACCAAATGTTTATATCCTGCGAATCCTTATCTGAAATGTGGTCAATTTTTTATAATATTCTTTGCGACTCTATTACTTTGAATTCTCAAGAAAAACCAATGCGACAGAAAGCAAAGAAACCTTGGATAAATAAAAATCTTTTTAACATTGATATTAATTATTAATATATTATTAATTATTTTATATATTTTAATTAATTATTAATATATATCTAGTTTTATTAATTATTAATTAATTAAACTTCATAACATGGAAGAAACATCTCTGGACAAAATATAAGCGTTCAAGAAATGACATTGACCTGACGAACCATCGTAGTTTTTTGAAAATGCTTACAAACTTAATAAAAAATTCCCGCCAAAATTTTGAAATTAATTTAGCAAACGACAAAAACCCAAAAAAAAATATTTAAATACATTCGCTCCTCAATTAAATCAAGGGTTTCAATACCGTTACTAAAAAAGAGCAACAACAGCATGTGTGAAAATGAAATGCAAGTCGCGGAAGAGTTGGCGAGAACATTCGAACAGGCTTTTACTAAAGAACCTGAACAAGATGTATTACCTACCCCACACTGTCCTCGTATCTTAAACTCAATAACAACAATAAATATAAATGAGAAAAAAATTAAACAAAAAATTAAAAAACGATTCGTCTTCAGGTTTGGATAAATTAACGGCACTATTCTAAAAAAATGCACAGAACTGATAGCTGCGCCTCTTGCAAAAGTTATGAAATACTCAATGATTAAAAACTCTGTACCCGAACAGTGGAAAGTGGCATCGGTCACGCCAATTTTTAAAAAAGGCGACAAGTTATCAGCAAGCAACTATAGGCCGATAAGCCTAGTATCGATTGTTTGCAAAATTATGGAGTCCATTGTTCGAGATGAAGTGCAAACATTCTTTACTGAAAATTATGTAATACCCAATATCCAACACGGATTTGTAAGGGGTCGCTCTACGATTACTAACCTGCTTTAATGCCTTAACCAGTGGATAACAACCTTAGACAAAAATCAACCAATAGATGTCATCTACCTCGACATTGCTATTAGATAGAGTTCCCACGAAACGATTGTTACATAAGCTAGAACATCTTGGCATTAGAGGAGAATTGTTAAATTGGAATGAAGACTTTTTAAAAAATAGAAAATTTAGTGTGAGGGTGGGGGGCACCATGTCAAAATTCTATCCAGTATTCAGCGGAGTCCCTCAGGGCTCCGTCCTGGGCCCTTTCCTGTTCCTGGCTTACACGTGTAATTTACCTTCAGAACTAAAATGTTGGGTATCATTGTTTGCTGACGACACAAAAATATATGCAGTTCCCCTAACTTCTCACCAACAATTGCAAACCGATCTGGACACTATTTGGAAGTGGTGCAGTGAATGGTTACTTCCTCTTAACGCGGACAAGTGTGTGGTGTTACATTTAGGAAAAAATAATCCCCAGCTACCCTACCAAATAAATAACATTGAACTTAAAAAAGTTGAATCTTATTGTGATCTCGGAATAATAGTAACTAAAGATCTCTCTTGGTCCCAGCATATTGCAAATTCTATGTTGTATCTGCTGCAAAAAGCTTTTGTTAAAATTCCATTTCACAATTTTATGAAGTTGTATACCATGTTTGTCCGGCCTATTATTGAATATGCAGGTCCCGTCTGGTGCGCGGACTTGGTGCACCAGATCGAGAAAAATTTACTTGAATTGTTGCAGTGACGCGCTACACGACCTACGTATGGTTTGCGTATGCCGAGACCTACCTACAGCGAGAGACCTTCAAATGCAAACTTGCTAACTTTTGATAAAAGAAAACTTGGTGATTTAATTTTTACATTCAGAATCATGTATAATTATTTGGACTGTGATCTAAACGAACTATTTGAAAGAAATCGGGATATTAGACTTCGCGGTCACACTTTAAAATTAAAAAAACAGATGTATAAAACAAAAACACGTCAAATGTTTTTGCCTAATTAAGTGTTTGATGTTTGGAATTCATTACCCGTAGATGTCATAGCTGCTCCTACTGTAAACTGTTTTAAGAATCGTCTGGATAAATTGGACATGTTTAATATTTAAATTTGAAAGCTGACGTTTAAAGATTTATTGAAATATATTGTAATGCCTACTTAGTTCATACAGCTATACAGAATGTAAATTCTTGGCTTTTATCTAATAAAATAATAATAATAATAATAATAAAAACAAAATCAGCTAAAAACTATGCCACCTGCAATTTATGACTGCATAAAGTGCAAACGTGCGAACTTACTAAACGCAAGACTGTTTGCTTACATTTAAATATTGGAGCTTCAAAACACTATTTTACATCGTCAAGTTGTTTATGCATGTAAACAACAATGTCCGCGATAATCTTTGCCACCTGTGAAGTGCGTTCTGTCATACGATTCTTGTTTGCAAAAGGATCATCAGCTGTTGAAATTCCTCAAGAGTTACGCCTAGTTTATGAAAAAATGTTGAAACCGAAGAGAAACTCAAAAATGGCGTTGTCAACTGGCTGAACTTTTAGACGCCAAGCTTCTATGTAGAGAAGTTAAAGAACGGAGATTATATAGAGAAGTAAATTAGGTGTGTAGCTAATTAAAAGTACCAATAAAATGTGTTGAGTAAATATACTCTTCAGACCCTTACTTTATAAAAATATCTAGTATTAATACGTATGTTATTTGAGGGTGACCAATGATAAGTTAAATTACAAGGTCTGTCAACATGAACCTAAGTAGTATTTTTGAAGATAAACGAACTGCAGCTATTGATGGCATTTTTAATTGTAGGAGATGATGCTTAAAAAAATCTTGAGTGTGATGACTATTGATGATAATTTTATTTCATATACAGGTTGTTTCAGAACTATGGAATCAAACTTCTAGGAGTTATGCAGTGCAACGGGAGAAACAATTTGAGTATCTTCCCATGTCCGGAAAAGTATCACTAAGACGTGTTCAAATTTAGAAAGATGATGAATTGCCTAAATAGGACTATCAGGACTATAGAGCATTTAATATTTGCCTTTTGTACATGATATCTTACTCTTGGTCTCTTGTAAGATCCCCATTTTGCCAAGTATCATCGACGATGGTGGTTCTTTACTGAGCATTTTTTTCCTCTGGCCCCCAACATTGTTTGCAGACCTCTGGATCTTGATCTTGAGGACATCTGCATTTCCATGGATCTTTCGTGCTGAATGTTCAATATCGAAGTCAAAAACTTCTGTAGTCTCTCTATCCGCCTTGCTACTAGACACTCCGGATTTTTAAACTGAAGGAGCCATTTTAAAGTTGCATAATCAGTTTGCAGCAGAAACTTTCTCCCATAAAGGTACAAGTGCTTCATTGCTTTTTCACCTACTAGCAGCTAGCAGAAAATAGCCACTTTTTGCTAAAAACTTCTTCGTGGCCAACCTGGATTTGGGACAACACAGCTTCTATTCCCACATTGTTATCATCAGTGTATAGTACAAATTTTCCTTCAGATAGCGAATAGATTAGCTCAGGATAGGGACCATTAGAATTTTCGTAGTCCTTCTGTCACCCTGAACGATGGTTTTACGATGCAGGCAAATCCTTCCAAATATCCTCGGCAGTAAGTACATAATCCCAAAAGTAGCGTAGCTCAGGTACTTATTATGGTTGTCTTTCGAAACAACACTTGAGTAGAAACGACGTGACTCAAATACTGTACAGATATTTAAAACAGATAAAATTTCTTTGGGCCCAACTTCAGTTCTGATCTTCTGGGGCCAACTTAATCTGCTAGTGTTCGCTTTTCAGGTCTATCTGTCTATTTGTAAAAATAATCTTTGATCCAGCCAGCATGTTCAAAGTGCCATCAATACGAGGAAGAGGATAGCTGTCCTTTTTCGTCACATTATTGAGAGTCTGGTCAAGCCGTTTTTCTTCTTCACGAGTACTACTGGTGAAGACCATGGACTACTAGATGGCTCTATTACGCTTTCCTTGACCATACTCTCCCAATAATCTCGTCAGCCTCCTCTGTCTTAGCTATGAGGTATCTGTTGAGTAAGAGAAGCACTTCCTGCATTGATTTTGTGGTGGACTACGTTAGTTTTTTACTTTTTTCCTAGTATCAAAAACTTCTCGATATCTATGGACCAAATACCTTAGCCTCTTTCTTTGATCTAGCCTTAGACAAGTTCCCGACGATGATATAAGCTCCTCTAAATCTGCCGCAACTTGTCGAAGTATTGCTAAAACTGGAGAGCAGTGTTCTAATTCCGTGCCATTCTTTAGCAGCACACAATAATAATTAATATTCATTACCCTTGCAGAAATAATACTCCTTTCAGTAAGGGATATCACAAGGGTATTTCCGAATGATATCCCGGGCCAACAGCCTCGTCTTGCAATGCAGTTTCGAATATAACTATTTAACCGTTTGTGGTCTTGCTATCAACGCAGCTCTCTACAACGATCTCGCTTCGCTCTAGTATTCGAGGTTTCTCCGTAACAAGGACTCAAACACTGTAATCCTACCCACGATGTAAAACAATTTTCTTATCGTCTATCTTCAGGACTACCTGCTTCAAGCTCATATCAAAATCGTTGGTGTTCATTATGTCCTAATGATTATCTTATCCTCAAGCTCAACTACCATCGCAGGATTTTCAAATGTGGCTTTTCTTGTGGTGAACGTGACGTTTGTCTCATCATGGACTTTTGTTCGAAGCCCCGTCGCTATTCGTAACTGCCATTTTAATTGACCAATTTTAGCTGCAGACTTTACTATATCAGATTTTACAGTTGTCCTTGTCACACTTGTATCGAGCAACATAGTGCGGAGGCTTCTATTCACACACGCGTCGACTAAAATACTATTGCTATGGTGCTAGAGCGTCGCGGCCCGAGCGATATTTACTTCTAGCATTACTGGAGCTTGCTAAATACAGGTAGACGATCTTCTTCGCATCGATCTGCTTTAGTTTATCGGATTGGCGGAAGTGGAACAAACGCCTTCTGGACAGTGTCTTATTAAATTCAAAAACGAAGTCTATTTTTCTCAAGGAAACCTCTTAATAATAAAAATTCAAAAATTATATAATCTGAGACTGAGATGAGATAACAAAGATTATATAATCTAAGACCATTGACTTTGTGTCCCTCCAATCTCTGAATTTTTAATGTCTTCTTGTGACCTGCCTTGCCACATTTCCAGTCCTCAACTTGCGGTCCTGGCAGATACGTTCACGGATTTCTCTAAGTAGTGTCGTATAGTAGTCCATTTTTTAGCTCAGCAGCTTTTAAATTCAACAATTTGAAATTATCACATACTTTAGATCGATTTATTTTAGTTCACTGTTTTTTTTACTCATATCCAGTTGACTGACGTCCAATTCACACCTTACATTTGCCACCAACGTCGCATTTATGGTTCGTTAGGTGTGAGTTAAAATACTACGTGTCCAAAATAGTCAACTGATTTAGTCACATAGCTACACTACACTATAAAACATGATCATTTACGACTATTAGGCCCGGTTGTATAAGCAGTGGTTCAACTTAAGTTCTACTAAACTGCAGTTCTTCGTTGAACATAGTTCAGAGGTTCGTATGTTGTTCCAGTACATGTTTAGTTAAACTAGGTCCTATTTAAAGTGTGTAATGGCCACATAAAAAAGAAGAAAAAGAAAAGAAGAACCTAACCTATTCATTAAAATTAATTTATTTATTTACTTATTTGTTTTTTGTCTGTTGCCTATAACGTGTTGTTTATTTAAAAGTGCTTTGTTTTGCCTTGCTGCTTGCCAAACCGTTTGGGTCTGCTTGAAAAAAATTAGGGCAAGCAATTTCTTTGTGAGAGAAGAAAAGGTTTTTATTAATTTACTAAAGGAATACAAAGAAAGCATAGAATGTAAGAAAACGGATCAGAACAATAATGAAATTAAAGCAGAGGCTTTGGAGAAAATTTGTTAGGAATTTAACAGTGTTCTCGAAGAGCCCCTTAGAACTGTAACCTTTCAAAAAAATTAATATGAAGATATAAAAAACAAAGCATAAATTTGTAACAATAACTGCAAGCGAGAGTGATATCCATGAAATATTAGGGAGCCAACTTACAGGTCTAACATCAAAATATGACATTAATGCTACTGCAGGTTTTTTTAACTTGTTTTAAATCATTTTCAATTCTTATTTAGATTGAAAGTAAAAATGCTGACGATATTCTATCCAAAATCTAAAAGTATTTTTAAAGTCTCTAAATAGTGTAATTGAACTAATACAAATCATCATAGTTGTCCGTAACAGATGAAATTTGTTCAGAAATTCTATTTACTATGAATCTTACAGCTGGCTTTCCAACCTTAATCTAGCCTTAAATTCTTTATCATCCCAAATGTTTAAATGATTCGATCTATCTCTGTACACCTGTGATGATCTAGGGTGTACAATTTTATTTACTTACTCCAGAAAATTTTCGTCATCCATACTATCTTCCCAAATAGGATCCATTTTCATATTTATGGTTTGTAAACTAAACCTAGGGTACCTAGTAACTAATAAATTAGCACCTCACCAAACAAAATAATTATTGAAAGGCGGCTGCATTTACATAAATAAAAAATATCAAAATGATACACTAAATATTAATTTAATCTCAAAAATTTGCTTGAACTCCCTTTAAACGCTCCAAATTGGACGTTCAAGATGAACTGCAGGTTATCGTTTAAACCAACATTGTACAACGGATTAATTCCGCTGAACCGGAGATCTTTATGAACTGTTGTTGAACACTTATTGTACAACAGGGCCTTAGAAACATTTATTTACACTAAATTTATTTACTATAAATTCATTTCCGATTTAAATATCTCGCCAATATTCCAAACTAATGTGAACTGAACTGTTAAGCGGCGACGCGGCTCCTTATATACTCGGCTGACCGTAAGATTCGCTGATCGTGTTCTATCGTGTGCCCACTTGTGTAATTTCGAGAGAATAGCTGGCATTCATGGCGTTCACAATGTCAAAAACAAAGGTAAGGACACAAAGTCACGGTCTCATCCAATCTATATAATTTCTTAAAAAAGGCTTAAAAGCTACACGTGTTTCGCTCCTGTCGGAGCATCATCAGGCCTAAAAAATACATTAAGATATTTTTCTAAAAGAACGCTTATAAAACTCATTACCTAGACCTACACAGATCACATTACAACTAACAACAAAAGAAAAGCTAGGTTAAGTTAACAATTTCCACCATAGATAAAAATTTATGCTTAAAATATTAAAAAGTAAAAATTTAAAATGTCACCAGTGGGGAACGATCCCGCAACCTTTAGATTCACAGGCGCGCGTCTAACCCATAGGCCACCAAGTAATATGATAAAACATGGGGAACACTCCGAACTATACTATTAAGTATGAATATAAGTAAACATCTTAACAATAAAAACCAAAAATATCTAAAAACGAAAAAGAAAAGACTTTTTTTTAAGACAGGTTGTTATAAATGAGGTGAGGTTCAAATGTGAAAATATCGTTCACACACACAAGGACAGGGCTCTTCTTAGCTTTAGTTATTTCCATTTTTTCTAACAAGTCCAGTTTTTTGCCTTTTGAACACTCATGCAAAATATCCGCTCCCTGAGTTAAAGAAAAACCATGTGAGGAGGCCAATAAATGATTCGCAAACGCCGATTTAGTTTCGATCATGTCAGTATCCCTATACCTGTCCACCAAACTTGTATGTTCCTTTATTCTGGTAGATTTTTTTTTTTTTTTTTTTTTTTTTTTAATATAATTAAATAGATTGGATGAGATCGTGACTTTGTTTTTGTTTTCGTTTGGTCTCTTAGAGAAAAATGGATGATACGTTTCTATTTGAAAATGCTAGTCAAGCTAAATTCATCCGCTATTACAAGAAGAACCTTATCGCAAGAAAAAATTTGTTGCTTAAAATATGGTTCCTTCAACAGTGCTTATTTCATCGATTAACACCGAAATTTATCAACTTAAGGTGCAACATACGAAACAACTCCTCTGACACAGCATTGGAAGTGGCCCGAAGAACTTGGCTGAGGGAGGAAGTCAAAACCCATTATAGAAGCTTGAATAAGGTGAATTCTGTACTAAAATACCTTTACTTTACGTTGAACTTATTCTTAACCCATTGGGAGTTTTGTACTTTAGATTCAGCACTTAGAGATGAGGTTCAAATATTTTCTAAAGACTCCTTTATTCGTTTAAACCGCAAATTAAATCACCTTAAGACATCTCAAGTTCAATCTTTAAGAAAAAATAATAATAATGTATACCGTAGGCAGCTAGGAGAATGTCACTTTCAATTTCATAAAAGGTACTTGAATTTAACAAATGTGGCTTTCACACCGGATGAGGAAAGTTTTTTGAATCTTAATTTAAAATATAACTTTTTTAAAAAGACTGACTTGCGCACGCGAGAGACTTTAGCTGTGGAGGCTGAGAATGTTTTGCAGACTACCGATATTCAAAATAAAAATATTTTGCGTGCTAAAATAATAAATTTTTTAAATTCTAATATTAACTCAAATTCTAATAAATCTAATTTTAATAATAAACATCTAACTTCTCTTAAAAATAAAATAAAGAATCACGATTTAATCCTTTCGAAAGCTGACAAGGGTAACTGCCTGATTATACTTAAGAGGGATGATTATATAGAGAAGGTTTTGGATTTTTTGGGTTCGGGTGACTTTGTTAATGTAAACAAAGATCCTACTAGCTCTTTTTTCTCCAAGGTAAAACAAACCCTTGATAGGTGTAATCTGACTTTAGAATTTTTTTATACTAGGAAAGAAAAATTATACCCTATGAATCCCAGAACTCCTCTCCTCTACGGCCTTCCTAAAATCCATAAACCCAATCTCCCCATTAGGCCAGTAGTATCGTTTGTAAACTCACCTTGTTACAACTTGTCGGCCTGGTTGAATACCACACTCAGAGATGTAACTGGTTTCAGAAGTACTTATTCCACAAAAAATTCAGTAGAGTTGACAAATTTTTTAAAAAATATCTGCATACCAGAGGGTTCAAAACTAATTTCTCTCGACGTTAAGAACTTATTTCCAAGCATTCCACCTGGTGATTGCCTTGATCTAGTCAGGTCCCTTTTGCTTAAGTCACCGCTTGACAGATTTATTGTTGATGATCTTTTAACACTCCTTAAGCTAGTACTTGATCAGAATTTTTTCGTTTTCAACAACAAGTTTTTTAGACAAGTTACTGGACTAGCAATGGGGTCTTGCCTCTCTCCTCTTCTCAGTGAGATTTTTATGCACCATTTGGAGAAAAAGATTGTTAATGGGAAGTTTGGTGCTTTTCTCACTGTATATAGGAGATACGTGGATGATATTTTTGTGGTATGGAATGGAAATGATCTGGAATTGGCGGATTTCCTCATTTCTATAAACTCTCTTCACGCAAATATCTCGTTTACCATTGAAGAAGAAAGAGATGGAAAGTTACCTTTTCTTGATGTTCTTATTTCAAAAAATACCAACAAACTTGAACTTGAGATCTACCGCAAACCCACCACTACGGACAATGTCATCCAATACTCCTCAAACTCCCCTTATTCCTACAAATTTGCCTCTTTTAATTCCCTTTTCTATCGCCTTTTCAACATCCCCCTTTCTAGAGAAGCTTTTCTTGATGAACTTAATATAATTAAACATATTGCTTTTAACAATGGTTTTCCACTTGATATAATTAATCGCCTTTATTCTAAATTTTTTAATAAATACAAACTTACTTACAACTTAATCCATCTTAATAATGAAAATAGTCACCTTTTTAGATCAATGTCATTTTTTTGGTAATATTTCTTTTCAGCTTGCAAAGTTTTTTAAGTCTACAAATCTTACAATTGCTTTTAAAACTACAAACAGTTTAAAAAGTCAGCTAGTTAGTACAATAGATAAGGCAGATTTTTTTTCAAAATCAGGGGTATATTTATTAAGATGTAATGACTGTAATGCCATTTACATAGGGCAATCGGGGAGAAAAATTTCTACCAGAATAAAGGAACATACAAGTTTGGTGGACAGGTATAGGGATACTGACATGATCAAAACTAAATCGGCGTTTGCGAATCATTTATTGGCCTCCTCATATGGTTTTTCTTTAACTCAGGGAGCGGATATTTTGCATGAGTGCTCAAAAGGCAAAAAACTGGACTTGTTAGAAAAGATGGAAATAACTAAAGCTAAGAAGAGCCCTGTCCTTGTGTGTGTGAACGATATTTTCACGTTTGAACCTCACCTCATTTATAACAACCTGTCTTAAAAAAAAGTCTTTTCTTTTTCGTTTTTAGATATTTTTGGTTTTTATTGTTAAGATGTTTACTTATATTCACACTTAATAGTATAGTTCGGAGTATTCCCCATGTTTTATCATGTTACTTGGTGGCCTATGGGTTAGACGCGCGCCTGTGAATCTAAAGTTTGCGGGATCGTTCCCCACTGGTGACATTTTAAATTTTTACTTTTTTATTTTTTAAGTATAAATTTTTATCTATGGTGGGAATTGTTAACTTAACCTAGCTTTTCTTTTGTTGTTAGTTGTAATGTGATCTGTGTAGGTCTAGGTAATGAGTTTTATAAGCGTTCTTTTAGAAAAATATCTTAATGTATTTTTTAGGCCTGATGATGCTCCGACAGAAGCGAAACACGTGTAGCTTTTAAGCCTTTTTTAAGAAATTATATAGATTGGATGAGACCGTGACTTTGTGTCCTTACCTTTGTTTTTGTTTTCGTTTGGTCTCTTAGAGAAAAATGGATGATACGTTTCTAATTGTTCACAATATCATTACAATAAAAACCTATAGTAGGAGAGCCAGCGACACTCGACCCTACGTCATCGGAAATTGTTTTATGAATAATAACAGTGCATAGCTTGGACACGGGCGAGTATGGAACACCCTTGTTGACCGGGCAAATCCTGTGCCAATTAGTGTAATTAATTAATGAAAAATACAAAAATCTTGATTCGTAACGTATTTAGGAATGAAATAAATAAGTACATGACATTAAAGGGGACAGGTGGCACTTTAGGGAAATATATGTGTGCCGCCCCCTTTCTTGTGCCGAACCCCTGTTGACCGAGCGCAAAGGGGTTGCTTGTAACTATCGTGCATAAAACATCATCAAGAATTTTGACAGTTTTTTTTTTAAATTGAAGCTTAGAATGGGCACATCAAGAATAATTATGTGTGCCATAGAAATTCGTGTGCCAAATGCGATGTTGACCGGTTTTTATCGGTCGACTTCAGCCCTATACCAAGATCATTGTAATTCAATCAACTCATTGAGTTCACACTTTTGCGATTAATTGCAAAGTATTTCTACCATTTAAATTGTATTTACATGGAAGCATGGAATGTTTCCACTTTTAAATAACTGAGTTTTGATAATTTGTTATATATTTATCTTTTTTTAAATCTCCGTTACGATCGCTTCTCATCTTCTCATTAAAAACAATTATCCTCGATCTCCCATTATCATAAACTTTTCGGAAATATAAGCTTGTACTTAAAAGTGAAATTTGCATAATTTGCAATAGAAATTCCGAAAATTGAAAGTTTTTAGCTAATTTCTATATACAGCAATATTTTAGAAATGCAAGTAACTGACGTATTATTTGATATTTTATTTTTTATGAAATTTTAGTTTTTAATTTTGTCACTGCATTTCATCGAAAAATAATTTTCTATGCTGAAACTCGTACAATTCCACGAATGAAATGAATTTATTTATTTAAGAGTACTTTTATTCATTGAAAAAACTTTTTCAAAAAAGTAGAGTTATTGAAGAATACTGCAATTAAATAAGAAAAATTTATTCAATTTTTTTGGAAGGTAATTTTGAGGACTTTTATTATTCAATTTTCTCAATGACTTTCATCAAAAAATAATTTTCTCTGCTAAAACTCGTACAATTGCACGAATAAAATCAATTTATTTATTTAAAAGTACTTTTATTTTATTCATTAAAAATACTTTTTTAATAAAGTAGATTCATGGTACAAAAATTAACGTCCCTCCAATAGATGTAGAACTGAAGTATAGCGGGTTAAGGACAGAAATCAAACCTCAAGATTTGAAATTACCCGACGACGTTTCGACGTTTATTTACATCTTTTTCAAGGCTGAAAAAGATACAATTGATACAAAATGGTGAAAGCAATAGTTATTAATATAATAGTTAAGAAACCACCAAACAAAAATACAAATACAACGGAGACCAAAGCATAAAAGTTAAAATTAAGGTGACTTACCAAATTTACATTAGAGGTTTACGTAACAATTAAAACCTAATAACATCTCCATCATACATACACCACAGATACTATTGTTATACATTGAAATATGCAGCACGACCATTAAGTAAAACCAAAAAACCCACAGTATAAATAAAATAAAATTGGCTTATATCACAGATTGATTCACAATAAATAAGGAAAGTTAAATACTTTACAGTTTGGATTTATACAGCTTTAAAATGTGATTATATTGTGTACTTAGGCCCTGAGTATCGGTTCGGTGATTAACAGAATTATGCAGTTAGATGTGTATCATTTCACTGATATTGCGTTTAAGATAGTGCCTCTCTCTATCAACTATGCTAACATCATCAAAATTGAAGTTATGCCCTGTGAAAAAGTGATGCTGTGCTAAAGCGTCACTTTTTTGTCGACTCTACAATCATATTGATGCTGATATAGTCTGTTCTTTAAATGCTGCCTAGTGATACCTATATAACACTGTTCACAATTACGACAAGGTATACGGTATACCAAACCTGAGCTCAACTCAAGGGGAGTACGATCTTTTAATTGGGAAAACAATACACTGCTTGAGTTTATGTTGTAAAAAGCCAGTTTAAAATTGTAATTTTTTTCACGGATATGTCGTTGGATTTTTTCTGAAAATGATTTTACATATGGAAATCTGAAATATTTTGATTCTTTATTCCTTACCAGTTATGTATCTGTTAAAAGTTTAAAATTATTGATAACTCTATTTACCAATGTTGTAGGGTAACTGTTATTTCTTAAAAAACTTTTAATTTTCATTGTATTAGATTCATGATACTTCGGGCTACTCAATTTATAAGATCTAAACAATAGGTTTTTAATTATTCCTATTTTGTTTGACATTGGATGTGACGATAGGTAATTAATTACTCTGCCTGAAGATGAAGGTTTTGTGTACCAATTAGTTGTTAAAGTCCCATCGGTGTTCCGTTCTACCATAATATCCAAAAATGGTATACAATTATTATTTTCTAATTCCATGGTAAACTTAAGCTTGTCATGATAATCATTAAAATGATTTAAAAGTTCATTTGTTTTGTTAGATGGGCACGCCAAAATTGTGTTATCAACATATATTTTAATAAAAGCTAATTTAAAAGGTAAATTAGGAACTATGTTAGTTAGGAGTTCGTTCATCACCAAATTTGCCAAAACTGGGCTGGCAGGGTTGCCCATAGCTGAACCATCCAGTTGTTGGTAGAACTGACCACCGAAAGAAAAATAACTGCTATCGAATAAATATTCAATAATTCTCAGCAAAAGACTTTTAGGTATATCTGTGTAAGCGGATATAGTGCCCCATTTATTTTTTATAATATTTAAAAGTAACGATTTAGGAGTATTTGTGAACAATGACGTAACATCCAAGGACACTAAAATATAATTTTCTGGTATTGACACACTTTGTGAGAATTCTACAAAATCAAAAGAATTTCTTATGTTAAAACAAAAAGTTGATGTAACTTGGTTTAGAATACCATGAACAAAGACAGCTAAATTATATGATGGAGAATCAATACAACTGACCACTGGTCTTAAGCTCAGGTTTGGTTTGTGTGTTTTCCGCAAACAATAAAGTTTAGGAAACACACTATTATTTGTGCGTAACTTTCTGAAGAATGACTCATTAATGTAATTGTTATCTAATAATTCTTTAGCGATTTTATTTGCTTGATTTTGAAGCCTCATAGTAGGATCAGAAATCCTTTATTATAGTGGGTATTGGGACCTTACCCCGATTTACAGGCAAAGAAAATTTAGGGCCAACACCTAGAATTTTTTTAACTTCATTCGATAAGTCAATATTCGTATAATTGTAAAGAAAATTATCATATTTACCTAGTTCAAACAATAATTGGCTACCACTAAGTGCAGTAATTTTTTTGATATTATTTTGTTTGATAGTTTTAAATATTTGTTTATATTGGTTAGTACATGTTTCATTAAAACTATTGTATATATGTGTAGGTAACAAGCTATATGCTTTGGTTTTAACAATGGTAAGTTCGTTTTCTAACTTAGTCAATTTCCAAACGTAATCTTAATTTCCAAATTTAGAACCCTTTTTTTAAAATTCAATAAAACATTGTCAACATAATTTATCTATCTTTAAACTGTTCAGACAATGCATATTATTTTTTATATGATTCGGAAATACCTGCTTAGTCATACATTGTAAAAGAAATATCCTGCGATTTTTAGTTACTACTAAACACTGACTTAGAAGGTGCTATTTTTTACTATAATTATTATACGTACTACTTATTTATTGTGAATCAATCTGTGATATAAGCCAATTTTATTTTATTTATACTGTGGGTTTTTTGGTTTTACTTAATGGTCGTGCTGCATATTTCAATGTATAACAATCGTATCTGTGGTGTATGTATGATGGAGATGTTATTAGGTTTTAATTGTTACGTAAACCTCTAATGTAAATTTGGTAAGTCACCTTATTTTTAACTTTTATGCTTTGGTCTCCGTTGTATTTGTGTTTTTGTTTGGTGGTTTCTTAACTATTATATTAGTAACTATTGCTTTCACCATTTTGTACCGATTGTATCTTTTTCAGCCTTGAAAAAGACGTAAATAAACGTCGAAACGTCGGCTAATTTCAAATCTTGAGGTTTGATTTCTGTCCTTAACCCGCTATACTTCACTTCTACAATAAAGTAGATTTATTGAAGAACACTGCAATTGAATCAATAACATGTATTGAATTTACTTAATTTTTTGGTAAGATAATGTTAGGAAGGAATTACATTTTTCAATTTTCTCAATACATTTTATCAAATAATAATTTTCTTTGCTAAAACTCATGAAATTTTACGAATGAAATTGTAATTTATTGACAAGTACTTTCACTCACTACAATAAATTTTCCCATTATTTCCATTTAATTCACCGTTCTTTAAAAATCCTTAAAAAAAATTTTCAGGATTTCAAGCTTCGATATGCATCGCAAGTGCCATTTGATTAATGCACATGCGCAAATGAATCCGTTCACGATTTACAACTCTAACTTCAGTGAATGATAAGAATAAGTGACTTCAATTTTCGATAAATTGATCACTCATGCATTATTAACATAATTAAAAAAAATACTACAAAATTTCAAAAAAGAATTCAAGATTCACTGTTTTACCTCCAATTAAATTACTGCAGTAATCATTAATGAAATATAGTTTCATACAACCTGTAGATGGTATGAACATTTATCTACTTACAACAGGTTTCTCCCCGCAAGAAGTTTTGAATTCTTAATCTTTCCATCTACTTTTGATGACACAAGCCTTTTGGTAGCACTCTCTGTCATATCCATAATTTTCCCTTGATTTCTCGGAAAATTGTAGACCTCCGTATTTAATTTTGTTTTCTTGCGAAATGCTATTGCGTTACGACACCTTTCAAATGAAATATCCGTGAATGGTTTGACATTCGTGGATTTTCCGCAAATAAAATACTTCATGGCTCGAAGGAAATGTTTTATTTCCGATTGCCAACGATAAACAATTTCTTCTCCTGTACCTTGCGCCTGCTTGAGCCAAACTGCGTCTCCGCTCTAGCAGCTGCTGGCTTAGGCACCCAATTCGACACGCTCATTATACACGGATAGGGCCAAAATTCTATAGAATCCTGTTCTAGGAATGTACAGTGTCCTGAAGAAAAAACGGACAAAGTTTCTGTTTTCTGCTATGTAGAGTACCCAAAATAAGTCGTAAAGATCTTGGTATTGGGCTGAAGTCGACCTATAAAAGCCGGTCAACATCGCATTTGGCACAGGAATTTCCACGGCACACATAATTATTCCGGATGTGCACATTCTAAGCTTCAATTTAAAAAAAAAATCAAATTTCTTGATGATGTAAGCACAATAGTTATAAGCAACCCCTTTGCGCTCGGTCAACAGGGGTTCGGCACACATATATTTCCTTAAAGTGCCACCTGTCCCCTTCAATGTCATGTACTTATTTATTTCATTCCTAAATACATTACAAATCAAGATTTTCGTATTTTTCATTAATTAATTATACTAATTGGCTTCATATTCGCCCGTGTCCAAGCTATGCACTGTTATTATTGTTATTATTATGTCACTATTATTATTCATAATACAATTCCCGATGAGGTATAGTTAGAAAAGTTTATAAAGAACCGGTGACATCAACAGGCGGCAAAATCCGCGCATCTCGTTATTCTATCGATCGGGTCAGATGACTATGTCGAGGTCTGAAGACAGTGGAAGCGGCACACTTGTTGAAATTATTAATATATATTTGTACTAGAGTTTAAATAGCCCTAGATTTTTAGTAGGTATAGCTAGCGATATTATAAGTGCGTTTGATTTAGTTGAAATACCAACTAAGAATGCATATACTTGAATTTAATTGCTCTGAGATTCGTTTAAAAAAATGTAGATAAATTAAAATTATATTTTTTAGCATTGTGATGTGCCCATAAAAAATCTAATAAAAAATAGTTTTACTTACAGGAGGATGCAGTTCGCTAATTATTTTTAAAACAGGACTTCAAATAGGTAGCTGAAAATTATACTTTATTCGCATTTTTTTTTAAGGATCAGGAATTTTAAACGACTTGTGTAAAGAAACAAATTGGTATAAGCTTAAAGTTTTATTTCATTATTTTACATATTACATATTGTTAGGAATTCCTTGCTCCAAAATCGAATAATATTTTCCTAAGGTTTAAGAATTTGTTATGATGAGTAAGCACTTTGCCAATTTCGAGGCCTAGCCCGCGATCGGTCGGATGAACGACGGCATTCTGAGCGGTCGTTTTCATGCGCTCGTGTTAAAGCTGGCAAAGCTCTCTTAAAATCTAATTTCTTTTAAAGTAACCAGTGCCTTACAAAATAAATTTATCTAAAGTAAAGAAGTGACTATTATTCCTAGTTGGTGCTGTGTACTTTCTGTGGACTCTATTAGCTAATTATTCTTTTTCTAACATCAGATACGGTGCTATGTTATTGCAGATTAAAAATGGAAATCGCTGTGTTATAGGATACTTTAGCAAAAGAACTACAAAATATGAAGAGAATTACCACTCTTACGAATTAGAAACCCTTGCAGTTGTGAATGCTCTTAGATTTTTTCGAGTTTATTTATTGGGAATCCAATTTACATTAGTCACAGACTGTAATGCTATCAAATCTACAGCCAACAAAAAGGATATTTTACCACGAGTTGGTGGTCTTATATGCGAGACTTTAACTTTTCTATTGTCTATCGAAAGGGAAGTTCATTACCACATGTCGATTTTCTAAGTCAAAATCCTGTAGTTTGTCGTATCAACATTCATGAAAACTGGATCTATGTTGAGCAAAGAGGAGACGCTGAAATTAATCAACTTATTAAAGATGCTGAAAATGGACGACTTGATAAAACAAGATATATGGTAAAGAATGGAATTCTGTATTATGTCAATAATACACCTGAAGGGTCATTCTCAAGACCTTATGTTCCAAAACAAAGTCGACTTGAATTATTACGAATATTTCACGATGAACAATGTCATGTCGGTTCTGAAAAGACAACTGATTCCATTTTAAAGCATTTTTGGTTCCCAGGCCTGCGGGCTTTTGTAAAAAAATATATTCGGCATTGCTTGGTGTGTGCAATCAAGAAGACTCGCACTGGTCCACTAGAAGGTCATATAGTTAATGTTGAAAAGCCTAAAGCACCTATGCAAGTACTACATGCTGATTGTCTAGAGCCTCTAGAGAAAACAGCAAATGGATACAAACACATACTCGTATTGATCGATGCATTTACAAAGTATTGTGTACTTCAGCCATTAAAGACAGTGAAAGCTGATGAAACTAGACTTGCAATAGAGTCTTTTATTGCCCTGTTTGGTACTCCAAAACAAATTATTATGGACGCAGGTACAAATTTCAAAAACTTAAGCCTTCCAAGCTATTTGGATTCCCTGTATATCGACTATCATTTTACGACACCAGATATCCATCGATCCAACGGCCAAGTAGAGCGATATATGCGGACTATAATGAACCTAATACGTATAGAGACAAAGGTAAATACTGATTGGTCCAAAACATTGTCGAAAATTCAATTAGTACTTAATACAACAATGCAAAAGGCCACACAAACGTCTCTTTTAAAGGCATTGATCGGAATTGATTCATCTACCCCACTCATACAAAGTCTACTAAAAAACTTAGATTGTGACTTATACCCTATTCGCAATTTGGAACTAGACAGAAAAAGAATTACTGACCATTTAATTCAAACACGAAGTGCTAAGATTAATGCGAATGAAAGGCGTAAACAAGGAGTGACTTTTGAAAAAGGTGCCTTTGTGTTAATGCATCGTGATGAAAAAATGCACCAAGGTAAACTTCAGTATGAGTTCCAAGGACCTTTTGAAGTTATGGGTATTACCCCAGAAGGTCGTTATGAGCTAAGACGTGTTGGAAAATCTACGATTACAAAAGCTGCTGGAGAAAAGTTAAGGAGATGGCCGAATGACTGGTCTTTGACAATGGACATGCGTGATTTACTTGAAATGTTGGAAAGTAATGAATTAGGGTATGTTAAATTAAATTGCCATGTTAGGAATTTAATATTGTCGGTGTTTGTGACTAATTATTATTGTTATGGCTGTGTATGTAGTTGTAGTATGTAGTAAAAAAAAAAAAAAAAAAAAAAACAAAAAAAAAAAAGTTGGTTTTAAATAAAATTGTTGGCTTTTCTTTGCACTAATGTTACTGTGTTGAAAGCTTGTACGCTTTGCACGAATGTTGTTGTGTTGAAAGCTTGTACGCTTTGCACGTATGTTTTTGTGTTGAAAGCTTGTACGCTTTGCACGTATATTGTTGTGTTGAAAGCTTGTACGCTTTGCACGAATGTTTTTGTGTTGAAAGCTTGTACGCTTTGCACGTATGTTGTTGTGTTGAAAGCTTGTACGCTTTGCACGAATGTTTTTGTGTTGAAAGCTTGTACGCTTTGCACGAATGTTTTTGTGTTGAAAGCTTGTACGCTTTGCACGTATGTTGTTGTGTTGAAAGCTTGTACGCTTTGCACGAATGTTTTTGTGTTGAAAGCTTGTACGCTTTGCACGTATGTTGTTGTGTTGAAAGCTTGTACGCTTTGCACGTAGATTGTTGTGTTGAAAGCTTGTACGCTTTGCACGTATATTGTTGTGTTGAAAGCTTGTATGTTTTGCACGTATGTTGTGTTGAAAGCTTGTACGCTTTGCACGTATGTCATTGTGTTGAAAGCTTGTACGCTTGCACGTATGTCGTTGTGTTGAAAACTTGTATGACTGGTGTATAGAAGCATATACGCTTTAGATTTTATTATACTGAAAGTATAAACGCTGTGCATTAAAATTTGGTTCTGCTTTGGTGCGGTTACGTTTAAAGTTTGTTATCTGCTTAGTGCATGTTGTTCTGTCATGTAGAACTGAATAAAAGGTAAATGGGTGGTTTTTGTAAATTGCAGAGATACTGACAAAACACCAAATGAAGAAGAGAAAAGTGGTGAGGATTTCGAAACTGAAAGCAAGTAACTTCGAGATCGAAGTCCTGCTCAGGTTGGCCGTGTTAGGAATTCCTTGCTCCAAAATCGAATAATATTTTCCTAAGGTTTAAGAATTTGTTATGATGAGTAAGCACTTTGCCAATTTCGAGGCCTAGCCCGCGATCGGTCGGATGAACGACGGCATTCTGAGCGGTCGTTTTCATGCGCTCGTGTTAAAGCTGGCAAAGCTCTCTTAAAATCTAATTTCTTTTAAAGTAACCAGTGCCTTACAAAATAAATTTATCTAAAGTAAAGAAGTGACTATTATTCCTAGTTGGTGTTGTGTACTTTCTGTGGACTCTATTAGCTAATTATTCTTTTTCTAACAATATTTTTATTCACTATCAGATAGTGTATTACAACCTAAATCAGATTCATCCGATGAAGACCATTCGATCTCTTCATCAGATGAGCCTGTATTTACTGTAAATTTTAAAGAATCCAATGCTTCATCAAAAAGGTGATGACTTTTAAAATATTGTTTTTCTATGTTGTCTATATGGTTGCAAATATTTATCCACTCCTCATTCGAAATTTCCGCAAATTTCTGCCTTGTCAAAGTTTCGACATCCGCCAATTTAAAAGTGGAATTTCTGCTTGCCACCCAATTCTTAACAGTTGCCCAAATTTTTTCTATCGGATTAAGCTCTGGGTGGTATGGAGGCAAACGTAACACAATGTGTCCATGCTTTTCCATTAAGTCGTCCAACTTGGTTTCTACAGGATACTTTTTTTTATTTTCAGACACTATTTCATATAACTCTAACGTACGTTGTCTCAAATAATTATATACTATTATTGTAAGTTATCAATAAAAATTAAAATTTGAAAACATCCTACAATAAAATATAAATTTATATTGTTCACTTACCTAACATTTTTCAAAGGAATAGTAATTCCTTGCTCTGCTTCTTTTTTCATAAAAGCTGCCACGTTAGAAATAATCTCTCTCCCTTGGCTGTGAATTATTTGTCCTTGTTTGCCTACTTTCTTAGGTGACATCTAAAAAAAATTAGAAAGTCAAAAATTAATATACACATGCACACTCTAGGCTGTACATATATACCTAGAAGTTAAATACCTATTATTTTGTCACTTAAAATCAAAGTATATTTTTAATAATATAATTTTTAAAAGTAATTAATTTTTATTTATTTTTTTAAATTATTAGACAATTGAATAATTTAAACCCTATTTTACTTACCTTTTACAATAAAAATCGGATAGTCTAACTAAAAAAACTATAGTCTATTTCACTATTATACTTCAAAAAAAAACACACAACAGATTTTAAATGCCTTATAACACGTTTAACTCACTTCCCGTACGAGACGACACTGAGTAGGCCTTCAGGCTACGTCATAGGCTTTAAATCCCCGGCAGGTACAAAGAAACGAAGTACGGCGGCTGCTTTGTTCTTGCGGTTTCTTTAATAAGAAGCGAGAGAAAATATATTCCGGTCGTCTTTTCTCTCTGCCACCAGATTTTCTATCGATTTTGTGTTGAAAAATGGGTTTGTGCGCATATTGAGCAGCCGGTTCTTTATAAACTTTTCTACCTATAGAGTCGAGTGTCGCTGGCTCTTAGAATACTAAAAGAATACTGAGCAAAACGAAACCCTGTCACTAAATATTTCAATATTAGGCATTACTTTTAGACACATCCAAATACAGATCGCATTAGTATAGTTTCGAGTAAGATTCCTTTTTAACACTAGAGTTAACGCAAATAATCAAATTTAATATAGAAATATATTTCCAAGCTTTCACATATTAAATAGAATTGTAATTTATTTTATAAATTCCTTTTTATAAAATAAATTACAATCAAACCTTTACTGAATAATAATAAATAGCAAAATAAATATTGACACTCCTCTATTCTTAATCTGTCGATTCATTATCTAAATGAACTTTCTAATTTCAGGACTTAAGATATGGCCTTAGCGGATGGGTTGACTGGAATATTGCCCTTGACGAGGAAGGTGGGCCCAATTACGTCAATAACAATGTTGATTCTCCTATTATAATAAATAGCACTGCCGATGAATTTTATAAACAACCAATGTTTTACGCCCTCGGTCATTTCTCTAAATTTCTGATCTCTAATTCGATTAGAATTGATGTTGAAGTATTTGGAAAAGATCTAGACAGCTTGGGGTTTTTAAGGCCCGATGGAAAAGTTGCTTTAATTATAAGAAACAGGTATGTAATATAACCAACCAGTAATAAACACATAAACTAACCGTTTTCTTACAAAATCTGTAATATTAAATTCTTTCTTGTTAATTTGAAGGGGGAATTTCTGAACCGATCTTAAATAGCTTCCTTTTTAAAATTACCTAACAGAGTGCTTAGCTTTTAATTTATTTTCAGCTTTTAATACAGTTTTTAGGAATGCTTTAGATTACTTAGTTTTATCACAGGATATTATGCAAGCTTTAACCCTTCCTTTATTTCTTAGTTTTTTCTATGCCAGAATCAATGTTTTAGCTCAAAAAACTCATTTTTACACACCTGAGAAAATTCCAATAAAAAAAAAGTTTTAGGCTTTTACAAAACATGAAAAAATAAAAAAAAGAAATAAAAGAACTAAAAAAAGCATCTTATGTGATTCAAAAACGAAACGTTTAAATAAAATTTAAATAATGGAAAACCTGATTTTAAAACTACCCCATGTATTATAATTTTTTTTATGCAACTAATTTTGGGGTTCAAAAAAGTAACATTTTTCATTCATTTTAATGTTTTTTATAATATTTTTGATACATTTCATCATATTTTTTATGTAACTTATAATAAATATTTTTATAGAGTGCTTTCATTTCAAAACAATTCACCCTTAATAACTTTCTTAAAAAACAAAAAAAAAAAAAAAAATCAAATTAGATATATAGGGGGACGTTTAATTATGCATTTACTGAAGTTCTGTCAATCACCTCCTCACCTCCAGCTAACCTCACTTTAATATGTCAAATATGAACCCCCATCGTGTGATACATCATAGTAAGCAGCGTAAAATTCTCTATTCAACGGTACCAAAAAAAAATAAAATAAATCGGTAAATGTGTAAGCAAAAGCTAAAATGTCTAGAAATAATGAACATTTTATTTACGCCAAACTTTGATGAATACTTTTAGTGTGGTAAGCTACATCATTTTAAAATTCTTACATTTTTTATATAATATATATCTATATTTTTTATATAATGTATATAATATATATACAATATAATAGATCATCAAAAAAAATACAAGCAATTTAGAAGTTAAAATGTGTGGTAACAAACAGTACATTTAGGCGTAGCCGATCGAGAGTTCTAGCCGTGACACTGGTTTCGTGGCGTCAAAATTGAAGCCGAGATTTGGTGGCGCACGCCGTACAGTGGAACGACTAAGTGGAGATACCGCGGGACCTAATAATTTTTACATTTTACAAGATAATAATTTTTTTTATTATTACGTATTTTTAGGTATATGATAAATGTTTTAAATATTTTTTTTATTGTAAAAATATACATAAACGGTGTTTCAAATTCGTCTACCCTCAAAATACGAAAATGGATAATTTACCCCAAAGTTGCACATAATTTACTTGTAAAAGAATATGCCATATAAAAAAATATATATATTATATTTTATGTGGTTTTGAAGATTATTGAAAAAAAAAAACAAATTTTCAAAAACTTATTCTTGAGACTTTTGTGGGTTATCTTGGTTGCTATGGGAAAGTTTTTGCATTGCTGTATCACTCTTTCGTGAAAATGTTAATGCCGAAAACAAAATTAGGTAGGTACCTACGCCAAATTTTTGTTGCTTATTTAAAAAATCGAAAATTTTAATGATTCCGAAGATAATCAAAAAAAACCAAAAAAAAATTTAAAATCCATTTTAATTTTTTCTGAACTTAAACAGGAATGCAGTAAGAGGTAGGCATTATTCTAAATAAAATTAAGATTGTAAAATGTAAGCTAAAAATAAAATTGTTAATTTACCCACCTAATTTAAATACCGAATTTTTATTCTTTTTAAAACTCAAAGCGAGTATCACAATAGTTTGGTAGTTTAAAATTTTAAATGCGTAATTTTACTATAAACTACAATAATAACTGCAGTAAAATATTATTTCGAATCAACGCACAATATGTGATCCAGCGCGGAATTTTTGCCATCGCGATGCGGTCGTCGCCTCGCATGATTTCGGCTTCTGTTGTGAGGTATCGATGGAAGCGGGGATAAGTGTCCAGGCTAGAACTATCGACTGGCTACGATTTAGGTCAAGCAAATTATTTATTTTTTTATGTAAAGAATGTATACCGTTATTTGCGAGAAAAAAGAGTATCTCAAAATTTTTTGCAAAAATCTTTGCAGTCTTATAACTTTGTATGTGTATTTATTTCACTTATATTTTTTGCAAAACCTACCTAATAGGTACAAAAAACACTGCAATACCTTACTTTTTTAAGGCGTTTAAAAAGCAGGCGATTTATTATTGTTAAAACTGTCAGTTTGACGCGTGCAATTTTTCAATTTTAGTTAAAACAGTGCGTTAATAAAATGGTGTATACGCTAGCCGCAAGAATAGAAATAATTTTCCTTTATGGAGCTCAAGATCGGTGTGCTCGCAGAACTGCGAGAGCAAAATTTGAAGAGACGGGATCGATTTGCAATAAGAAAAAATATGAAAATAGAGTTGTCGATGAAGCATGCCAAGTTGAAGTACTAGGACAATTTGCTATGGATCTAACTTTGTCTATGCCAAAGGCCGAAAAACTAATAAATATTTCCACTGGTTCCATACATAAAGTTTAAAAAAAAAATAAGTTCTTTCCTTATAAAATTCATATTCTTCATGAACTCGAAGAAGACGATTTTGATAGGAGAATTCAATTTTGTGAAGTGATGTGCTAGCGAATTGACGACGATCCCCATTTATTGAAGAACATTTGCTTCAGCCGTCGACCTTTTTTTTAAATGGCCTGGTGAACAGACATAACTGTAGATACTGGGATAATGAAAATCCGCATGTTTTTCAGGTAGGCCACACCCAATATCCCCAAAAAATTAATGTTTGTGCAGGAATTTATGGGAATGAAATAATCGGGCCATTTTTTTTGGAAGAAAATTTGACTGGCGAAATTTATTTAAGCCTTTTAGAAAATGCAATATACCCCCTTCCATCATCTAATCTATGGAAAATCAAGATCAACATGGTGCTATATTATTGAATGAAAATAATATACATTTTCAGCAGGATGGAGCTCCCGCGCACTACACTTTGGTAGTTCGAGAGTGGCTTGATGAAAATTTTCGAGAAAAGTGGATTGGCAGACGTGGTGCAATCGAATGGCCTGCGCGGTCTCCGGACCTAACCGGATGCTACTTCGGTTGAGGCTCGGAGTTTATCTATATTATTATGCCGATTTGCATAAATTTTATTTTTTGTGTCTTACCATACAAAGGAGTCTCAAATACTTAAATCCGGTGACCTCGGGGGCCATCCGATTGGACTGTATATGCCAATCCAGCGTCTACCAAAATGAGCACCTAAATATTTTCTAACTACCCTTGAATTATTAGCGGGTGCTTCATCATACCTTTCTTGCAAAATCCGGATCTTCGTTAGATTTTATTAAAAACTAATAAGAAAATTCAAATCATTTAAGTTGATCGTCAGAATGCAATTCTCGAACGATATTTACCTTATATGGTTTAAATTTGCTTATTTTTAATTTTTTGCACTTATTTTTGAGACTCTGAATTGAATTTTAACCTAAATACCGTAGCCCGAGATGGCTGACATTTTTCTGAACACCTAATAAAATCTTTTTAATTTTTTAACAAAATAAGATAAGTGGATTCTTTACATGTTTAAGTATGGATTTTTCTGATTTTTGAAGCTAAATTTTACTAAAGATTAGGTTGTGATACATCAATGCATTCGGAAAAAATGCAAAAATTTGACGTTAGAATATCAAGGGTGTTGCATTAAAAAAATATCAAGTTTGTGCCCAATCTCAAAACCAGTGCTCTACAAATTTTTTTAATTCCGCCACTGACTTTTAAGTAAAAATATCTATTATAAGCAGTTTTCATTTTTTTCCTATTTTATAGAGGGCCTGAGAAATAATTACAACAACATACATCTCAAAAAGTGAAGATTTTCGTTTTCGCCCTGTATTTCAGGAACAAAAGTAGTTGGAATATTTCTGCTTGTGGCTTCAAAAGTTTTAGAAAAAATTTACATAGGGTCGCTAAAGCTATATCTTAAAAAATTACAGAGGTACAGTGCAATCTTATCCAAAATGGGACACAGTGTACATTACTTTCATTCTACAAGATATGCATGTTGTGACTTTCTAGCCCTTGTGGCGTTTGACAGACTACTAAATAAATTTAATTGACTGTATTTCTTAAAACGGACCGCCCTTAAAACTTGTCACGCCACCTAATCCTTCTATTGGTCCATTATATATCGCCTGACTGGCATTGTTTTATGCCCGTGTGCAAATAAACTATATCGGTCAGTTAATTCAGTAGTCTCCTAGACGCCACATGTTCGTTTGTGTTAGAAATCGTGTGATCTGATATGGCCGATCCGTCGAAAAGAATTCGTTTTGCGAATAATAAGTTTAAAGAAACTGTTCTACAGTGGTATAATGTTGATAGTGATGTTGACAGTGCGCCAGAAGATGAAGTAATTGAAACTGAACACGACACGGCTTCTGACTTTTTTGAAGAAGACTGTAATAAAAGTAATAGTGATGAAGACAAAAATACTGCTGATTCTGAAGTTATGGAAGGAAAAAAATATATTTTTACGGAAAAAACCGTTTCAGGTGGTGCACTAGTGAGGTAATTCGTTCGTAAAAAAACACAACATAGTCATGAAGGTTCTAACTGTAAAGTGAAGAGCTCGCGACCTAGATAACAGCGCAAGTACTATCTCGGTATAGAACCTATTTTAGAACAGATAATTATATGGACAAATCACAAACTCTTCCATCATAAAAATATAACTCGAACCATGAAAATATAAAAACAATTTTTGCTACCGATGAATCGAGCAGAGAGGTATTCCGGGCAGCAATGAGCCAAAATAGATTTGCAGTTCTAGTAGCTGCTCTGAGATTTGATAACCCTGAGATAAGAATTTATCGTAAGGAAGAAGACCCAACAGCAGCAATTTCAGAAATTTTTACGAAGTTCATTAAAAACTGTCAAGACTGTTATGGTATGGGAGAATCAATCACAATTGATGAGATGCTCTTTAGTTTTAGGGGCAGAACTCATTTCAAAATGTACATGCCAGCCAAACCCTGTAAATATGGCATTAAGCTTAAGTGTCTCACTGATGCTAGGATGAGTTATCTTTGTTATGTTTATATTTACTGTGGGAAAGGATCCGATGAATTTGGACTAAGTGTAGAAGAACAGAAGTTGTCTAAACTGGCCCAGGCTGCTATACGCCTCGCTAAACCTTTTTTTGGGAGCAATCGGAATATAACAGCTGATAATTGGTTTATCCCTATGGAGCTTGTAGAGGTTTTGCTTAAAAATAAACTTACCTACGTCGGAACAGTTAGGAAAAATAAAAGAGAAATTCCAAGGTAGTTCTTGCCGAACAAAAAGAGACAATTAGGATCATCATTATACGGATTTCGAGAAGAGGTCACCATGGTTTCCCATGTGAGTAAGCCTGGAAAATCAGTAGTCTTAGTTTCTTCGATGCACGATAAGGAATGTACTGATCCGGAAACAAGAGAGGTTTAGATACAATTGACGAAAAGTATTCTAAAAGTTCTTCAAGTCGACGCACCCGTAGATGGCCGCTTGCGATATTCTTTCGTATACTTGACATTTCTGTAATAAATTCATATATTTTACATCAATGTTTTAAGGATATCGTAGCAGTACAGAAAAAATCAGTGTTTGCAAAAGAAGTAGCTGACTTAGTTCAAGAAAACATGGAGAGGCGCCAGAAAAATCCTCGAGTACCTCGCGATATACGCAGCACTATTAGTAGAATTTTGGGAATACCGGAAGTAGATCAACTACAAGCAGAAGAGGATCTAGTGCTTCAAAAACGCAAGGGATGTTAGTTATGTCCACGAGCAAAACACCGTATGACAAAATATTTATGTGTGCAGTGTAAACATGCAATTTGCTTACAATGTTCGAAACGATTATGTGATATGTGTATAAACAAACGAAATATTTAGCTTTTGCTACAAGGCAACTTGTTTAGGTTTTAATTGATTTTTAAGTTGGATTATATGTATAATATACTACTTTTTTAACAAAGTTCTCCAAAAATATTACAATATTTTCACCTTTTTTGTATCGGCCGAATTTAAATTTTCTTTAGAGTAAATATTGTGTTTAAGTTTATTACTATTACTATAATTGCATTAAGTATAGTTATTTTGAGTAGAAGTAAGCTAATTTGTCACTACAAATTTCTAAAAATAAAGTTAAAAAAAAAACGAGCGTCATTTTTTTATTTTTGATAAGTAGTCTCTCAGGCAGGACATATGGCTGTTTATGCAAAAAATTCTCACATGGTGGGGTAAGGGTCAAGATGACACTCATTTTGTGAAACACCGTCCGTGCTTTTCCTATACGACATTTTATTTCTTATGCACCCTCCCATTGTTTATTTATGATGGTTCCAGGTAGCTATGGTGTTAAACACGTTTAATTCGAGTTCAATTCGACATGTTCATTTATGTCTTTTTGCTAACGATCATTTGCTTCGGTTTCTTTGCGTTGATATTAAGTCCATATTATTCACTGTACTGCGCGATATGGTCCGTGAACTTTTGCAATGCTTCCAAGCTATCTGATATTATCATGCTATCGTCCGCGTACCGAATATTATTCAGTGTGACTCCGTTCAAAACGATACCTTCTTTTACTCATTAACGGCTTCATTGAAAATTTCCTCGAAACACAAGTTAAACATAAAAGGCAAGACGAGGCATCCCTATCTGACCCCACGTTTTGTTTTCGCATGTCGGTTTAAGGGCAGTAAGTACGTGGTCAGACAGAAGCTCCAGATACATGTGCCTTTCATTTCAAAATGAATTTCATGGCGAATGGGGTGGGTGGATGTGCGTGGGTCAGGATATTTTTTATGGGGTGATGGCGGTTAATACAGCAATATGAGCGGTTAATCAGCAAGATAATTAGATTAATCAAGATTATAAGAGGGTAGGTATGTATTGTACTGTTGCGCATTCTAATATTCGATCGATGAACACCGGATTAGACGAATTTTTAAATTATGTATCTGATTACGACTTTGACATTTTGGGACTATCAGAAACGTGGTTAACTCCTGAGCATGATAGCAGTAGCTTCGAAATTCCTGGATACAAACTTATTAGGAGGGATCGAGTAAGAAGGGGTGGAGGCGTAGGAATATACATTAAAAACAAATATAAAAATTAAACTATATATTTTAATGTAATTTCAGCTGATTTTGAATACTCTAGCATTAAACTTAATATAAATAAAAGATCAATTCTGTTTACAACTGTATATCGTCCGCCTTCATCTAATGCGGATCATTTTATTGATTGGTTAGAGGAAATATGTAGCTTATCCTTGCCATTTTACGATCAGGTTATCTTTGTTGGAGATCTTAACATTGACTTTTTGAAACAAAATTCACCTAAAAAAAACTTGAAAGACTCTTAGAACTTCTTAACCTAAAACAGGTTATTACAGAACCTACTCGAATAAATTTTGCTGCAAACAGTTTTAGCCTCATTGATGTTATTATAACAAACTAATCATCAATCATAAAAAAATCAAGTTCAGTAAGTATTTCACCAGACATTTCGGACCATAATATGGTATATACTGTTTTGGATTTTGCCAAGGGACGTGATACTGTTAAATACATCCAGTATAGAAATTTTAATAATTTAAATCGCGATCAGTTTAACTTAGACGCAGAACAGTTACCATGGGATAATATATATTATACACAAGATATAGGTAAAAAGATTGACATATTTAATAGCACTATATTATTTTTAATAAATAAACATTCACTCCGCTATTATCCAAAAAGGTAAAAGAAAAACCGTTTACTCCGTGGATTACAAATAATATCAAATTTTTTATGAAAGAAAGAGATAAGGCTCATCGTAGATATTTAAAGCAAAAAACTGAAGCTCCAGTACTATAGGCAATTAAGGAATTTTACTAAGCATGCTGTTGCGAGGGAAAAAATCACCTATTTCAACACAATGTCATAAAAGCATGGAAGAGAATTTTGGAATGCTGCAAGGAAATTAAACCTTGGCTGTAAGAGGAATTCTGGCTTACCAGACAAGTTTTTAAATGCAACTGCTCTTAGGAAATCTCTAAATACTACAGCTGATACAACTTCAAATGAAAAACTTAATTTTTATAAAGCTAACAGGCATTTTAACACAAGGTCTTACCTAAATTTTACACGATTGGATGAGCCAACATTAAATAAAATCATTAAAACGATACACTGTAACGCAATAGGTGAAGACTCCATAGGCTTAAAAGATCTAGAAATGTGCCTACCATATCTTACAAAACCATTATTAAATATTTTAATAGCTGCTTATTACAACATTTTTATCCTACAATTTGGAGAAAAGCTATTTTGAAACCTTTAGCAAAGGTAGCTGATCCAAAAGGGTTTAAAGACCTTAGACTCATTAGTATACTGCCTCTGGTATCCAACATTTTGAAAAGGTTCGTGCACCAACAAACATGCAGCTTTGTTGATTTTTATAATATTATCCCAGACTGCCAATCGGGTTTTAGAAAGAACTTTAGCACTACCACGTGTCTAGTACACCTTCTTAATAGTAGCATAAATGAGGAAAAAAAGGAAATAACATGTCTTGGATTATTGGATTTTAGTAGAGCGTTAGATACTTTAAACCACAAAATGTTATTAGCAAAGCTTGATTATTTTGGTTTTTCGAATAACGCGATTGATTTCTTCTTCAAGTCATATATTAATAATAGAGTGAATTGCGTAGTAATAAACAAGGCTTCTACAACTGAAAAACCGAGTTATTATCCTGTATCTATCGGTGTTCCCCAGGATTCTATTTTGGGGCCGTTGCTTTTTTCATTGTACGTTGCAGATATGAAATCCTGCATAAAGTACTCAATGTTACAACAATATGGTGACGATTCCCAGCTGTACAGTTCATTTTTACGTGGAACTCTACCCATAATAGAAGAACAATTTAATAAGCGACCATCATTTGAAATTAAATTCGTCTAAATCATGTATAATTTTTCTGGGTGGTGAAAAGAACGGCTTTAATGCAGCAACAACTTTAAATGCAAAGATTCGTAATGAGCAGCTACCAATAGTACGAGAGGTCAAAAACTTAGGAGTATACCTTGCTAGCGGTATTTCATTTCAAACACATATAAAGAATAAACTCAATATTGCATACTTGCGCTTAAGGAAACTTTACGGCTTAAAAAATAATTTACCTTCAAAAACTAAATATTTTTTATGTAACACACTTGTTTTATCCTTATTTGATTATTGTGATGTGGTATATTCGGATTCATTGACTGAAGACTCCGCTTACTCAATACAAAAACTTCAGAATTGTTGTATGCGTTTTTCTTACAAAATTCCATTTAGGAGTCACATTTCTCCTTTTTAAACAATAACTTAATTCTAAATATGAAAAATCGTAGAAAATATCACATGTATTCAATCTAACAATTTTACAAATTTTCTTCATGAACATAACACTAGATTTATAAATTTATTTAGAATACCACAACATAGAACAACAAATTTTCAAAAATGTTTTGTTTTTGTCGCCTTTCAACTTTGTAATAGACTTCCGGCTAATTGCAAAAGTTTTCCATTTACTGCATTTAAAAAATATATTCGTAATAAACTGCTTGATTCTCAAAAAAACAATACTTAATCTATAATAAAAATTAAAAGAGCTGAGTCGCTCGATCTTCTATTGCCGTCTAGTTATTATTGATATAAATATTAATTAATTTACCTTTCCTGCATATCCATAACCCCCGCCTGCTTTGCCTTACTTAAACACCTAAATATGATACTCAACACATGCATTTCTCGATTAATTAAGAAAATCTTTTTTTTACTTTTGACTTTTAAGGTTTTTGAAGGGCTATGCAACACAGGTTCTATCTTATGATGAACCTGTGTAAACGGTTCTTTATAATCGAGGCATGGTCCTATTTATCATGTATTATTATGCTACAATTTTGTATATGATTATTTATTTACCTTCATGATGAATAAATTTGTTTTTAATTTGAATTTGCCATTCATCTTCGAAAGGTTTTGCTACCGAGCCAAATTATTATCGATGCAACTGTGAGGCTTAGATATGCTTAGCTATTTGCGTACATTAGGTATAACTAAAGGCCCTCGTACAGGTGCAGTTTCTCAATATCTATAAATGGTTACACGACGTTATTGTAAAATAAAGTGTGATCTCTAGAAATCATACTAACCTGGAGTAAATTACGTGGGATATAAATTTGATCTAATAGAATCAGCTAGACGTAAATAACAACGGTTATTTAAAATACTTCGTTTAAAGAGAATAGTAAGAATTAAGGTGAATTTACAATGTCTAAACAAACGGTTAATCGGAACGTCTAATCACGCAACTTGCTTAAATGAATGTATATTTAACTTCATTTTTAGTTCCGTTATACGAAAACGATACTTATTAATACGATACGATATTAATTACATCTTACAAAAAAAATTGATAACTATGTAATTGTAAAGTTTTAAATTGATAAAAATTATTTTGTGGAAAACTTTAACTTATTTTTAAACGCCCTTCATCTCTTTTCTAAAATAAATACAGATATAAAGTTATCTTGAACTAATATTATCTTGGTTATCTATCTCTAACTGTAAGCAAGAATTTTTTTTATTGTATTGTAAAATTTTTGTTTTTTTTGTATTTGAATTTTATTTATTTTTAGATCAGAAAATAGGAAGAAAATACAACTGAATGCCTTAGAATTTGTTGGGTCATTTACGGTAGACGCTCATTCAATAAATACCGTGATATTTGTACCGAAATAATAATTTACTTAACAATGGAATTCCCAGAAGACTTATATATTTGATTATAATTCATGTAAATGATAAATAAATATATCAAATTCTGCATATCATTTCAATCTTATTATTTTTAGTTTTAGTGATAAGCTATATAGATTTAATTGATAGTGATATTACAAAATAATAAAAATAAGATTAGCAACAGAAAACAGTACAATGTAGTATTTAAGCGCTTACAAAAAATGTTTTACGGAATGCCTTTTGATCTTTAAACCAAATAAAGCATCAAATGAAAATAATAGCACGTCTTAAAACAGAATTGAGAATTTGCGGAGTGCTCACCTAATATAACCAAGCCAGTGTAACCTCAATGCAAGATAAATAACAATATGATGAACAATAATAATGCCAAATAAATAACCAATGTAGAACGATCCATTTACAGTTAAAGTTTCCGACATCATTGGACAACTACATAATTGGAAAGCAATGAATCCCAATCACGTCCAAAATTATCAGAATAAAAAACTAGAGTCAACGGATCATCAACTAACCGTTCTACTAAACGATGTTCTTTAAAATAAAAGCTATTTGCCCACATATGACTGTTTTAAAGTTATAACTAAAAATAATAAACCCATCAGTTATTCTTATGAAACGGTTTATTTATAACAAAATAAATATAAACAATACATTTTTCAATTAATTAAATTTAAGAAAATCTAATTTTGGATTCATCTACATGTCCGCCTCGATTTTTAATAACAGCTTCACAGAGTTTCGGTAGTCTTCTAATGAATTTGTCCAAAGTTTCCTGAGGTATCTTGTGTCACTCTTCTTAAATGATCCTCCACAAGTCTTCTTTTGATGTGGGGCATGATTTTCGCACTTGTCTATCCACTTCATCCCACAGTAATTCGATATGATTGAGGTCCGGTGATTGTGGGGGCCATACCATAACTTTCAGAAGATGTTGCCTTTGTAATTGACCTAAATATTGCTTGTACAATTTCGACGTGTGCTTGGGATCATTGTCATGTTGAAAGATGAAGTTTGCCCCAATTATTCGGGTACCAGAAGGAAGTACATTGTGACTTAAAATTGTTTTGTAACCCTCTTTTCGAAGAATTCCCTCTATTCTAATTAGATCGCCCACCGCAGATCCTCCGAAACAACCCCACACCATTACCGAACCACCACCGTGTTTAATTGAGGCCACCATACAGTTCTCAGCGACCCTTTCATTGGCATAACGGCGAACAAAAACTTGCCTCTTCGTTCCAAAAACCTCGAATTTCGACTCGCCCCCCCAGAGAACTTTCTTCCAGTCATCAATGGTCCATTCTTTGTGTGATTGGACCCACTCAAGTCTTTTCTTCCTATTAACATCCTTGAATAGCGGTTTTGATACAGCTGAACGTCCTTAAGACCAGCATTATAAAGTCGCCGTTTTACTGTCGAAACACTGACCGCTTTTTTACGCTCCTTGTTGATTTTTGCTGTAATTTCAGGGGCGGTAAGGCGTCTATTGCGTTTGCTTGTAATTATAATATTTAAATCCTCCTTTGAACTTGTTGCCTTTGGCCTTCTCGATCGAGGTTTGTTGCTAATAGTCCCTTCTCTGGTGAATTTCCTAACATTATAATCGACAGTCCGCCTTGGAATTCCCAAATCCGTCGAAATTTGACGGTTAGTCTTTCCAGCCTTATGAAGTCCAATGATAATACCTTTTGTTTCTACCGATAACTCTTTTGTTTTAGCCATTTTAAAAAATGTTGAAAAACCAGCAAAGAAACGGTGACAATCGTCAATAAGCAAACGAAATTATTTACCAATGTTACACAAATTCAATTCTTGAAGACTAAACACCTTTAAATGTTTCAAATTTCATCGGAAAAGGAGCTGTAAACAGATTAGTTTTTTAGAAGAAGTGCATATTTTCACTACATTGTTTGTTATTGGCAAGACTATTTTTAAATACTCAGTGTTTTTCAACAAACCATAGTTGATAGGTATGCTGTTTAAGCATATATGCAATTTACAAAAGAGATATAATCTAAATATAGGTATAAACATAAGATTTTTGTATCTAATTTAAAATATTAAAAAGAATACATGGTGGGCAAATACTTTTGAGCGGTAGTGTACATTGTACAAATTAATTACATCTTACAACATTTTAGAATGAATATATGTGCTGCCTACATTGTCTACCAAAAGGCGTTTGGTCCAGAGCTACATCAATGACTTATAGGTGTATGGAAACTATACAGGCTAGGCAACCTTATCATATATCAACTTGGTGGACATCGATCTCTAGCTTTATACTGGTATGCAACCCCAATGTGGTTTTGCCTTAACATGAATCTAATTTCAAGCCTACTAATTTTCACCATTTATGAATTTGCTGTTAGGAACAATCGTAAAAAATAGGCTAGACTTAAACATCTGAAGAGAGAGTTTTATAGCGACGTAGGAATATTCTTTGGATTAGATAATTACCGCACCGTTAACATAGTTTGCGCTAAAATGCAACTATGTAATTTTCAGATAGACAACGGGTAGATCGAAGCAATGGATGTCGAAAAAATCAATGAAATCGAATGAAACAAACCTAAAGAATGGATCATTGTATTATAGTAAATGAAATAATATGCAAGTTCATTCTAAGAATTTTAGTAGTAGAAACTTGTTTAAAGGCATAAATGGTATTTTTGCAATAATCTATTCCATTTTTGTGAATTCTGATTATCGAATTTTCTTTATCTGTATTTTAAACTTAGCACGACATTTCATCGTTAACGTTCGGTAATGTGTGAAGCACATTAAATCTTGCATTGCCCTAGCAATAGGGGTCGCCAGATGTCAGCACTGGGCAGATTGAAGATTCCTTTATTTTTCTTTTTTTCTTCCAATATTGCTTCTTGCACGAAATCTTCGCTCTGTTTAATGTATGTTGTGGTCATGGGACCAAGCGTGTTTTTATATTCCTCTTTTTTTCTACGAAATACACTGGCAGAAAAGGGCAAACCCTAAGGTACTCGAGTATCACGAGTAGCATCTGTGCTACAAAGATGTGGATATTTTTCTTAATCTTCTGTAAGTTGTAATGTTCGGGAAAAATAAGCTTTGACAGTTGATTCCGCAGATATGCACTTCTCCGTATAAAAGAGAGTTTGGATATAGCGACGTTCCAGGCAATCTGCAGATGCACTTGATCTTCATGAGTCCCATCTGCTTGTCCAGTAGATCTTACGTGTATAGCTGAGAACAGGCGAAATAATAGAGGCCGGTTCGGAAGAGCATTTACCATGATGATATCGAGAAAACAGTGTCACGTCCCCTACCCTCCCTTTATGCACCAAATTGTGCAAGCTTCTAATTATCTTTGGATCTCCTATAAAACGTCTGACTCTTGGATAGAATCAAGCAACTTAAAAATGTGGTTGGGTACAGAGCAATACTTAACAGATGGACGAATCTGAGCCTCATAAAGCGTTAAAAGCTGGATTCGCTTTAGCTATTCTCGCTCCGTGGTCGTGTCAAGGCATATTAATAATAATATAATAATAATAATAATAATAATAATAATAATAATAATAATAATATAATAATAATAATATAATAATAATAATAATAATAATAATAATAATAATAATAATAATAATAATAATAATAATAATAATAATAATAATAATAATAAGACGTTTATTAGTCATCTAACAATAATTTAAAAATTTAATAATAAATATTCTACTGAAAAAAGAAAGAACATAAATAACGGGAGCATGGGAAGAGGAACAGGATATGAAAGAAAATATGAGGGGAAGGAAGGATGAAGAAAATTATATAACGATTTATGGCAACGTTCAAAGTCTTTCAGGAACAAAATCATGAACAATATTATACACAAAAACGTTAAAAAAAATCACTCATATACATAATTAACCAAGGAGAAGCAGCTTAATGTGTACTTTAAATGTTTTTTCTGCCAATGAAAAATTATCTATTTTAAACCTATTTATACAGGGTGTGCCAACAAGGTGGCGCCAACAAGATAGCGCCTTAACTATATGAGGTAGAGCAAAAAGTTCTACAGCAAAGTTGTAGGGTTGACAAAAACCTACGAACTAAAAATATTTTTATGTATACTGGGTGTGTCACAAAAAAGTTACTATGAAATATGTTTTTTTTTAAAATGATACACCCTGTATATTATGGTACTAAAATGTGAGGCAAAAAGAATACTTTACTTTGATATAACGTTTTTAAGATTTCCGTACGGCGTTGCAACGTAATTAATTTTTGTATGTTATTTTTTGCCTTTTAGAGGGTTCGTTTAAAAAATTATAATTAACTTAAAATTTATTCTGCGACTATGAAACTTGTACCACAGTTAGTCTAGGGTACCTCCTCTAGGCTGACTATGATAATTTGTAATTTTTTAATACAGGGTGTTTTTAAAGAACTTTCAAACTTGCTGAAATTAAATACGCAATATCTTAAATTTTTCAAATGGAACACCCTGTATATTTTTATCTAATTAAGTTTGTTTCTCAAATACCTTCATGTTTTATTTAATATGTCCTGTAGCTAAACCAAGTACTTTTTGAGATATTTAAACTTTTCTGTAAAATACTATGCATAAAATGGGTATTCTTTAAGTTTTGATCAAGATTGCTTAGAAACATTGGTTTAAACGTCAAATAATAATTGTCAGATTATTAGTTTTATGACAGCAGTAGACAAGATAAATGTTTTTTCTTCAAAAAACATTTTATAAATTATTATCAGTGAGTTAGTTAATCGATTTTTAATTTTTATTGTTCATTTTGTAATCAATATGAATTTTCCTCGTGAGGAATTTGTTGATATGATATATACCCTTGCTGCTGAAAGAAATAGCCTCTTGGCATCTAGAATCTATGCGCAACTTTATCCTGAAAGGAGACATCCCCAAGCACAAGTGTTTCAAAAATTAAAAAAAAGATTTGAGAGAACAGGAAGTGTAATTTATGAAAAACATGAACGGGTGAAGCCAGTTACAAATGAGGATAACAGGATGACAGTCGCTTTAAGTGTCGTTGAAGATCCTCATAAAAGCGTTTAGCAGCTTGCTAAAGAATTACCCTTTAGTGCAACATCAATATCTCGCATGCTTCGAAGCGAAAAATTCCATCCTTACCATATTCAATTGTTGCAGGAATTACTTCCGCAGGATTATGAAAGAAGAATGGCTTTCTGTCAGTGGGCACAAAACAAGATTCGTCAGCCAGAATTTTTTAATTTTGTGTTTTTTTCGGATGAATTTTTTTTTTCTACATTCCATAATAATGGCAGTATTAATAAACATAATTTTCATTATTACCACACCATCAATCCTTCTTCACCCGAGAAATTCATCATCAACATAGATGGTCACTTAATGTTTGGGCAGGAATAATAAGACATTACGTTATTAGACCGCACTTTTTTAATGGACATCTTAGAGGTGAAATGTATTTAAACTTTTTACAAGACGATTTTAATGTCCTTTTACAAACGTTGCCTGACCATGTTCGAGATAGGATTTGGTTTCAGTATGACGGCGCTCCAGCTCATTATAGCCATGCTGTTAGAAATTTTTTAAATGAGCATTTTGATGACCGGTGAATAGGGAGACGTGGGCCGGTCCCTTGGCCCGCAAGGTCTCCAGATTTGACCAAACTGGATTTTTTCTTGTGGGGATATGTGAAGGAAAAAGTCTATCAAACAACTCCTACCACAAATGAAAATATGAAAAATAAAATTCGGGAGATTTTTCAAACAGTCACGCCAATTATATTGGAAAAGGTTAATGACTTATTTTAAAAAAGGGTAAACGCTTCCGTACAAAATTTAGGAGGTCATATTGAACACAATTTATAATAATTGTAATTGATCTTTAAAATTAGTGTAACGATGTACATTTATGCAAAAATACGTAAGTACCTACCAAGTATGTAATTTAATTTTGCTGTTTTTTTTTTAGCAGTTTAGGTGAATAATTGTGTTGGTTAATTTTTCAAGTATGTAATAATAATAATAATAATAATAATAATAATAATTATAATTGTAGGAAAAGTAATAATTCTAATTCTTTAATAATTTTTTTTAAGCAATCTTGATCAAAACTTAAAGAATACCCGTTTTATGCATAGTATTTCACAGAAAAGTTTAAATATCTCAAAAAGTACTTGGTTTAGCTATAGGACATATTAAATAAAATATGAAAGTACTTGAGAGACAAACTTAATTAGATAAAAATATACAGGGTGTTCCATTTAAAAAATTTTAGATATTGCGTATTTAATTTCAGCAAGTTTAAAAGTTCTTTAAAATCACCCTGTATTAAAATATTACAAATTATCAAAGTCAGCCTAGAGGAGGTACCCTAGACTAACTGTGGTAGAAGTTTCATAGGCGCAGATTAAATTTTAAGTTAATTATGATTTTTTAAACGAACCCTCTAAAAGGCAAAAAATTACGTAAAAAAAATTAATTACGTTGCAACGCCGCAAGGAACTTTTAAAAACGTTATACCAAAGTAAAGTACTCTTTTTGCCTCACATTTTAGTACTATAATATACAGGGCACACCATTTAAAAAAGAATCATACTTTATAGTAACTTTTTGGGACACACCCAGTATACATAAAAATATTTTTAGTATATAGGTTTTTGTTAACTCTACAACTTTGCTGTAGAACTTTTTGCTCTACCTCGTATAGTTAAGACGCTATCTTAGCCGTACACCTTGTTGGCACACCCTGTATAGTGTGCATTTAAGTATGAAAATGACTTTTTAAATAATTCCTTATTATGCGCCAAAATAGTAAGCAAATTTTTTCTTCTAATATTCAGGTTATTTACATCCGTTCGGAATCTAATCTTTCTATGTAAATATGATGGAGACTTTCACTTAAGTAATTTATAAAAAAAAAACAATAAGATATAATACTCGATTGAACATATTTAACCAATATATATAAACAAATACAAGTCTTAGGTACGAATTCTAGAAGTTTTTGTATCCGATAGGCATCTGAAAGGTGACAAAACCAATGCTTCACAAATCATTTTTTTAATATTAGTACTTAATAGGTTGACTGCCAGCCTCTTTTTCCCTGCCTTACCAAAGAGTGATTTAAGTACCATATATGGTACTCAGTCCGGAAGATAAATTCGAATATTGAGGGTCAAATTTGGTACACGGTATAACTTACAAAACTGCATGCCGTGTACTCCAGCAGTCGCTCGCATTGTATATTTGATATAGACAAATTAAAGTTGTGGCCTCAGAAAACCGTTCTGTAGTTTTAACCCTTGGCTAGATGTTATTATAGTTTTTTAAGAAGGTCGTTTATCTAAATGTAATAAAAACGCTTTTTTTAACTTAAATATTTATTTATATTGTAGCGTAAAGGTAACAAATAGTACAAAAAAAGTGAACAAGTTATCATAAATGCGAATAAAAACATTATTGTAAAGTTTAAATTAAGTCAATTGGAACAGCACCAGTTAACTTGGCTGGTGACCATTTTGTAAATAAACCAGTTGTCAAAATGCTTTTATTTTTGATAGCAAACCAGACACCTGCCAAATATATTGGTGGTGTTCCAATTGACTTCATTTAAACTATAATTTAGACGTATGTGTCTTAAAAAAACACTCAGAACAAAAATATTTTTCGCAAGTAGAACACTTTGTCCACACTCGGGGAGTCTCCTTTTGTGCTGTTTTTCTTCCTTTCCTGATAGCAATATCCTTATAACATTGATTGCAGCGGTTTCTTTTTGGACATTTTATTAAATTGTGTACATTAATAGTAGGCATTACACGATTTCATTTAGCAAGCATATTTTCGATAACAGCCTCTCTAAATTCTGTTATTTTTATGTTTTGATTTGTTACTTTTGAATAAAGTGACAAAGCATTTACAACGGAAACATTTAGTAAAATGTCAAATGCAACTTTTCGGTACCATTTTAATGACCTACTTGAAAATGAATTATAAGAATTCATTTGATCCGATACATCTATAAAGGATTTTCCTGCATTATACTCTACTATAACCTGTGGTTTAATTTTGTCTCCTCTTCTTTGTGTCACATTTACCATAGAAGGTATATGCTTTGAACTTATAGCTAGGACATCTCGCCAATCCTTCCACTTTAAAACCATTACACCATGATCATTTTGCCTTGCAACAATATCACCTTTATTCAGTTCTTTTCTAGTCACATCAATTAGATTGCGTTTTCTATTGGCCCGCAGGGTACCTACTAAAAAAGTGTCTCTATCCAGTAATTGTTCTGCCAAAGTAACACTATTATACCAGGTGTCGGCATATAATGTTCTGCCAAAATCCAAATATGGCTCCATTAATTCCATGACAACTTTAGATGATACAGACGTGCCAGGCTTAGCTTCCTTTCCAGCATAAACTTTATATTGCAAAGTGTAAAAAGGGTCGGTGCATAACTTAAAAATTTTAACACCATACCGATGCCTTTCATTTTGCAGGTACTGCCTAAAACTTAGCCTCCCTTGAAACGGTACCATGGACTCATCTATGCATAGTGACATTTCCGGAATTATAAAATGATTACACTTATCCACTAGAAAGTCAATAAGGGGCTGAACTTTGTGAAGCCTATTTCCGGGCACCTGTGCCGAGTTATATTAGTATGTTTCTAATAATTAAAACATAATATTATAAAATGTTATAAAAGTAACTCAAAATAAACTCAAATCGGTTTCTAGCTATGTATTTTGTCAGCTTGCTGTTATATAACTGAGTGTTTTTCCAGTAATGAGCCAGAGAGAGCATATCAACCAAACCCATTCACATAAGCATGCCTAAAAAGGTATGCATTTCTTGCCGATTAATTGGCACCCAGCTTTTAATTCTGACACTTTTCTTTATATTGGGCCTTTGGATACATTGTTGAGCGTAAATGTTTGTTTGATTTACCAACAGGGATACCACTTCTTTATCACAAAATAAAGAAAAGAAATCAAATGGACTGGCCTCTTGCATTATTTCTATTAGGTCCGGGTTTATGCCTATTTCTTCAGCATTCGTATTATATTTTATGTTTTTAACCCTTTTCTGTAATAATCAGGTATTTGCCACTTGTCAGATATGGCTACATTTTCAGATGCTGGTACCTGCTCAATATTTAACTCTTCATTTCTTAAAACTTCATTCTGACTAATTTCATTCTCACTGCAGAGACAACCAAAGAGACGCGCAACTATGCGCTAATAAAATATCCGATTATTTTCCATCTTTGTCTCTCTTCGTTAAAGGTGAACGTAGATAGCGCAGATAGCGTTTGCCGCCATAATTCAAACCTCGGCTATTAAGCATTTAATGATTTATTTTAATTAAAATCAGCAGTTATGTCTCAGAAGTCTTATGTTCTAAGACAGAACGGATCATTTTAATTAAAACAAATAAAAAGTTATTGATATGTTTTTAATTGCTCAGAACGATGGCAGGCTTTAATTAAAACAATGCAATTTAATAATATTTAAATTGGGGAACTAAATAAACTAAATATAATTCTGAAACATTTTGTATTGTATTTTTAGTACCTATATGGTATAACTATAATATGTGCATGCATTTTCTTAATTATTTTCATAATTTATAATTTAAGACGGTAACAGTAACATGCATATACATAAATTCAATTAAAATATAGAAAGAGTTTAATTATCACAGTACTATAATAATATGCCAAAAAATATATCTTTTGGTGTAACACTTAAAATAAAAAATGTTTAATGTTTTGCTGAAGATGCTAATATCGTTAGCGAAATAGGTATCCAGAATAAATGAAATTGATTTGGTACAGTGGTAAAACTGTTTTTTTACTAATTAGTAAAAATAGATAAGTCTGTTCTATTCTATAATAATGAAATACTGTTAAATTTGTATGTGTATGAAATACATATACACATGTTTCATTATTTATGATCCAGTATTTCTTTAATCAATAAAAATTAATTAAAAGAATAAAACAGATAACAGCTAAATTTAAAATAGCAGCAAATAGTCAGCACAGATAGTCCGAACAAATGTTATTCTTGTAATTATTTTAAGTTATATTATAAAAATTAAATTCATTTGACTATTTACGTTAGTTTTTAATTTTTTTTTAATGTTTTTTTTTGCAAATTTCTTAATTTTTCCTTTTGAACCTCCATGGAATATCTATCTTTCTGTTCCTAATACAAGTCAAAACACTAAAATCTGTATCCTACAAAAAAACTACAACTACTAACTACTGTAACCATGTTCACCTAAATCCGGTAGGTAGTAGAATACGTAAAATTTAAGCACTCGTCTAAAATTTCAATTAATGATGTAAAACAAAACAAAATTAATCAGCAACAACAACTATTCAGCCATATTGAAATTCACGTGTTCAAGCTGAGCAAGGATTGCACTGTTGCCGTACTTAATTATAATTTTAGAAATACTAGAGAATTGGACACAAGCTATCCCGTATTTTTGCATTAATTTAGACGGAGATGGAAGAATGTTTTCTCTTGACTGCTCTGATAATTAAATACATTTAGCATTGCGAAAGATTAGTATTGTGGCGCCACCTTAGCTCACCTTTTATAAGGGAAGAGAGAGACAACGAAATACAATATATACAGATTTAAGAGAGCAACAACAATAGGATAAAAATTTCTATCTAGTTGCACGTCTCTTTGGTTGTCTCTGCTCACTGTGCGAATCTTCACTACCTGGTTCATACTCTGGATCTGCATCACTGTCAAAAAAGTCTGAAACAGACGATGATCCGCTCTCTGGTTCTACAGTGTCAAATACTTAAAAAGATAGTATTTTATCCCTAAAAGGTTCTTACAATAGCCAACATTAAAATAATTAAAAAAAATCGTCGTGGCCTCATATATCAATATGCTTCAAAATAGCTGCAACATAAATGGCAAGTTAACTCTGTACCATATTTGGTCCTCTTGGCAGTCAATCTGTTAAGTATTCTTTTGCGAGTAAATAGTTTTTAAAGCAGAGTATCCAATTTTAAGTTAAAGTCTCCCTAAAATTTAGTTTACGATCTATTGGGAGCCCAAGATTATTGGCTGAATTTTGAAATTGTATAACATCGTTATTCATTTGAAGTATTTAAAATCTTAATCTGGTGAGCGTCACTACAAAAAAGAATAGCTTTAAATTTGGCTGGATTAATTTTTAAAAGTAGATTTTGAGTTACAGCAAAGATGTTATTAGGATCTATATTAATATTAAGGTTAGCTTCTGGAGCATAACTGAGTTTAAATGCATAATAAATTGGAGTATTATCTGCATAGCAGTGATGTTTACATCTATTTATTTTTTTTTGTTAATTGTGATGTGTATATTAAATATAGCAATGGACCCAAAATACTACCTTGTGGTACACCAGAAATAACGTCAAGTGCCTACGATATTTTTCCATTTAGTAGAACTCTTTGTTTGCGGTTTGAAAGAACAGACGACATTAAGGCCGATTGAGAAAATCCTAAATAATGTAATAAAAATTTGAATTTCTCATGATTCACGATGTCAAATGCTTTGGTAAAATCTGAGAGAATTAAAACAGTTGCCTGATCTTTATCCAAAGTACGAAATATATCGTCTGTAACTTGAGATAACGCAGTGACACAGCTATAGCTCTTACGAAACCCAAACTGATATTCTGGGATGAGATTATTGCTAATTAAATAGCAAGAATAGAATAAATAAATAGAAGATTGTTGAATTCCGTGGGATTTTTAATTTTAGGTAAGGGAATAATATTGGCCTCCTTCCACTTTTCCGAAAAATAGATTTTCTCCAGACAACAATTTATAATATGGCTAAGAGGGCTATTAATCACAGGACAGGAAAGCGTAATAATAGTAATATTTTAATTTAATTATCGGATCCAAATGCCTCACTTTTTATAGTCTGAAGAATTTTTTCTACTAAATCCTGATCTACTAAATCAAACATAAAATCGTATATATTTGGAAAAATTCTGTGCTCCTTAAAAAAATTTATAAAATCGGTATTAGGCTTATTGTTGTAATTGTTTATATTAGTAAAAAAACCATTAGGTTTTTCAACATCTTCTAGTGATATAGGAAGCTGTACATTAGATTTTTTAGAAATATTGATTTTTTTCAACTCACTCCAAATTTCTCTATTACTACAAATGCCAAGTTTATATATTAAATATGCTTTTTTCTCTGCACGAATCGCAGACGTTGTAATATTTCTATACTGTTTATACGTATTCCAGTCCTCCCGATCCTTACTAGATCTAAACCTATTTAGAGCTCTATTACGAAGCTTTTGCATAAACCTAATGGGGGTTATCCAGGGGCTATATGGGTTTCTTTTATTATTAACCTTCTTTAATGGCGCATAGGATATTAACTATCGACTGTGTGAAAAAATCAACGTTAGAGTCAATTTCAGGCATAATATATATACTATGCCAAGGTATTAACTTCAGATCTGACTGAAAACGTAAATGTTCAATATTAGGAAGGTTTCTATATGTAAAACTAAAGCTTTGTGGTTCGGAAATATTAAAATTAATTTCCCAAAAAACCAACAAGTGATTCTGTGACATTCTAACACCACAAGCCTCTATGAGGTCAATATTATAAATTGGCTATTTATATTTATTGCTTCTAATCTCCACACCTAAAGCCGGCTACAAACGGTCCGGCATGCCAGTTTGGACCGAACAGTCCGACTGAAGGTCGGTCGCTTGAAGGACTGTTGATCTGAACTCTCTGTATAAATACCTAATTCTTATTACCTGTAATATAATAATTTTTGCTATATAATATCACTTTCACTGCCATGTGTACCATATACGGACACAAGGAATTTTATTTCTCGGCCATGTGTTCGTGGCTGGTACACATCTATTGTATATTTAAATGGAAATATCGATGGGTCTGGCATAGCATTATACTATCATAAAATGGCCTGGACTTTTTTTAGTTTTTAGAGGTATAGCAAATAATACAATAAACTTGAGATAAACATTTATTTTTCAATAAACATTTATTTTTTTAATGAAAATTCACAGTACATAGGCAAATATAACGTATTTTTTTCATTAAAAAAGTAACTAAAAACGTCTGTTACGAATTTTTTTTTTAGTTTTTTTTTGTGCAAACATGATTGGCAAAGTAACAGTCCAAACACAGAAATGGGCTTCCTTCACATCCATTACATACATAAATAATTCTTTAGGTGTTCTTAACAGCATAATTTCTACCGTGTAGTTCGAGTTTCTTTTGTAACAAGTCGTGCATCTACCTCGTTTGTTAAGAGCATTTTGAGTAAGCTCATGTTTTTGTTGAACTTGTACGGGAAGGGGTGGTTTATTCGTCTGTAAAAGTTGCAGGCACAGATTCTCTTTGAATTTTGTAACCGACATTTTATTTTGGTTGATTGAATTAAAAATAATCAAAGAGTTCATCACTGAAGTGCCAGTTATCAACTCAAATGCCACCTTCCTGTACCATTTGACGGACTTTCGTAATGAGTTTGAGTAAGCTGTCATCTGATCTGACATGTCCACAAATGATTTAGCATTATTATACTCGATAATCGCGGCTGGTTTTCTTTTGGGGCCTTGTCTATGCGTTACCTCTACCATATTATCTTTATGTTTTGTGGACAAAAAAGCACCTCTCTTTTGTCTTGCCATTTCATAACTATTACTTTAATTTTTTGTTTGGCGACGATCTCCCCTTTTTCCAGCTTGGCTTCCACGACATCTTTAGGAAGATTTTTTCGATTCTTGCGCAATGTTCCTATAAGATGAGCGGATCTAGTTTGCACATTTTCAGCTAAGTTAACTGATGTATGCCAGTTATCCGACACAAGTGTTCTTCCTTCATCTAAAAAGGGTTCAATCATTTGCATAACTATCTTTTCCGCAACCGGTTGTCCATTAATTTTTTCTTTGCCGCAATATATTTTTACCTTATTTGTATAACCCCCTGGCAAACAAATTTTAAAAAGTTTTATTCCAAACTTGTGACGCTTTCCTTTATTGTATTGTCTAAAGGACAGCTTGCCTCTAAACGGAATCATGCACACTCATCAATGCAGACACACGACTCCGGAATCATACAACGACAAAAATTAGCGTTCATTTTATCAACAAGACTTTGAACCTTGTGAAGTCTGTCATTTTCAAGACACTCGTCATTGTTTGCTAAGTGAAACATTCGTAAAAGTAATTCAATTTTATATTTATCATAATATCACATTATCACATATCAATTTTATATAAATTCATATTTATCACATCTTCAGAGACAAACATTTCAAAAAATTACAATTCATTTTTACCTGCCATTTCATTTTTCAAATATTCAGGAATGCCAAGATTATAAGGAAGTTCAAAAGTTGCAAAATTTCCTGTAACTGGTCCCCAAACTGTGGCTTGCTTTGCTGTAGCTGTGTTTTGAATCGCAAAGTCGATCATATACGTAGCCTTCGGCAGTCCGCAACAAACTGAATCCAGTGAAACCTCTGCTCCGCTGCTTATGCTCCGCGCTTGAACTATATTCGACGTCATTTTTGTCCTTGAGTGTCCATATATTGTACGCATGGCCAGTGACTAGACATTAGTAGAAATATCGTAATGCTAGGCCTTGTGTACCATATGTGGACACGGCATTTTTTACACAAAAAATTAAAAAAACACATTTTGTTTCATGATTTTGTGTAGTGTTTGAGAAAAAAAAAATATTTTGGCCAACGAGACCCAGTACATTTTTTTTCTCAAAATCAGCATGGTAGTTAAAGTGATATTATTAATTGAAACACTCAAGAACGTATATTAGGCTTTATGTTAGGTAAAAGAAACAGTCCTTTGTAAGTAATTCAGCAAAGAGTTTATTGAGCCAAACGAATAAATTATCTTAATTAATTTAAATTGAAGGAATTTAAAAATTTCTCTTTAAATATATTAGCAATATATGTACCAACGCCAACGTAAGAAAAAAATAAAATTAGTTTCAATAAAAAATTAAACAAAACATTTTCTTTTATGATGAATTATCATGTAACCCACTAAAATAGGATTTTACTCACGCCTGTATAAACAATTAAGTTTCAATTCACTACTTATGACTACGTTGGAGAGTATCTAAAAAATGTATAGGGATTATTCAGGATGTATATACAAGGCTGGATATGTTGTGTTAGGTTTGACCTGTCCCGAAACTTCCTTTGTCTGATTTAATTAAATTAAACATTAATACGATTTGCATTATATCAGCTTTCGTACATCATAAGAATAATATTATTTTAAAATCTAAATTAAAAAAAAATATAATGAGCCTTACTACCCAATTTTATCTGCCAACAATGTCAACTTTATCTAATTACAATCTTTATTAAACTTAAAGATTATTTTAAACCTGTCTTTTTGCATAGTTCATTCACGGGTGATTCCTAATAAGGGTAAGTAATAAAGATACATTCTATTGCGCCACAGTGTTAACAGTATATTAAGAAATAAACAATTTTTTTTCTAATAAAACGAAAAAACGCAACGTTTCGGTCTCAAAAACTATATAATCAAATAAAAATTATACAGGGTGTCCGGAAGCTAAATGCAATCTTTTAAGGGGATGATAGCTGACTTAATTTCAAACATTTTAAGCTAAATATGCGTAGGTCGAAATGCGTTTATAAATTTTTTATGGCAATTTTTGCATTTTTTTCAAGAAATACCAAAATTAAGAACGGTTAACAAATTAACAAAAGACTTTGAAGGTAAAAATCGCAAGTTATATTTTGACAACATTTTTACCCGTTTTGAGCTTATACATTCTTTAAGAGGTATTTATGCTTAAGAGGTATTTATGCCGTTAGAACCGTCAATATATCTAGAAAGTTTTAGCCTACTTTTAAAGGTGACAAAGAATTAAAGCGAGGTCAATTTGATAGGTACATTAGTGACAACAAATTACTGCCCCAAAATAAAAAGACAAGAGATCTGGTCATCTCTTATCAAATTACCATACACCCGAAGATTGCACTGAGGTTAAACGACGAGAAAAAGAGAAGTGCCCTGTCCTAAAGCTCTTACTGATTATAATGGTAACATGAATGGCGAAGATAAGTTTCATCAGCTTTTATCAAGCTACAAAATTGATCGTTAAAGCAATAAATGGCGGCACCGGATTATTTTTTACTTCCTGGATGCTTTAGTAATGCATACATCATATATAATCTCATGGATCCATCTGACAAAGAACTGGCAACATTTTTAGAAGATTTATAAATAATGGCCTTATAGCTCTAACCCGAGTTTTATCTAAAAGAAGTAAAAAATTTGTTAATATAATATCTGTTTGAATAAAAACTTTAATTAAAAAACTTAATTTTATTTGGGTAATTTTCAAGAATATCATGACTTACACTTTAAATATTAAAGTTCTGCTCTAGTTGGGGTAGATTTTCACAGGATTTTTTTCCGCCAGTAACAGTTAATGTTCCTATCATTATTATCAATATACAAATCTATTCGAGAACATTAAATGACTGCTATTAAATAGAAACATCTACCAATTATTGCAAAAACCAGTAACGCTATCAACATCAACCACCATCATCTCAAAGTTCATCGTAGGTTGACGTATTTTATTCATATTCTAAGTCATGTATAAATATACTGACCGTTTTAAATCAATTTTAGAAATTTTTGATTTATCTCACCTAATCTCCAATATTGACCTTGAATCTTGTAATCAGTAACAGCAGTCATATTGATTTGATTATATCTAGTAAGAATCTGAAATCTAAAAACACACAATCAATTTATAGTTGAGAAATAATACCAGCTTACAATATATCTTTAATTGAATTTTTGAACACGAAAACGTAAAAAGTAAGAAAACGTATGCTAAGTTTAGAGATTATAATCAAATTGATTTCCAGAACGTTATTATGAATAACACGGTTAATCAATGGGATCGACTTTATCATGTTAAATACTTAGATGATCAAATTCACCATTTCAAAGAAAATATTTTAGAAGGTATGCGATACCTATGCTCATAATTAATTAAAAAAAAACTTTTTATCCATGGGTAATTAATAATAATAAGCTCAGGCAGATAGGGAATTACACAAAGCACGCAATTATTCGGGAAAAAGCTATATGATTTCATCAAATAGAAAACAGAAGGGGCAAAGATTGCTGGATTGCCATTGATTAGGCTTAAACTAACTAAAAATAAATCCTGTCCGGATTTTCCGAATAATTCGAGTAATGCTTCAGATGTTCGTCCTATTATGATAATTCTAGAGTCTTTAACGAAAGCTTATATTTTAGTTTATAGATTAGGACAGTTTATTGGAAAACACCTTATTTCATAAAGTCGAATAGTCGAAAGGAAAATATCATGCAATTTTAAAATTTAAATTTATTTCAAACATTTTAAACAATATTTAAAATATTTCCCAGTCATTTGATAAAATAATTTTTAATTTTTCTTTCAGGCGTTTTTTACCTACATTACTACCTTAAATTTTTCTCCTTTTTTATGAAATATTCTCCATATGATTTTAAACAACATTAATAACTTAAACAGCTTTGGTCATTCCTCTAATACTTTTATTCAATTGCATTTAAGTACTTTCAAAATTTCAATTAACTTAGCTATTTATTTTAAGATTTAATTGTGATAAAAAATATATTTGCTAATTTAAAGTATTTCAAAGATAAACAGATAAACGTCAGCCAACCACTTTAGGATGCCTATATATTCCGTGCATTTTTTACAAAGATAGTTAGAAATAGAATTATGGGAAAAGTAGGTTATTTTGCAATTTTCCTGGCATTTATTGCCACGGTACAGTCTCAATCTTGTAATAGTCGTACTGTCGATTACGGTATAGTATGCGTTTGTAATGCTTCTTACTGTGACACTGTACCCGCTCTCGAAGAACTTTCAAGTGGACAGTACCAGCTTTATACTACTAGCAAAAATAATGCAGGATTTTCAACTTCTATCGGTACTTTTTCAAATGCGACAGATTCAGCTTCGGTCACTGTAACAGTTTCAAATCTAAGTAGTACTCATCAGACCATAATTGGCTTTGGAGGAGCATTTACTGATGCCACCGGAATAAATATCGTAATTTTATCTGAAGCAGCACAAGAGCATCTGCTGCAATCTTATTATGGGGAGAACGGGATTCAGTATAGTATAGGAAGAGTACCGATTGGAGGTACTGATTACTCTACTAGGGGGTATACCTATTGTGATAACGAAGATGAGACTTTGGAATCTTTTGCTTTACAAGAGGAAGACTTCAATTATAAGGTGAGTAGGTACTTTGCTCGAATTATCAATATTTACAAGTTTATTTATTATTATCAAGGCAATTATAAATATGTGTAAATCCGATTTAGGACAAACGTGTGCATGTAAGCCGTAACACTCGAATTTTATTTTATTTTTTAAATGAACTACTCTTAATGACGTTTTAAAATATAGACATACGGGGAGAAGCTTAATTTTTCAATTAAAAAAATTGTATACCTTAAATTACTAGCCTATATTATGATCATTTATAAATCATTTAAAGGAGCATATTATCTCAGATAATAGAGTTATAAACAGTTAAGGTGTAAAAACTGTGTTATTTATTTTTTTTACTTTAAGGAATCTATTTATTGAATATCGCGACAATAATAAAGTCTAAATAATAAGAAATAATAATAGTAGTAGGCATCTGACAAACCATAGTTTATGGTTGACAAAAGATCAACAATTTTGCGTACTATTGCTTATATGCTATACGATGAGAGATCCCATTTGTAATATTAAAGTGAGATTAGATATTTAGAGAAAACGGGACATCAGATTTTTTTTTTAATTTAGCATAGATATTAACCTTTCGGTACTAACGAGGACTTATTTGACATAAATACTAACGTTGGATTGGACTCACACTCCGCATATCTTTTTTTCAGTGAAAAATTATCAAAAATCGTGTAATACTATATTAGTCTTGGTGGAAATATATAAACACATCAAATATAAATATATTTACACATTTTGAAGGTAAATTATTGAAATCCAAAAGCCCAGAAAATCTTTAATAAAAAATAACAATTTTTAAATTGTAAGAATATCATTATCAAAAACAAAAACAGATTTTCTAACAAACTTTCAATATAAACAAAAGATGATTACATTTCAAAAAACAAAAATAAAACTTTTAACCTAAACTCTGACTAAAATAATATCGTCAATCTTCGTCACTTTCACCAGCCATACAGTCACTACACATGTAATTGGCATGTTCCAAACAAATACGTTTGTTACAGTATGCACAGCTAAATCTTGTTGGTCTATTTTTCTTTCTATCACAATAAAAGCAGCGTCGTTTTATGTTTGCGGTTTCTGGTTTGGGTAACTCTTCCTGCAGTGGTAAATGTAAAATTTCTCTAAGGCGAAGTCTAATGGTACGTGGTATCCGATTATTAGTAGCTCTTCGTCGTATGTGTCCGTCTAGTAACTACATACCAAGATTCTCCAGAAATATTCTTCGAGGTGTATCATCCATATATTTTGAATTGCTCTTGAAAATAACGAAGGAGTTCATTCCAGCTATATTAAGTTGCATAAAAAATATAACCATTGGCCAGCGACGAGTAGCTCTGGCACAATCATAGGCCGCACACATCTTGTCCACTGTATCAACCTCACCTTTAGTTTGATTGTAATCAACTATTATTTGTGGTTTTCCAGTTTCTTGGTCTATTTTGTCTTCATTATGGTGCATAGTAGCAAGATAAGCACATTTTTATTTTTATCGGGAATATACGATACTATGGTTGCTTTGTCTTGAAATGCAAACATGCTTGTCTGGTTGGGTCGTTTAGCAGGTTGGACAAATTCAAGTGGAAGTTCTCTTTTATTCTTTCTAATAGTACCAAGAATCGTGAGTTTATGATTTGTTGAAAGGGCGTTAGCAACAGCCATGCTGGTCAAGAAATTGTCCATGGTAATGTTTCTGCTGCTTCCTGAGATGGGGTGACAAAGACGGGAAAGGACGGAAACATTATCAGTTTGAACTTTATAAGGTCCAATCGGTTGTTACCCAACATAGATTTCCATGTTCGCAGTGTAAAGCAATTTTGCGTCCACTAAAGAATATAATTTGATACCATATCGGTTAGGTTTATTGGGCATATATACTCGAACCCTGAATCTCCCTCGGAATGCCACTAACATTTCATCCACTGAGTTACTTATTATATTGGGTATTACGTCACTTATAGCAAAAATCAATTTAGAAATTTTTATCTCACACGCTCAACAATTATTGAAAAGAAGAAGAAAATAGACTTATTCACGTATTTAAAAGAAATATGAACTTAAATCTGTAACGATACCGTTCGATATACTTAATTTAATTTAAGTTCAATAAGTTTTAAATACAATAATTTACTTGAGGTATAATAGATTTTTTTATATACCTAGGAGCTGAGGTTCAATCTATTAATCTCTGAGCTCGTTTCTTCTTTTCAGTATCCTACCTAACTTTGTTATGAATATTATAATTAAAAAACGATAAAATACAACAAGAAGACCTACTTTTTTTAAAAATACCTAATTTGAACCAACGTTTCGGTAGTTATATCTACTACTGTTATCAAGGTAATTAAAGTAAAATTAAATTAAATTAAAAATAAAATATACTTATCTTTCAAATTTTTAGTAATCCAGTCTCATCAAAATTTCTTCCTAATTCGAAAATACTTTATATATTTTTTTATATGATTTGACGGTTTATTAATAGTTTGACAAACTATTTTGAAAGATAACAAAATTTTCAAAGGTTACTTATTTAAAAATTAAAGGGGTGTGATCTTAATGTAAATTAATCATAGAAAATACATGAATATCAAATATTTTAAATCATTAATTAATTTTGAGAATACCCTGATCTACCTCTCTCTTTAGCAAAGGAATCCATGTATTATGAAAATCAACCGAACAAGTAGCTAAGCATTTATCTTCATTTAACATTATAAATGCACTTTCCTTTAGCTTACGTAATTTTGAAATTGGTTCCTTTGCTAAAATTGAGGAAGCATTCCAGTCTATTCTGTGGTTATTGTCGAATGCATGTTGTGTAATTTTTGATTTTTGAAAATCATTGTTTTTTATGTAAGATTTATGTTCATTAATTCTTTTTGGTAATGGTCTACAGGTTTCACCTATGTAAAATTTACCACAAATACAAGGAATTTTATAGATTACATTTTTATTAAATTCATTTTCATTGAAAGGTTTAGTTTTTGTTAATAAGTATCGTAATGTGTTTTGTGATTTAAAAATAGTTCTTATATTAAATTTTTTAGAAATTCTTTTTATCTTATCAGAAAAACCTGGAATAAATGGTAAAATAAGATTTGTCTTAAAAAGTGGTTGATTCAATTTTATACGTGGATTATCAAACTCTTTAAAGCAATTTTCTAAAAATTCTTTGGGATAATTATTTTGAATTAAGATATTTTTAATAAAATCTTTTTCAGTTGTTAAATATTGATTATTACAAATAATGTGTGCACGATCATATAAACTTTTTACCACTCCTTTCTTTACCATTATTGGATGATTAGAATTAAAATTTAAATATCTATTAGTATGAGTTGGTTTACGGTAAATTCTAGTTTCAAAATTTTGTAAATCCTTTTTAATTAAAATATCAAGGAAAGGAAGCTGACCATCAGCCTCCTTTTCAAGAGTAAATTTTATAGTAGATTCTTTTGAGTTAATGTAATTTAAAAAATTTATAAGATCTATTTCGTTATGGTGATATATTGAAAAAATATCATCAATATATCGCCACCATATTTTAGGTTTTTTATCAAATGTATTAATAATTTCAGATTCAAAATTTTCCATAAATATATTACTTAAAATTGGTGAAAGAGGAGAACCCATAGCCATACCAAAGTTTTGTTGATAAAATTCATTATTGTATTGAAAATAAGTAGTTTTTACACAATAGGTTAAAAGTTCTAAAATTGTATTAACGCTTAGTGTTGTACGTTCTGCCAAATTATTATCATTCTCTAATTTATTTTTAACAATATTTAAAGTTTTGTCAACAGGAACATTAGTAAAAAGACTTACAACATCAAAACTTACCAATAGATCATGAGGGTTAAAAGAAATTGTAGAAAGTTCTTCTAAAAAGTGTTGAGAATTTTTAATGTAAGAATCAGAATTATTAGTGTATGGAGTTAAGATATTTAAAAGATATTTTGCAAGAGGATGAGTAGGTGAATTTATGCTACTAACTATAGGTCTTAAAGGAACATTTATTTTATGTATTTTTGGTAAACCATAAAAATGTGTTGATTTACTATTATGTGGAGTTAATTTAAATCTATCAATATTAGAAAATTGGTTTTTATGCTTTTTAAGTAAATTATAAATTTGTCTTTCAATTTTTTCTGTAGGATCTTTAGATAATTTAGAATAATTGCCATCATTAATTATTAAATTTAATTTATTTTCATAAGTGTTAATATTTAAAAGAATAGTAGCATTACCTTTATCGGCTGGAAGTATTTTAATATTATTATCGGTTTTAAGTGTCTTTAAAGCTTTTAATTCTAAAGAGTTTAGATTTTGTTTAATTTTAATTGGTTTTTCAATTTCTATCCTTGCCCTAATTCTAAATTCATCTTGTTGATCCCTTGGTAAGTCTTTCGTTGCGTTTTCTATAGCTGAAATGATATTTATTTTTGGAGTAATTGAGTAATTAAGACCTTTAGAAAGAACAAGTTTTTCTGTATCAGATAAAACTCTATCTGACAAATGAATAACAGTTTTATTTATAAAATCATTATTATTTGTGTTTAAAAGTTCTTGATTTATATTTTCATTATAAAGTAGATTTATTTTATTTATGTGAATTTGTTTTTGTTTTTGAAAATTATTTAAATAACTATTATTTATACAGAAACATATATGATTGAAATCATTTTGATTAACTAAATTAAATAAGTTATTTTTTAATTTTTGTATTTCATTATTTAAATTAATTTTATTATATCTATGAAATTGAATTCTTTCTCTTAATAACGCTTTACTTGCTCTTTCTAAGATTTTATATGTTTTATTATTTTTGTATGATGTGTGTAATCTTAAGCATTTTGGTATTAAATTATAATTTTGCATTTATGTAAAAATGTTATACTATTTTCACTGTGAGATAGTTTAATATACATTTTTTCTAAACGTCTAAAAATATCTAAACAATTAGGCCCATACCTTTGATTTAAGTAAAATCTGTATTGTTGTGACGAATTCATAATGAGTTACTTATTATATTGGGTATTACGTCACTTATAGCAAAAATCAATTTAGAAATTTTTATCTCACACGCTCAACAATTATTGAAAAGAAGAAGAAAATAGACTTATTCACGTATTTAAAAGAAATATGAACTTAAATCTGTAACGATACCGTTCGATATACTTAATTTAATTTAAGTTCAATAAGTTTTAAATACAATAATTTACTTGAGGTATAATAGATTTTTTTATATACCTAGGAGCTGAGGTTCAATCTATTAATCTCTGAGCTCGTTTCTTCTTTTCAATATCCTACCTAACTTTGTTAGGAATATTATAATTAAAAAACGATAAAATACAACAAGAAGACCTACTTTTTTTAAAAATACTTAATTTGAACCAACGTTTCGGTAGTTCTCAGCTCCTAGGTATATAAAAAAATCTATTATACCTCAAGTAAATTATTGTATTTAAAACTTATTGAACTTAAATTAAATTAAGTATATCGAACGGTATCGTTACAGATTTAAGTTCATATTTCTTTTAAATACGTGAATAAGTCTATTTTCTTCTTCTTTTCAATAATTGTTGAGCGTGTGAGATAAAAATTTCTAAATTGATTTTTGCTACAAGTGACGTAATACCCAATATAATAAGTAACTCATTATGAATTCGTCACAACAATACAGATTTTACTTATTTCATCCACTGTTGTGAGCTCTGAAATACAAAAATATTTAGACAAATTAAAATTGAATGAATCAAAGATCTCCCGGATCGGTGCTAATTTGTCATATTTTTGTCTCACTATTCTAGTATTTTTATTATCAAAACGAATATACTGCAACAAAAATCTGAATCTTTCCCGAGACATTGTCAAACGAAATATTTCTATGTATTTGTTCTAAATAAGTCGAAGCCATTTACCCGACTATTTTTTGACATCGAACATATATAAAGCAATCCTATAAGCGCTTTCAACTCAATAATGTCTGTGGGCCTTGCTGATCGGTTATTTGGACTTAAATTGCACATTCCAATGTAGATATTTGTATTATCAACAATGACATGCAAAATTTCATTTGTGAAAAATAGACTCCAGATCTCTGCGGCAAATTTTAACTCTTTTGCATTTCCCTTTACCCCAGGGAGAAACTTGATAATATTTAGGGCGCTTGTCCGTACCTGAGAATTTCCTGGATGCTTTCTCCACCTGGTTTGGCCATCTTTTCCAATGTAATATGCAGCTTTTTCGTGCGCCACTTCTTCCATTATTTCATCTGAAAGATCCAAGATGTTGTTTGGGTCATCAATATCTTGCTCATCATCCGTGTTATGATCTTGAATCTCTTCATCATCATCCTGCAAACTCGAGTCGTCATCAAATGGCTCCTCATCAGTCGCAACCTCATCGAAGAGTTGGCCAAGATATTGTTGTTCCCTTTCGTAATTCATATTAACCACTGTATCCGAATATTTAGGTTTATTAATTTCCAAAAAGCAGAAATTAATTAAAAATTATTACCTTAAAAAATTAGCATAAACACTAACGTGCGGAGTGAGAGTCCGCATAAGAGCCTAACTCCAACACGGAGCACCCTACTCTGTTTACTACTTAACACTAAATTGGAGCGCCCCCAATCGCAACAGGTACTGAGCGGTACAGCCGCCTACTCGGAATTCTACGGAAAATACCGGCCAGTTTTCGGCCATGCGGACTCGCAGTCCGCACGTTAGTACCGGAAGGTTAAATAGAGCACCCTGTATATATAAGTATTTTTAAATTCGCAATGAACCTAAATCTTTTGTGCTAAGATTGTTCTACTAATCTCAAACGATTTTCAAGATAATTTTTATTATCCATGATTTTTTTAAAATATAATTGAAATTTTTTTAATACCTTATCTTATCTTATCATTTATTAAAACTTGAAATTCTGAGTATAGAACCTCAAGGTGTCCTGTGTTATTTTTTATTTTCAATGATCGAGTGTCACTTAAAATTTGTAAATTTGCCGCTAGATATAAAAATGCTGACAAGTCGTTTTTTTTAAATTGAACATCCTGCATATTATCAAATAATCTAAAAAATCATTAAAATGTCTTTCAAATATTGTATCATGTTTCTATACCTAAAAATTTCTTCTTCTTTACATTTCATCTCGTCATGAGTGGCTAGAAATCATCAAAGCAATTCACTTTATTAAGAACTGTTCTAGATAATTGAATCCCGAAACAAAAATCATTTATGATTAAATTGCCTAGCATTTTTATTCCAGGATCTTTTCTGTAAACTCAGATGCGCAGAAAATAGAGGGTGCCAAAGTTACTGTATGAGACGCATTAGAGATTTTTTATTTTGTTGCACATCAAACGAACGTACAATCCATAACGTACAAAACGTCATTCACTTTACCCAGAACAAATAATAACAATATTAATTATTTGTAAAATCATTAGTATCTTATAGATTTTATACATGTATATAAATTTAAAACATTCAGTAGATTATTTATGTTTAGTCTGGGGATGTAAAAGCAAGCAAAGTAAATACTGAATCGGACGTAATAATTCAGAAGTGGGATTTGTCCGCGTTTTGTAATGAGTTTGTCGGAAAAAAGTGAGTTTTTGGGTAACAAGAGTACTGTTTTAGTGTCTAAAAAGCGCCGTTCAAAATATCACACGGAGAAAAACAATGAAACTCGAAAAACACGTGCGGAAAGTAATAATTCTCTTAGTTCCGCGTCAGAGTATGAAGGAGATGTGTGTAAAACGCGTAAGATCGCAAAAAAACGGCGAATTGAAAAATTAATTTCCGCGAAAATGTGTTAAATTTTGGAGCAATTTAAATCTCAAGACCAAAATTCATTAAATAATTCTCATTCAACTGGGATGCCTTCCAGCTCAAATTCAAACCTAACTAAGATTGATATTGTGCCAATGTTTGACTCAGAGGTTGGGGATGTCAACTCATCAAGTTGGGTCAACAAAATTAATTAACTAGGAGCTATCCACAGTTGATGTAACAAAAGCATATTTTCTCCAATCCAACATTATTATTCAAAGTGTTTCTTAATAAGGAAGCGTGAAATTTTGGACTACAATGCCGTGTCATGCATTATTGACGGTCTGACCTAAAAATATCAAGGGAACGCGAAGTCCGGAAACTTTACATCAGCCGCCGAACTTTTCCAAGGATTTTGTGCATGATAGTATCCCATCATCAAAAACCATCCGATGCGGATAAAAATAGTTTGAAGTGCCACATATGTAAGAAACCGGAGCATATGTCAAGAAATTGTTTCTTCAAGTCAGGAAGCACCATGGATAACAAAACTCATTCACACCAGGCTGCCTCATTTTTTGGATGATGACCAGAGATTAACGAATGTCGCCATTAAAAAATTTTATAATAAATTAAAAATTCAATTAAAGCCTTCCAGTATCGTAGTAAAAGGCTTTGGAGAACAGTTAATTTTTCCCAAAGAAATCAGTAATGTAAATTTTAAATTTAAACTTTTATTTGAATTTTGAGGTCATTATTGGACAGCCAATTATAAACTATAAACAGGGCAAAAATTTGGAAAAATCCTTTAATACAGCCCTGGACAGTTTTATAGAGAAGCTTCGTTTCAAATTTCATAACTCTCCTTTGACTAGCTTAGGAAAAACACTTATTTTTCTCTGCCGGTATATCCTAAACTTGTAGGCAAATACCTTTATTTCAAATTTTTTCCAGTTTTTTCCAAGCGAAAATGTTTCAAATTTATTTCGTATGGTCCTGGACAATTCTATAGAAAAGCTTTTTCTTAAATTTCATGATTTTACTTCAACTACAGCACGGCGTTTGTGTTTGTGTTGAGACGTCTTATATTACATTGATCTACTCTTAAATTTTTCACGCTTAACGGATCTCCCAGATTAGCTTTTATCCGGAAATCCGAAGACGGGAAGCTGTTTTTACTCCGGAATATTTTGATCCAAGAGGAGCTATAATGTAATTTTTTTCCCATCCTGGAAACCAGACACATCGGACAAACCGGATAAATCCAGTGCGGTAGTATATCACTGGGCGATAAATACAGACTCTACTTACAATATAACAGTTAAATAAATATCTTTACAAATAAATACTTAATCCTTTGTATGATCAATAAATGGCATTTGATATAAGCAAATAACACAAACTCTCTCTAAACGCGTTCGATGCTACTCGGGCGATATCTTAGCTGACTGACACTTTGATCGCTTTAATAACTCTCTATTGCCGATAATATCCACTAATTAAACTGATGGTGGTCGAAATTCTCAAAAGCCTTGGAATAACGGAGGAAAGCCAAGATTATCAACTCGTTGCCATCAGTGGTAAAGTTAAAGTAGAAGAAGTCGTAAGATATTGTCTCTTACTTTTAGGAGATTAGTTAACCCTGGAATGCTATTGTACGTAATATTTACGTGCGGACAGCACTGTTTAGCGTGTCAGTTCAATTTTATTACCTTCTCCCACCTTAGCGCTCAGTAGTGCTTTGAGCGGTCTATCAGGAGTATGATACGCCTGAACTAGTTCGATCTGTGTATTTACAGTATTGGTTGAAGCCGAATTTCTAAAAGCCGACACGTATTTTTTACGTAGCTATAGTATTAACCGTATTTTATTTTGGACGTAATTTTGACGTGGTTATAGTGATAAGCAGTATTAGATTAGACAACCTGGAAGAGCTGTTGTACCGGAGTAGTGACTGATGATAGCGTAGCCGATCCTAATTTTGCTCCTGATGAGAACGACATTGAGGAAACGTTTGAGAATAACTTAAAAAACACCTTTTGTTACCCAGGTACTTTTCAAATTTCTAAAAGACGTCAAAACTCTAATATTGTTCAAGCTAGGTTGTCTACCCCAAGTACTTCGGTAAGTTTGTTTTTTGCTTTTTACGCCTTTGAAGTAAGTTTGTTTTTTATAACGCCTGATGAAGTTACTCACTCTAGACTGCACAGTTGTTCCACAGGTTAAAAATTTACTAGGCAAAAATGGTTGTATGTGGAAAACTTAACCTAAAAAGAGAGAAAAAATACCATCCATAAATATTGATCATGTGAGACCAGATCCAACACAAGAGGCTAAGGAATTGCTACAACCAGTTACACACTTTCAGTGATTTTTCCTTGATACACTTTTAAACAAACTCTTATTTTACACAAATCAGAAAATTATAAGACAAAATAAAAATTATAAAGTGGCATCACAAACTGTATCTGAAACAAATCTGGTGGAACTTAAATCGCTTTTGGGTCCATACATATTTTCTGCTTTAAAAGACAACCACTTATTAACAAAAGTTTGCTTTAATAAAACTTTTTCAAGCAAGGGACGCTTTGAATTTCTGACTGCGTAAAAGAAGTTTCAGACCAGGCACGTACAATTAGTAGGGTTTAGAGGAAAATGTCCCTTCAGGATGTACATTTCAAATAAACTGTCAAAGTATGGTCTAAAAATTGTAATGTTTTGTGATGAGGCGACGAAATATTTAATCAACGCCTCACCATATCTGGGTAAATCAACAAATACATATAGTAAATCATTAGTTGATTTTTTTTGTGGAGCAGCTTACGAAGCCTATTCATTGAACTACAGAAACGTACCATGGATAATTGGTTTACGTCTGTCCCATTAGTAGATCGGTTTGTAGCAAAACCATTTAGTCTTACGGTAGTGGGCACTATTCGGAAGAATAAAGCCCATCTGCCACTACAAATAATAAAGAAAATAAAAATGAACGACAAGGAACTACAATTTTTGTATATAGTCACAAAAGTACTTTAGTTTCATATGAAGCAAAGCAAAATAAAACAGTAAATCTTATTTCCAGAATCCACACTACTATTGGAAAAATTAAACCTGATTTAAAAAAGCCATATATTATAGAAACTTACAATTCAACTAAAGGGTCAGTTGATACCTTTGATTAAATGTGCCAAAATATGTGCACTAACCGTAAAACTAAACGATGACCTTTGAGTTTTTGTTTTTATAACATGATTAACATGGCATCTATTAACTCGTATGTAATATATTTTCAGAATATTATTTGGCGAGGGGGAAAAACCATTATGTAGACAAACTTATATATGACTGAACAAGAAAAATATATAGAACCTATTGCAGAGGATAACCAAAGAGAAAAAATTATTCAACTTGTCCTTCAGCTAAGAGACGTATGACAGTTACCTACTGTCCCAAATGCAAAAAACCGATTTGTGAAGAGCTTCAAATTAAAATATGTCAGTAATGTTTTTAGTTTTTTCTACCTTTTTTATCCACGTTTATAAATTTATGTTCAATATATATTTATAAAAACAGTATTTTTTCAAGTCTTTTATTTTCTGCTAATCCTTTTAAGAGTTTAATGTTTCAAGTATTTTAATATATACGTACATTTTACGTACCAATAGTATTAGCAGCCCATGAATTAGCGATAGTATTCCAGGGTTAAACAACTGAAATCATCCCTGAATCCAGATTAAATAGCAGTTAAAATACCAATTCGCTATTCACGTATGTTCTGATCTATACTACCGCTTAAAAGTATTTGACATATGACTGTTTTAAAGTTATAACTAAAAATAATAAACCCATCAGTTATTCTTATGAAACGGTTTATTTATAACAAAATGAATATAAACAATACATTTTTCAATTAATTAAATTTAAGAAAATCAAATTTTGGATTTATCTACACTTCCGCCTCGATTTTTAATAACAGCTTCACAGAGTTTCGGTAGTCTTCTAATTAATTTGTCCAAAGTTTCCTGAAGCATCTTGTGCCACTCTTCCTGGATGATCCTCCACAAGTCTTCTTTTGATGTGGGGCATGATTTTCGCACTTGTCTATCCAGTTCATCCCACAGTAATTTGATAGGATTGAGGTCCGGTGATTATGGGGGCCATACCATAACTTTCAGAAGATGTTGCTTGGGGTCATTGTCATGTTGAAAGATAAAGTTTTCCCCAATTATTTGAGTACCAGAAGGAAGTACATTGTCACTTAAAATTGTTTTGTAAGCCATTTTTCGAAGGATTCCCTCTATTCTAATGAAATTATTCACTGCAGATCCTCCGAAACAACCCCACACCATCACCGTACCACCACCGTGTTTAACTGAGGCCACCGTACAGTTCTCAGCTACCCTTTTATTGGCACAACGGCGAACAAAAACTCGCCTCTTCGTTCTAAAAAACTCGAATTTCGACTCGTCACTCCAGAGAACTTTCTTCCAGTCATCAATGGTCCATTCTTTGTGTGATTGGACTCATTTAAGTCTTTTCTTTTTTTTAACATCCTTCAGTAGCGGTTTTGATACAGCTAAACGTCCTTTAAGACCAGCATTATAAAGTCGCCGTTTTACTGTCGAAACACTGACTGCTTTTTCACGCTCCTTGTTGATTTTTGCTGTCATTTCAGGGCGGTAAGGCGTCTATTGCGTTTGCTTGTAATTACAATATTTAAATCCTCCTTTAAACTTGTTGCCTTTGGACTTCCCGATCGAGGTTTGTTGCTAATAGTCCTTTCTCTGGTGAATTTCCTAACATTATAATCGACAGTCCGCCTTGGAATTCCCAAATCCGTCGAAATTTGACGGTTAGTCTTTCCAGCCTTATGAAGTCCAATGATAATACCTTTTGTTTCTACCGATAACTCTTATGTTTTAGCCATTTTAAAGAATGTTGAAAAACCAGCAAAGAAACGGTGACAATCGTGAATAGGCAAGCGAAATTATATACTAATGTTACACAAAATCAATTCTTGAAGAGTAAACACCTTTAAATGTTTCAAATTTCATCGGAAACCAGCTGTAAACAGATTAGTTTTTTAGAAGAAGTGCATATTTTCACTACATTGTTTGTTATTTGCAAGACTATTTTTAAATACTTAGTGTTTTTCAACGAACCATAGTTGATAGGCATGCTGTTTAAGCATATATGCAATTTAAAAAAGAGATACAATCTAAATATAGGTATAAAGATAAGATTTTTGTATCTAATTTAAAATATTAAAAAGAATACATGGTGGCTAAATACTTTTGAGCGGTAGTGTAGCTCTTCAAAATTATTTTTTCTTCTCAGCTTTCTTAATAGTAAAGAAATAGTCCATATTTGCGGTAGAGTTGTAGGTTAAGGTAAATTTAAAAACTCACAGTCTCCCTCACCTTGTTTATTATACATATAGTTTGAAATTCCCAACACATCTTGGACACAGCAATGTCCACCATCAGGGGGTTAAAATGTTTAAAATTGGCCCAAATCACACACCAAGGTTTGAGTTTATGTCAAAAATCTTTTTTTTTTCAAAATAAATTAAATGTTCAACAGTGTTCCCAAAAATGAATTCAGATGTGTTTAATTTCAACATTTTCCAAATAAATTTCAAACATCTCATTTCATTTTTTTTTAGTACTTTTTGCCATTAGGCCATTTCGGTATGTATATTTAAGAAAAACACAGGGCTTGATAAAACCTTTTCCTGACTTTTAAAAATACATAAATCTCCTGGATTTAAATAGCTTGCAAAAAAAAAACGGAAAGTTTTAATATAACTTTTTTCTACAGCTCCCTCCTACGGATTTATAAGCCCCTAAAGTACGCCTCTGAAAGTCATGAATTTGTTAATTAAAATTTTTTTAAACTTTTAAAATACACGATTTTGTTTATGACTTGAATTAAAATATCATAATAATTATACACACTATTTGTAACTCATGACTCTAGAAATGTAATTAATGTAAGAAAAAATATAATTTTAATACATTGTCCTAAGGGGAACGTTCATATACAGTGCATCCCAAAAGTTATGTCTAAATTCATTTAAAATTCAGGGCTTTGTTCGAAAAAAGAACGCTCGGACCCGTCGATTTTTATTTCAAGTTGCGCATTTTTGTAAGTGAAGTTTGTATATACAGGATTGCTCAAAAATAAATTACGACCATCAACTTTATTTTTTCAAATGAAAGCACCTTTATTTATTTCATCATTGAATTTCGCGTGGAATTCTACGTATGTTGCATGCATCATGTCCTATATCTAAAGTCAACAGTTATCGAAAAAAAGACGATTTATGTAACAAATAAAAAAAGAACAAAAATTAAGTTAAATGTTCAAAATGGTTGCCATTCACGGCTTGACAATATCCAAGGCGATCAATAAAGTCTCGTTGCACATTTTCAATCATTTCCGGAGTTATGGCGCGCACTTCTCTGCGAATTATCTCTTTCAAGTCGTCTAGTTTATTTGGCCTATTAACAAATAACTTCGACTTAAGGTATCCCCACAAAAAAAAGTGCATTGGGGTAAGTGGCAAGCTTTAAAAGTTTATCCTAAACTTATGAACGCAATTTTGGCAAAACTAAGTAAGTTTGTACTAAAGTAAATTTAATTAAATCGGGTAATTTTGATGTGAAGAATATAAGATTTTTTAATCCTCTGGTAAAATTTCAGAATCGAACGAATTCGACTATTGACTAATATCATTATTAGGTAACATTGCGAAAATCTGGAAAAAATATTTAAAACATAAATTAATGTCAGTTTTTTAGAGCATAATAATATCCTATACTTTTATTTATTCGGATTTGGACTGAAAAAATACAGATACTACCTTTTTTTTTTTTTTTTTTTTTTAATGCTTTATTATCATAAAATTTAAATTTTGTCGACAAAGCTATTATTTAAATAAATCATACAAACAAAATATACACAAAGACAAAACAAAAAATACAAATATATAAAAATAAAAAATACAACAAAACATACAAAAAACTTAACAATTTTATAAATTGTTTGAGGTCACATTTCCTTAAAATCTATAAAATATATATACATTCACTTGTATACAAAGTCGGCAAAAAAAGCAGTTGTTTACAAAAATTATTAGCAAACTACTAATTTGTTTACATAATATACGAATATTATTTATGTACATTATCATAACAACATAAACAAATTTACCAGTGTTTAGGAAACGCGTGCTTAAAATTACATAACACTATACTCTATTTCAGAAGTGTGTAGAGCAATAAAACCTCATTAGGTATGCAAAAGTGGTACCTGTTGATCCACCAATATTTTATGCCACTACCTTAGTTGGGTATTAGTTTCAATGTAAAATTCTTTCTTTTCGTTGATTGCAGGTAGTGCCACCCGGTTTTGGGTCAATTTATGAGTTTTGGCCATTGTTACCCACTGATAAACATTGAAAACGGTTCGCCAAAGGCGTGCAACTGGGACTTGTTTTTTACCTTATAATTAATGTACTTAAATGCTATTTTATTTTAGAAAGTTACTTTTGTTTAAATAGAATAATATATTTTTTTCACAAATTTATTGAACATAATATGTAGAGTAAAACAGTTGAAAATGTCACTTTTGGATCTGGCACTTTTTGAACAGTGTATAATAATTTTAAATTATAATAGATGGTAGTCTTCTTCGTCATCTGACGAACTGTCATCACCTCTTGACATTATAATTAAAGGATCGACTGTCTGATCGATGAGGTTGTCAAGATCCCACATTTTGTCCTCTTGCTTAATTACATGCTGGACTGCTATTCGCCAATTCTCTGGTGTCGCTTCCGTAATGGCTTGATCAAACAGTTAGCTAACAACATCTTTCATTTTAAAAGTCGTGTTTTGTCTTGCTACAAATCCTTTTACCTGCGCCCATATCAGTTCTATAGGATTTAGTTCGCAATGATATGGCGGTAAGCGCAGTACAGTTATATTATATTTTTCGGCTATATCTTCCACGGCGTATTACATGAAACGAGTTTTGTGTAAGTTTGCTATTGCCAGCAGTTCTTTTTTTATCAAATTTGCTTCAAACGCAATACTTTTTGCAGTCAGCCAATCGATAATTTCTTGCTTTCTCTAACTTGAAGTTGGCGTCTTCTCTATTCGCCGTGAATGATAGCTTGCGTTATCCATAACCACCACCGAATTAGCCGGAAGAAATTTTATCATTTCACCAAAATAGTCCTAGAAAACGTCTGAGTTCATGTCTTCATGGTAATCTCCTGTGCGAGTCGACTCAAAGGTTAGCAGAGCTTCTTTTAAAAATCCCTTTTCGCTTCCAATATGTGTGATTATAAGTCTTTTTCCTTTTCCCGAAGGTACTTTAATACCCGTAGACAGGCCTTCTATGAAAGCTTGGCGAGCACTGGTTATATTTATACTGGTTTATAATTATTAAAAAAGTCGTTTACTTTGTATAAGGCTCTCTCCAGCAAGTATGATTTCAGAGCTTTTCGAAATTTGGAAAAAGTTGTTATTGATTTGATTTCAAATGGGAGATGATTGTGCATTTTTTTTGCATTGTAAATAATGGATCGTTTAACTAGTTCTGATCGTGGGGTTGGTAGATAAAGACCGTACTCTGCGCTTCTAAGTGGATAATTGTGAGATGGCCTTTCTGACATATCTGATAAGTGCTTGCGGATTAGGCAGACGGATTCAAATATAAATAAGGAAGGAAGAGTTAGTATTTTAAATTTTTAAAAATATTTCTGGCAATGAGTTCTGTAATTTAGTCTTAATGAATAGCGTATAGCTCTCTTTTGTAGCTTAAATATGCGTTCAAATTGAGTCGCACCACACGTACCTCAAAACGGAAGCGCATATCGGAGGTTCGACTCAAACAGGGCATAATAAACTGTTATAGCCGTTGCCAAATTTAGCTCCCTGGATACTGATCCAGAGCAAAACATGCAGAACTTAATTTTTTGGATAAGTAATCGATGTGAATATCCTATTTAAAGAGTTGTCTACCATCATTTCCAAGAACCTTACGGAATCAACGACCTCCATTCTGTTGTTATTAATTACAAAAGGTTGCAACGCACCGCTAAATGATAATACTCTAGTTTTTAAGACGTTAAGGCACAAGAGATTTAAATCGCACCACGATTTAATGGTGACTAGGTCACGAGATATGGTTCTACGAAGAGCCACCATATTTAAGTTGCTCAAAGAAAATCTAGTATCGTCCGCAAAGAGACAAATTTTACCATTTATGTCCAGATTAGCAACATCATTTATAAATAGAATAAATGGGGCCTAGAACTGAGCCCTGAGGTACCCCGCATTCTATTGGCTTGCACGAAAATGTCATCGAATCAACCCTAACAAACAGATTCCTGTTGTTCAGGTATGACATGAACCACTCGAGAGGTGTTCCTCTAATTCCATAGTGCTGCAATTTATTAATTAGGATATTATGGTTTACACAGTCGAAAGCTTTAGAGAAATCACAGAAAATTGTTGCTGTAGAGAGATGGCTGTTTAGGTTGGAGTATATATTATTAAAGAGGGACAACATAGCGTCATTGGTGCACTTGTTACTCAAGAATCCGAACTGATGCGGGGTTATAATTTTATATTTAAGCAAAAAGGATAAAAGTCGTTTCTTTACCAGTCTTTCAAAAATCTTCGATAATGTTGGGAGAAGTGCAATTGGGCGGTAGTTCGAACATTGATCCTTCTCACCCCCTTTATGTAAAGGAATAATAATTGCCGTCTTAATGCAGCTTGGAAAGATTTCAATTTGAAGAGACATATTACTCAAGTTGGTAAGATGGTTTAAAGTGATATCCGGGAGATTTGAAAACATTTTGAGCGTTAGACCATCAGCCCCAGATGAAGATTTGTTTTTAATGTCTTTTATTGTGCTGCGTAGTTCTTCTAATGCTATGGGTGTAAGAAAGAAATTATGTAAATTCTCATTAGCGAGATATGAAAGAGGATCGTGGGAAGGAGTTACGGTATTCATGAGATTTTTGGCTATATTTATAAAGTAGTTGTTTAAGTTATCCGGTGAAGTGGGGATTGTGATAGATGGAGAAGCCTTATCCCTTAATTCATTAACAATAGACCAAGTCTCCTTACCAACATTTGCAGAATTAGAAATCCTTTTATTGTAATAGAGGTCCTTGGCTGCCTTTATTGTTTTATGGTAATTTTTTTTGTACAACCTTACGTAATCGTGGAAGAACACACTGTCTGAGAATTTTTTTAAGTGTGATAAGGAGCGTATATTTTTAGAATTGAACTGACCTGTACAATTAGACCAATACAAAAAGATAAAAAAAGGATCTGTGTTTTTATGGATATAGCCAAAGCACTATTTCACGTGAAATTCTTTTGAAAAACATATTTGTTATTGGTGTCAGAGGAACGATTCTAGACCTTTTTGAATCATATTTAAAAAATACTTCAAAAAGTTTTAAATGACGCTGTTAGTTCGCGTAGAACTGTTAAATATTAAGTTCCTTAGGGAACGGTCTAAAGGCCGCTCCTTTCCTTAATTTATAATAATGATTTTGGCAAGCTTTCAATTGGTGGAGAATATATAGTATTGCACTGTTTCTCGCACAATGCCTAAATGTGGGTTCCAGGGTTATGATTATTAGCCTTTATTAGGGCACGCAAAGAAAACGCAGCTTTATATTGTTAAACCCAGCTTTAGTATTGAAAGATAAATCAATGTCATAATTGACAACTAATTTAATCTATAATTCTATAACCTCAATTCAAAAAAAATAAATACAAAGACAGTAATGCTCTAATACTTAAGTTATAATTATGAAATTTAAAATTATGAGAAAGAAAATAAAGTAAAATTTGGCACTTAATACTTATTCAATTGTACATCTGATAATACCTCGCATATACGTATATACTCAGTTCCCAATTTCAAATCAAATCAGTGATGGTGGTTATATAAACAATTTTGCTAAATTGAATTTAAAATCTGTGATCATTTCTACATATTAATTAAAAAAAAAAATAATCTATAAATTGCGACGAACCGATAAATCAATACCTGGAGAAACCAAGCCAAAAAAGAAAATGGGACTACCTGAAATTCTGAGTATCTCCGACTGGTAGCAGGGCCCACCTGATCTGAATGGGGCTCCTTTGTTGGCAGCTATACGTTTGGGTCAAAAGAGGCAGCAGCAGATCGACCAATTAGGATGCTTCTAGAATGTCTAGCAGGTAGTGGAAGGCAATCGGTATTAGGTGTAGCCGATTGGGAGGAATGCAGGTTCCGGAGGTGATGATCCAAGCGACTTGATGTGGTAACACGTGGAGTAGCAAGTGAGGTGGAAGCAGTAACAATAAAAATGCAGCAAAAGCAGAAGCAGAGGATAAGCAGAAAGGTACAGGAAGGCCGAAGATGGAATGTGGCCTTTTCTGGGGTTTATTTAACACAACAAAAACAAGGAGCCCTATAAACTCTTAGGCCTACTTAGAAAATCAGCAATTAAGCTATCCTAGCATATACTAGTAACTACAAAAAAAAATTAGGCTAAGATAGGGTCTACCTTTTCACATCCGCATTAAGCGAAACTATCTGTCATACTCTAGAACCAGATAAAGAATGAATCTATTAAAAATAGGATTGTCAGTTCCCTCCAAATTTTAAGGAATGCATTTATCTGTCAAGTACCTAGGTGTTGACATGCTGGGTTTAACTACTGGGTACTATCTGGTACCAACATTGGTTTAAGTAATTTGCAACTATGGAGCAATCTATAACTTGAGGCCATGGTTTAGCAACAATAATTTACAAAAAAAAAAACTGACAGACCAGATTGACATTAACATTCTTATCACCATTGATCCTTATGATTTGAACAAAATAAACAATTAGTTAATAAGTGCTCAGTATTCATTAAAATCTAAAATAGGCCAAATTGACCTGCAAGGTAAAATCAATGCAAAATCAATGGCAGTTCCTAATTCTATTCAATCAACAAAACAATGAAACAATATCCCATATTATTATTTACTTTCCTCATCCAATAATGGTTTTCCTTGCGTTTCAGATCGGGTATGTTAGGAGGGACCATCTTAACGGTGTATCATATCTGTGTAGTATATATATTTATGTATGATTTTTAAATAAATTATTTTATGAAACTATGGTTGCGATTTACTTTATCTTGGTAAAAAAAAATTAATAAATCAATTAATATATCTGTTGGAGATTAAACCTGTAACACACCCCTCCTTCCTGAAAAGGAAGTTTACCTGAAACTTGCAATGGAAATTCAATCCCTAATAAAGAAAAACTAATCTAACTAAATAACTAATAAAAGAAATCCTAACTTGAAAATACTTAATATAATACAACATTATAAGAACCTTCAAAATAACTACAAAGAAACGAATCTATTATAATAATTAATTTACGCTGACTTATAACTTATATACTAACATTAGATTTGATCTTGAACGTTATTATCAGGTGGATGTGCCTTTAAATCTTTAGCATGCCAAACTCCACGACAACGGCCTGTCAAGTCCGAAACTTCGTAGGACCATGGAGAGAGAATTTTGCTGATCTTGTAGGGCCCAAGATATTTAGGCGCGAACTTTGAAGTAAAGTTTTTGGCAGCATTAGAGATAACATAATTTCTCTGCCATACCTCCTGACCAAGTTGAAAACGCTCATCGCGATGCCGTAAGTTATAACGCCTACTACGTTGCTCGCAAGCCCTTTTCAGTCTTTTCTGAACATCGACAAATACCTTTTCCAATGTTTTCGATCGCAAAGTTGGATCGGAATCATTAGGGTTAGATGGAGAAATTAAAGTCGGGGTGGGACACAGAAATCGAAGTTCTCTACCAAAAATTACAAAGTTTGGGGTTAGACCCGTAACTTCGTGTCTTGCTGATCGGATTGCACAACCTGCCTTAGCCAAAATTAGATCCCACGTCCTATGATCCTCATCAACATAGCTTGAGATTATGGTTTTTAGAACACGGTGGACACGCTCTACAGGGTTAGCCTGCGGGTGGTAATTAGCAGTATAACGTATTTGGATACCATACTCTTGCATTTTATTTTGGAAAGCCCCACTACGAAACTGAGGTCCATTGTCGGCAATGATTCTATCAGGGATTCCGTAAACCAAAAGTACATGGTCCTCGAGCCATTTTAATATACTGCTGGCGGTAGCCACTCGTAAAGGAAAGAAGAGAGGATACTTACTGAACAAATCATATACTGACAATACGAAGGAATATCCAGAACGAGAACGAGGCAAGGGACCCACAAGGTCTACACTGAGGATTTGCCAAGGTCTAGTCAGGGTTGGTTGTGGACTAAGAAGGTGGCCAGAAGAGACTTTTTGAAGAGGTTTAGTCCTTAAGCAAGTGTGACATCGGGCAATATACCTAGCTACGTCACACTTCATATTTGGCCAGTAATATTTCTGTGAAATACGGGAAAGAGTCTTAAACACTCCAAGATGACCACAGGTGGGAGGATCGTGATGTGCCTTTATGACATCAGATCGTTGATTTCGTGGTACAATCTGCAACCAAGCATCGTCAGGATTATCTAAAGCGGGGTATTTTGACTTAGTCCGCTTATAGAGCTTATTATTAGAAATCCACCATAGTGGGTACTTAGATGGTTGCTCTTTAACGCGTTTTAGCATGCGGGAATACCACTTGTCGATCAGGAAAGAAGAATCGTTCGTTGACATGTCATTCAGAGGTGCTACCTCATCTACCACTGGTACCGAACGAGATAATGCATCGGGGACGATGTTGTCTTTACCCTTACGATGAACTATGTCAAAATCGTACTGTTGTAGCCTTACAGCCCATCGAGCAATGCGACCAACAGGATCTTTGATTGAATTAAGCCACTTCAGACTATAGTGGTCAGTTACTACTGTAAAATGGCTACCTTCCACATATGGTCTGAGTTTTTCGATAGCGAAAATGACAGCCAAACATTCCTTTTCTGTTGTGCTATACCGACGCTCGTTTTTGGTAAGAGACCTACTTAGGAAACAAATAGCGTGCTCTTCGTCACCTTGAACCTGATAAAGGACAGCTCCAAGTCCAAAATCGGAAGCGTCACATTGGATAATAAAAGGAAGATCAAAATCTGGACATGATAAAACCGGTGCGCTGACCAGTTTCTCTTTAATAGTATTAAAAGCATTTTCACATTCAGGACTCCATACAAACTTTACGTTCTTCATGGTCAATGAGGTCAAGGGAGATACTATCGTGGAAAAATTAGGGACAAACCTCCGATACCAAGATGCGAGTCCAACAATTCTTCTAATATCAGTAACAGTCTTGGGGGTTGGTATACGCAGAATAGCCTCAATCTTATCGGGGTCCACTAGTAGACCGGAAGAATTAACAATGTACCCCAAATATTTTAACTCGGGTTTACAAAAGGTACACTTCTCTCTGTTAAGAGTTAGACCTGCCTTAACGATCCTCTGTATGACCTCACGTAAAACACGAATATGTTCCTCGAACGACGGGGTGGAAATGATTACGTCGTCAAGATAGACGAAGACGTATGGCTCCAAGTCAACACCAATAACAGAATCGATTGTTGCAGGATTAATTACGCTTTAGATGGGATTTGGAGAATCCTAACTTTTATTCATTTGGTTAAAATATTTAAAAATGACTTTATTCTAAATTTTTCTTTCAAAACTGAGACACCCACCATAATTACAATTGCCTTCGACTCTTAATGGAATTCGCCAATATTTTTCATTAAACCACTATCAATATTATCACCATTTTAATTCTTTGTTATTGTTTACAATATGCTGTGCATGGAGAAGATTTCACGGCAATTGAATTGGTCAACCGGTTTACTAAAGCGGACGCCAGTGGCGCCGCGTGTCGAATTATTACGATTTGGCCCGTAATTGTACTTTCCACTAGGCACTCTATGGTTTGCTTATTAGTGACCTATGTATGGGTTTTGGTTGGGCCCATAGCGGCTAAACCCATAAAGTAACGAGTGAAGTTCCTCAATCTCCGGTCTTGCGCCCAGACGTCTTTTGGACTACTACTTAAGCAGTTCCGCGACGCATCTGGGGGTCTTTCCAGCTCCTGCGTCCGTCAAGAGTGAACCGTGCTGCCCGCTGTGACGGAGAGAGGTTTGAAATAAATCTATTATCATCTCTCTCCGCCAGCACCTTTTTTTGTTAAAATAACATCTAAAACTAAAATGCATTAGTGTTTCTTCAGTTTCAAAGAAATATTTTTGGAGCAGGATGGGTTTTAGTAGTTTGATGCCTCTCGAAACTTCGTAAGTAGTTTTTCACCGTTGGTGACATTTTATTTGGTGTTCCGTGTTTCCATTGAGAAATCTCTCTTAGGGCTCCTTAAATATGACAGTGTAAACCGCCAGCCGTGACCCAGCAGTAATGAGGATTTCGCCCTGAAGCCTGAAAAATAATTTCGCCGCCCTTAGCCCCGTCAACACACATCATGCCGTAAGCCCTATGTGGTGAAAAATTGCCCATCGCGGGCTCTCGCCCCCGAAAGAAGAACACCATGGGACTTGACCCGTAAGCACATTCTTTTAATCTTAACCATATTCTTCTTTTGATTTTTTTTGTATGATTTAACATGAATTTATTATCACTTTCTCATTTTAATATTTAAAACTTAAGTAACTATATTTATGGTATAATTATCTAAATTAAAACAATTCAATGTTACGCCTTATTATGTAATGCTTCCGAAGTGATCACTGACGAATTCAGGTATCTACCTTTGGGTTATAAACTTGTATATATATATATACCTTCTATTTATTTTTGTTTACCTTTTTGAGACCATCTTGTATATTTACTTATATTTACTTACCATGTAGATTTAACTCCTTGTTTCTGATAAGTTAAGCTATTGAGTATGAAGATTTTAATAAACACCCTATTTAAATGAAATTAAGGTGTTTTACTACTGAGTGAGTGAGTGTGACTGAGGCAACTGACCATACAGAGAACCCACGAAGCCGGCCTGATAGGTTCTTTTTTTGTTCCATCTTTTAAATTTAACAGGGTTTCTGGAACCTATCAGATCTAGGGAGTTGTTCTTGTTGTTTAGAACTCTTAAACCAAGACTGTCGAACAAACTCAACTCCCTAGAAATAGCCCCTGTAGACCGGATAGTCTTGCCGGGATAATATTTATAATATAACACGATCAGTCTTTGCCACACTGCAGGGGCATTAGTCAACCCAAAGGGCATACGGGTAAATTGGAAAAGTCCTCTAGTAGGGACTGTAAATGCAGTAAGAGGGCGAGATTCTGGTGCAATAGGTATTTGCCAATACGCGGACTTAATATCCAACGTACTAAGGAACTTGGCATCTCTTAATTTATCTAAAGTGGCAGAAACAAAAGGTATGGGATAACTGTCTTTGATGGTCACACGATTTAAAGCGCGATAATCGACACAAAAACGCCATTCGCCAGTTTTTTTCTTAACCATTACTATTGGAGATGACCAGGGTGAAATAGATGGTTCTACAATACCATTGGCAATCATTTGTTCCAATTCAGTATTGACATCCTTTTGAAGGGCACGGGAAAGAGGATAATAGCGCTGTTTGATAGGTGCTGAATTTGTCCTGATTTCTAGCTTGACCAAATTAGTACAACCCAATGTTGAACTCATGTTGGAAAAGACATCCTCGATAAGTCGGTCGAGAGTTTCTTTTTGTGTTGGAGTCAGAGTATCAACGGATTGAATTGCGGCAGTTTCGTGACAGTAGTATGGAGCAACATCTTTGAAATGCCATTCCCCAGTGTTAAGGTCAGGTATGATCCCCATACGAGTCCAAAAATCAATACCTAAGATCAAGGAATGGGGTAGGGAGGGAACAACCAAAACATCCATAAGGACTACGCGAGTGCGAAGCCTCATAGGTAAGGTCACAATTCTTTTTATTGAACATTGTTGTCCATTGGCTACAGTGCACTCAGTGGCCCCAGATTGTTTAAGGGTGCAATAAGTAGACAAAACAGACCATCCGGCAGAACCAATAATAGTTCGAGATGCTCCACTATCAAGTAAACCTAATAGTGATTTTCCAAAAATGTCTATGTGCAGATAAGGACGCTCATCACCTTTGGCATGTGCCAAGACGAAATCAAGGACGGCAGAAGTACGAACATGTTTGGATAGACTAATGGCCGATTGCGATTCAAAAGATAGGCAAGAGGGACGGCCTATGCTCTTGCCGATGCCTCGTTTTTTTGAGCATGTTGGACAAGTCTTTGCACTAACGTCTCTCTTTCCGCATCGGAAACAAAAGAACGTTTTGGGCTTAGAACATTTACGAAAACGATGTCCGCTGTCACCGCAATTCCAGCAGGTTACAACAGAAGAAACTGCATCTATAGAAGTTGAATAAGCCGAATGATTATTAGGAATAATCGGCTTAACATCACTAGGCTCTGAATAAGACTCAATTGACGCTACGTGATGACTGGGTTTTCTGTAGGCAAGTTCAGGTTCTAATAGCTGTCTAATGTTTGTGGGGGGTGGGACAAATCTCTGCACTCTGGCTTCGGTCTCTTCAATTGCTCGACTTAACCTAGTCAACTCGTGAAGATCATGGATTTCATGGGTAGCAAGCCTACTTTGAATATAAGGAAGTAAATTTCGACGAATAAGGTTAAGTTTGACTGATTCGGAAGGACGTTCTGAAAGTTTTCGAAATAGACTCTCCATTGCGACAATAAACGTAAGGACGCGTTCTTGTGATCCTTGGGTGCGTCTACGTATTTCATCCCACAAACCATATTCATAGTCATAAGGCCGAAAGGAATCTTTCAATTTAGTTACTAAATCATCCCAACTGGCAAATTTATTGGTACGATACCAAAGAAGGGCATCGCCAGTAAACAACTCTGGTGCAGACCGGAGTAACTGCTCCTTAAGTACACCTCGAGATAAACGTATTTCCTCAACTCTCTCTAGAAAGTCGTTAACACTAGTCTGTCCATTAAACTTAATATTCCATCGAAACACATCATGTGTATGGTATGAGGGATGCGATAGTTGTCTCGGCTCACGCCCGTAAGTTCGATTTGATGTGTCCGTCGGAGAAAAATTTACTTCTTCCAAATGACGAACTAAGTCGTTGATTGGTATGGACTGGGACAAGTTGTCTCCATGAGCAGTGGAGTTTGCTGGAGGAGATGCATGAACCACGGGGGGTCCAAAACGAACCTGTGATTGACGACTCATTGATTGAGACTCATTTGCTGAACTCACTGGATAACAGTTAATTTGACTTACAGGAGGTTGTGATATAGGATTCGAAGATATTGAGGACTTTGCATTAAGTTCATTTCCGGAAGACTGAAAGACTCTGGATCCGTCGCGCTGCATGAAACGACCATAGGAAGGTCTTGACTCAGATGTACTTGACGTTCTCTGCTGAGGATTAAAATAAGGACAACTGCTTTGAGCAAGCTCCAATAAATCCTGGAGTGGAGGTCTAGACTGTTGTGTCAAAGACGGATTGGAAGTAGTCCCATAGGGTACTGCATCGCTATGAGATTCAATCTGAGGCAACTCCCTATTAATAGCTGAATGTGCAAAGGACGTAGAAGTACCAGACTGGACATTATTCAAATGGTTCGACTGCTCTGCAACCTCGCATTGTGAAGTCGATGCGGCAGCAACATTGGAATTAACACGTTCCGCTTCAAGTTCTTCAACAGGTGTAGATTCCTCATCACTCAAAACAATTAAGTCATTTGAAACTACTAAGTTGTCTCCTGTATTTAAGGATTCATGGGATTCGTGAGATGGAGTGGCTCCTGTTACGGTAATAGCTGGTGGTTTGTTGGCATAAGAGCAAGAAGGCATGATACCTTGAGAAGCAAGATTAAGATCACCAAAAAGTTTAGTGCATGAACTTACAATCTCATTTTTTAAAACCGACTCTACTTCTGACACAGCATGGACTCGATTGATACGCTGGTACAAATGCAACAAGAGGGTATTAATCCGTTTGGATTCTCCATCACAATAATCCTTTCCGAGAGTCTTAATATCCCGTTCAATAGATATTAATTTACTACGACAAAGGCAAAGCTCACTATCCGTGTCGAAGGCAGTGGAACTAGGAGGATCAATGTGTTTCTCCCGTTCCAACCGCAAGGACTCACGAAGACTGGTCCGTTTTTGAGCGAAAGAACCGGTTAATGGGAGACCTCGAATGTGTAACTCATATTTCAGTTCCTCACCACCTAGATAATTAACATCCATTTCAAATGTCAAAATAGAGGGACAAAAAAATATATATATATTTATAGATATATTATATATAATTTAATAACGTTAATTAAATAAATAAGCTAAAAAAAAAAAATTAAAAGGAAAATATGATTAAGTATCCAAAGGACACCCCCACCCTTTCCTAAGAAAAAAAAAATTAAAAAAAAAAAGGAATCAAAGTCCAACAGCAAATACACTACGTATAAGAGCAGTTAAGACTATAGTTATATTTATCATTCAGACCTACTAATAAGAAGTAAGAATAGTCAGGTACTTCAAAAAAAAATAAATAAATAAACTTAAAAAAAAAACAAAAGAAGTCTTAAGAATCAATCCAAGGTAATACCAGTAAATAAGCTTATTATACACACTTACTACAGTAATGCGCATGAACAGATTTAAAAAAAAAATCAAAGAAAAAAATATAAAAAAAAAAAAAAAACAAAATATTTAAAAACTTTTCGATTATGTTAATCACTCATAATTACTTCAACAAATAGATGTTCGCATTAAAAAAATTACATAATCAAAGTTCCAACAATTTATCCAAAGCAAATCAAACTATAATAAAAGAAAATGAAAAAGAAAATATATATCTCTATGATACTTTATAAAGTACTACTTCTTCTCGACAATACCTCTATTCAAGAATTTAAAAAATAATGTTTTTCCTTTTCTTCCCTTTTCTTTCTTTTTCCTTTCCCTTTCTTTTTTTCACCTTCACACCACCCTGTAATCCTATAACACTTGAATCATTTATCCTTCCCTACAACACCTGAAGATATTTCCTTGGTTTTTGGTAATTGGTCACCAACCTAAATAAAATTTGATAATTCTCTTTTTTTTTAAAATGAGAAGAAACACTGAACTGATGAAAACGTCAAAAAAATAAGAATGGTAAAGTCAACCTTCTAAAACAACTAATCAAAATTAACTGCTAATGTTTAATATAATCAAAAGTTATTAGAAAAAAAAAATTGGTAAAGCATGAACTGACACGTTAGGCGCCAAATTTATTGCACTGTTTCTCGCACAATGCCTAAATGTGGGTTCCAGGGTTATGATTATTAGCCTTTATTAGGGCACGCAAAGAAAACGCAGCTTTATATTGTTAAACCCAGCTTTAGTATTGAAAGATAAATCAATGTCATAATTGACAACTAATTTAATCTATAATTCTATAACCTCAATTCAAAAAAAATAAATACAAAGACAGTAATGCTCTAATACTTAAGTTATAATTATGAAATTTAAAATTATGAGAAAGAAAATAAAGTAAAATTTGGCACTTAATACTTATTCAATTGTACATCTGATAATACCTCGCATATACGTATATACTCAGTTCCCAATTTCAAATCAAATCAGTGATGGTGGTTATATAAACAATTTTGCTAAATTGAATTTAAAATCTGTGATCATTTCTACATATTAATTAAAAAAAAAATAATCTATAAATTGCGACGAACCGATAAATCAATACCTGGAGAAACCAAGCCAAAAAAGAAAAAGGGACTACCTGAAATTCTGAGTATCTCCGACTGGTAGCAGGGCCCACCTGATCTGAATGGGGCTCCTTTGTTGGCAGCTATACGTTTGGGTCAAAAGAGGCAGCAGCAGATCGACCAATTAGGATGCTTCTAGAATGTCTAGCAGGTAGTGGAAGGCAATCGGTATTAGGTGTAGCCGATTGGGAGGAATGCAGGTTCCGGAGGTGATGATCCAAGCGACTTGATGTGGTAACACGTGGAGTAGCAAGTGAGGTGGAAGCAGTAACAATAAAAATGCAGCAAAAGCAGAAGCAGAGGATAAGCAGAAAGGTACAGGAAGGCCGAAGATGGAATGTGGCCTTTTCTGGGGTTTATTTAACACAACAAAAACAAGGAGCCCTATAAACTCTTAGGCCTACTTAGAAAATCAGCAATTAAGCTATCCTAGCATATACTAGTAACTACAAAAAAAAATTAGGCTAAGATAGGGTCTACCTTTTCACATCCGCATTAAGCGAAACTATCTGTCATACTCTAGAACCAGATAAAGAATGAATCTATTAAAAATAGGATTGTCAGTTCCCTCCAAATTTTAAGGAATGCATTTATCTGTCAAGTACCTAGGTGTTGACATGCTGGGTTTAACTACTGGGTACTATCTGGTACCAACATTGGTTTAAGTAATTTGCAACTATGGAGCAATCTATAACTTGAGGCCATGGTTTAGCAACAATAATTTACAAAAAAAAAACTGACAGACCAGATTGACATTAACATTCTTATCACCATTGATCCTTATGATTTGAACAAAATAAACAATTAGTTAATAAGTGCTCAGTATTCATTAAAATCTAAAATAGGCCAAATTGACCTGCAAGGTAAAATCAATGCAAAATCAATGGCAGTTCCTAATTCTATTCAATCAACAAAACAATGAAACAATATCCCATATTATTATTTACTTTCCTCATCCAATAATGGTTTTCCTTGCGTTTCAGATCGGGTATGTTAGGAGGGACCATCTTAACGGTGTATCATATCTGTGTAGTATATATATTTATGTATGATTTTTAAATAAATTATTTTATGAAACTATGGTTGCGATTTACTTTATCTTGGTAAAAAAAATTAATAAATCAATTAATATATCTGTTGGAGATTAAACCTGTAACAATAGCAATAAGGTTTTCTGCAAGTAGGTAGAAGCAGTATATCTTGAAGAAGGAACTAAAAAGCAAGTTATATAAAATTGGTTGAGTCTAAACTTGTTGAGCCTTAGTTTTGAAAAATCAAAGTTCAGTTCCTTGTCCTCAACTTCTGCTAATACACAGAGAACCACCAGATAATTTAATTAAAATTTACAGTGAAAAATGTTCTAGGTTGTAATTATGCACACATTAAAAAAGTCAATTTAATACTTGAAAATAACAATGGATCACTTTCTGAGAAATAAAACGTCAATTTAATTATGCGGTGATGATGTAATAATTATTGTATTTAGGTTAAATTGAATGGGTGTTCTTAATTTTAATCAGAAATTGTGGGTAACTGGTGTACAATTTATATTGTGTGCTATACCGAAATATTTGGTGCAGCCTTAAGCACAGGGTTTGATAACCATAAAAAAATCCCAAATGTTAATTTAGAAAATTTATTTTACATTTCAACTATGGCAACCTAATCAATGAAAATGAAACGAAAACGATTTTTATACTCAAGGTCAACTCACTTAATTATTTTAATTATCAGTACAACTACCTCGAAACTTCATTACCATTAATTTCAGATTCCAATTATCCAAAGGGCCCTAGAGCTACGTAATGGCCAGGAAAACCTTTTGCTGTATGCCTCCGTATGGTCTGCACCTTTATGGATGAAAACCAACGATGCGTAAGTGCCAATTTAACACTATACTACGTTATGTAGTATGTGGAATTTTAATTAAAATGTATTATGTTCTAAATTAATTTATTTAATTTGGGATGGGATTAAATTGGATTCAAACAATTCAAAGTTATTGCTTACACTGGGCTGTAATCAAAGCTATTATATTATTACTTTCTTATTTTATTTCTGATTTAATACTTATTCTAATTTAAATGTTAGTATTACAAATATCTTACTAGGAATTTCTATCACTTTTACCTCACAATATTTTTACTTTAAATTTTGTATTTGCGATGGTGGGAAATATTTTGCATGGCTTTTAAAAATTGATAGGTAGAATGCAATTTGACCGCTTTTTTTATTCTTCCAAACCTCTTCGTTTGTAAATCGCTAAATTCATGAGATACGAAGCATACAGCGATACACATACATCTCAAAAACTTCGATCCTTCTCTGATCCATGAAATCGAAAGTCCAGCCTTTACAACCGTAAAGTAAGACACTGAAGATAGCACCTGATATTGCACATTTTGAGCAACATCAGCTCAAATCAAGCCTAGTGAAAAACTGCTTCATTCGGGGCAATTTTTTTCCGGCTTGTCTATTCTAGAACCGGCTATGTCTGGCTTCGGGTCGCGTAATAAGTTAATTAAAGATCACTTTTTACAGAATACCACAAAAATGTTTTAACTTTAATTAGTCCCGTATAAACTATAAAAGCGCAAACTTGAGGTTTTATCCCACTTCTGATTTTGTCAGATCTATTTATATTGGACAGTATAAATGAAAAGCAATGCGTAAATTCAAAAATACAGTATTGACAAATGTAGCGCGGCCGCCAAACTAACTTATTTCCCTTAGATTTCTTAAGCCTCATACCATTCTATTGATGTTTTTATAAAGGAAAGCGGAATGCTGAGTAGTCGAAGACTTATTTTAAATATTGCAGCTTACAATTCTTTTGTAACTCAGTTATTATGTAAGATTTGCTAGGTAATATTCTAAAACATACATTTTAAAGAAGTATTTTCCATGGATGCGTAAGATACCTGACGAAATCCGACTTCCGACAAACGCGATTATCTGTTTACTGATACCACAGATATATTGAGATAATTTGTCTCCTTATATCAGTGCTACTATACGATTAGTCCGTACACTTCAGTGGCGTGGAGTGTATGCAATTTATACAGGGTGAGTTTTTTAAAGTGTTACAATGCGATATGTCAAAAACGGCTGCAAATTTTTTTTTGACATTTTGGTGACATTTCAAGTATACCGGGGGGCACTTTTTGTGATATTTTTGACATTTGTCCCTTCACCCCCCTAAGAGGGGGGGAGGGTCACTTTCTTATTTTAAATGGAATGACGTGTTTTTTATTCTTAAATACGAATCTACATAAAATATGAAGTCTGTTTACAAAAAATTTTTAAAATTGCTCTGCTGGTTACGGAATTATGATCAAAAATGTTTTGATTAAATTTAAAAATAATTTGAATATTTTACCATATACCAAAATCAGGATTGAGCGTCACTGCCCCTGGCTATGGGTAATACCGCTCAGCCATAGGGGTAATGACGCTCAAATCTGCTTTTTTAAAAAATAACCGTATACACATATTTTTTTATGAACAAATAAAAAAAACAACCTTAAATAACTAAAATAAAGTATTTAGTCATAGTTGAGCATCACTAAACATCATCATTGTAGTTTTAGTTACAGAAATCACAGATCTATCCATCTGGAGAATCCCATCCGGTGCACATGGCATGAGTCCAGAACCCACATATGGTACAGCGATACCACATTTCATTATTTCTTCCAAATTCTTCGCAAATATTGCATATATTATATTCATTTCCTTCCACACTCAATTCATCATCACTGTCATCGTCACAGACATTTTCAATTTGTTCATCGTCATCTGATGAACTGTCTTGCAAAACTTTGCGTTTGCAAGATGTTCCACTTTTATTTTTATTTCTATTATTTCCTGTGACTTTACTTCTTGTTTGATCTTTTCTTCCGGTCTTATTGAGTTTTTTTTTCTTGTTCGTTTCTTTCTCTTCTAATATATTTTTCATTGGAGTCGATGTTAATATGGTAGAATGTTGTTTTCTCTTCCTTTGAGCTGGCTTTGAAGTTGACGCAATAGTTGGTGGTGTTGTTGCTATCTTAGAAAAAGAAACATAAGTTTGTTTTTGTTCACCCAAAAGTGCCTGGTTAGATGGACCAGAATTGGGTGATTTATTTTTGATAGACTGGGACTTAGATGCAGCATGTACAGAAGCTTCAAGATTTTGATTTGGCGCTTCCATCAGTGGATCAGGAGCAGGAGATTCATGATCTTGGTGGTTTGACATATCAAGCGATGAACCAGTAACTGGAGATGCAGGTGCTTGATTGATCGTCATGTGATGAGTTTGCGCAGCTCCAAGATTATCGCCAGTTTCATGTTCGTTTTGAGTGGGTTGTTCTGAGTTTTGAGCCATCAGAGATGCTGGCAAGAGGTCTTGTTCAGTAAAAATATTTGGATTTAAAGGGTAGATTCCAGTGGCTCGGAATCCTGCTTCTCCTTTGCTTATGTTTGCAACTTGTGCATATGCCTTGTTAAATAAACAGGCGACGTCATATGGAGTTATTTTAGCTATTAAGTGTGTCTTCATATGCATGTTGCATTCGTGTCTATAAGCAGTTTTCAGGGGACCATAAAAAGACACATCGAGAGGTTGTGTTCTGTGAGAGCTGTGTGGTGGTATGGAATGCATGGCGATGTGATTTTTTTTGCAATAGTTAAAAGCTGGAAGGGAGATGTGGCTGCTATGGTTATCATTATCCAGCCATTCTTGGAGTGGGTGTAAAATGCACCAGGCGGTCCATCCTTTTCTAGTAACGGTGTCATCCTCTGCCTGGGAAAAATAAACATTGGTGGTACGAAGTTCCCAGCCGCACTCATGGCACACATGACTGATATATTTCTGCCGCGTTCGCCGCTCGTAACTGCGCCTACTCTTCGTTGCCCTTTTTCTGCAAGCACTTTTCCCGGATCTGTGACGGTTGTGATCCCTGTTTCGTCAGCATTGTATATATTATTAGGAGGAAACCTATACTTTTCCATTAGGTCACCAAGCATTTGGTAGAAGTGAGTAATCTCTTCTTTGTTAAAAGCAGAAACCCTATTTAAACTTGTTGCTTCAGCTTTACGTACAGCAACAGAAGGGTTGCGTCGCATAAAACCTTGTACCCAATCTAACCCAGCCATTTTGCTGTTCTTATCAAAATTATTTTTGATACTGTTAATCTCTGCATACTTGTAAACGGATTTACGCAAATCTGTAACGCTTAATCCCTAGTATATTGATCCCAGCAGCTTAACCTGTTCAGCTATTTCACTTTCTTGTTGTTGATTAAAAACTGGTTTACGACCCAGTCGTGGACGGCCTATGTTTTGATTCTTTAGCCTATCTCTTAATGTAGTAAATGTAATTTTATATGTTCTTGCTGCTAGTCTTTTCGACATCCCCCTTTCAATCGCAGTTCTGGCATGCAGTAGGTCTTCTTCGGTCCAAGCCGCTTTGGCAGTGGTCCTTTCACGTTTTCTGGGCATATTCTGAAAAAAAAACCTTTACTAATGGGGTAATGACGCTCACTTGAGCGCTATAACCCTAAATGACCGTTTTATATTTGATTTAAAATATAAAATATATACAAATACAATTGCACAACAATGTTTACATTATCACAAAACAGAATGTCTTAGTACTTTAGATAATAATACATGTGATTAAAAGTGTTGAAAATCTTGACTTACCGCTAAAAATTCCGAGCTAAAAATTAGATGGAAGCTGCCGAAAAGAAACAAACGCACTTCACTCTTACGGCTACGGAAGCAAACTGCTATTATGGCGCTGGGCGGCACCGACATCACCCCCTCGCGTCTCAGCCCATGTGCTGTGTTTCTATGCAACGTATGTGTCAAGTAAATAGGGTGAGCGGCATTACCCCCTGAGCGCAATTACCTCTGCTTACCCTATATCTAGCCTTTTTTCAATGATTAGCTTTAACTTAGGCTTGGCTTGAGAGTTTTCATAAATCCCTATATATCCAAGATTTTCCACATACAAATAAGTTAACTCAAACATATCCCCGTGCGTGAATAGTCCAAGGAAATAAAACCTGGTATGTCTTTTGATGTCTATCCTCCTGAAACCCACTTATTAGGATGATTGTCAGCATATATAGGCCAGTAGTTAAGCATTGTTGACATGCAGGAACCAGATCATAGTATTGTTCAATAAGTGTATTGAGGTAAAAAGAAATAAAGCTAAAAAACAGTTCCAAGCAAAAATGTCTGACAAAAGACATCTAGATTGGTCAGCCATTTAGAATAGAAGAATGGTAAAAGATTAAAAATTTAAAACAAATTTAAACAACTAATAAAAAAAGTACAAGACTTACCTAGAAACCCCCACCTAGTAGTGCTGCTGCTTCGGTGCAACCAAGTAACTGACTTCTGTAAAAGAAAAAAAAATTGAAAATAAAGCTTAATCATTGTTAAATTAAAAAAAATTGTACAATTAAAAATTATGGCATGATTTAATGAGTTTGAAAAATCTGCATTATTGACGAAAACAAGGTTAATAGAATACAGAAACGTTCCATTTTATCTGGCTAACCCCACCCGGCAGTTGACAACTTACCATACTGACCGATAAGTTTTCCATAATAAGTTCAGGCAATGAATTTAATTAAAGCTAAATATAAATTATAAAAGATGTTGTAAACAGATCTATCAAAGCAAGGGAAACTGGAATCTTGTTAACTTAAAATGAGAAAGAAAGACTTAAGGCATTAAACGACGTTAATAGCATGCAAAAATAATTAATAATTCAAGTGCTGATGTTATAGGTATTTTTTTTAAATACATTGTAGAAAATAAAATCAGTCTATTACAATACAGGTAATAAATAATATAAAACAATCAAATCGATTTATATAAAAAACGATTTACAGCCACTTAGCCAAGTGTTAACTTTAAAACTAAGAGTCATATCTTATGAGACATAACACCTGACAGAGTCATGTAATTTAGCCATAAGTCAAGGAAATAGGACGTAAAACCGTATATTATTGTTGTACCAATAGCTGTGCAAACCTGTGTGTATGTATGTTTATGTATCTAGGTAAACATCTGGCTTCTCATATAACTTCGCTGTCTATCAGTGTAACTAAATAGTACTAAATATTACATGGTGGTAGCATGTAAACGTGATCTAGACGTACAAAACTTAAATTAATCTATCGGTAATGGCGAAGCAGGGTTGCCAGCGTCGCCGGCTGATCGTAAACTGACCGTTGACACAAAAGCACAAAAGGAAATATATGACAAGTGCAACATCTCGGTATGCCGAGCAGTCTCAGGATAGAGCTGGGCAAAGAGAAGAGTCATCACGTTTTGGTAAAGAACTTAAATAAAAAATCTGTTCTAGTTGTGGTTCAAGGCATTTAAAAAACCATTGTTCTGCATATAATCCAGTATGTTTAAAGTGCTATCATAAAGGACATTATAGAAGGTACTGTATAAACTTCTGCATCTTCTTCTAGCTGTCTCTTATAGCAAATTTGTGGGTATCCGGAGGGTTTCATAGATAAAAGTTTAATTAGCCAATTAACAGCTAAAATAAAAATAGTTAAAGAAAGGTGTGTTACTTCAAATTCTAGACGCATAATGTTGTCAGGTGTATCAGGCACAACAAATAACTTTTTAAAAAAACTGACCTGTACTTGTTCTAAAATCGTTATTAAGAAACACTTATGATAAGTGAATTATATAGTGTCATCTTTGCCGACCAACTAGTATGGGTAAACTTGGCCATACTACCGCGAACAACTTCGATAGCTTGTTTACCTTTAAGTGCGATGTTCTCCGCCATAACGTTAAACAGTAAAGAAGAAGTAAAAGGTTTACGGTAACATACTTCTTCTTCATATCGGGCTATTGTTGCCATTGTTTTTCCTGATCCAGAAATTTAATAAGAAGTGATCACAAGATGTTGACGATATCTATAACTTTTCATCACAGATTTTTCAAGTGTGCCTCTTTTCGTTAAGGTCTAATTTCTTTTGATGAGGTTGTATTTGGTGTGCATATTATTATGTGCTTTTTAAACAACATAATACCTCAAAAACTTAAAGCTGCTGTACATTACATTTTAAATATACTCCGACCTAAAAGCTACATTATTAATGAGTAATTTTGTGCTTCTTCTGTATTAGGGATTTATTTTAATGGGGTTAGTGCTTAGGTTGCATTTTTTCTCTATTTTCTCGCCCTCATATTTAAAATCTTGATTAGTTTGACGACCACCTTCCTTAGCAAAAAATCATAATTCTGGTTTTATTTAAACTTACAGTAAGTCCATTTTGATGTGTGTAATATTTAAGTGGCAGTAATTCTCGCTTCGTATTAAATTCATAGTGGGACAGAATAACTGCATTTCGAAAAAACAGTTCAAAGTCACTTAAAAATAGTGAAAACAAAAAGGGGCTCAAAGATTCTCCCTGTAGGACTCATTTTCATTCTTATTTCTTTTCCTATATCTGTTCTACCCAGGCATGCTTTGTACACCTGTCCCATAAAGAGGACTTGGGAACCTTTTTCTTTCAGTGCTCATTATTGTGACTACTCTGTGAAAATTTATAGTGTAAACCATATTCAAACGTTAGAGGCGAAGCGTCAAAACAAAACCACGTCATCCGCACGTGATATTTAAAGGGACGCCTCAGACAGTTGACGTAGCCAGGGTCGAAATCAGTCCATAAATATGAATTTTTAATTTTTTTTTTGAAATAATATTTAAAAATTGATTTTAGTATTGAATTTAGATATTATATTCTATTGGTTTTTTATTAATTTTAGCGTTTTTATAGATTAAAAGTAAATATTGATGGATTAATGAGGATGATTCAACAAACATGATTTAACTGGCTTGATTTATACTCATATTTATAATTTTGTGTTTTAAGTGATATTGTCCTATAAAAATGATCTTGAAAGCCTTTAAAAATAAATGTTGGATTTCTTTATGTAATTTTTGAAGTAAAATAGGAATACTTAATAATAATGCAAAAAGAGGTACAGGTGAAATAATATACATATTTTTTAAGACTTTTTTTTTACTGAACACATTATGGATAGATGTTGGTTAATATAGTGGGTAAATAGGAGAATAATAAATTAATAAAACGTTTTAAAAATACATATTATTTTATTTAAAATAAACTCCTTTTTATTTTATTAACACAATTTTAATAAATTTAGGCACTTAAATAAAATAAAGAAATTAAAACATAAATTCAAATTTCTTGGAAAAGCTGATGAAGCAATCACTCTTGGCTTTCTGGATGAAAAATGTTAGACACTAAAAAAAAAATGGATAATTGCTACTTATTAATATACTCTGGTGGTTGTCAGAGCCAAAAAATGTGTGGGCAGAAACCCTGAAAAGTTAAAAATCATTATTATGAACTGATTCAACTCTTTTAATTCTTTTTCTTACCATAATAAAAAGCATCAATCTCTCCTTGGAAAAATGGAGAAACCAAACACTCTGGTGGTTGTCGGAGCCAAAAAATGTGTGGGCAGAAACACATAAGTCAGTGTCACTTCCACTGGATGACGTATCACTGCCATTCAATCAAATAACAAGTCTTTCAACTTGCACATCCATAATGTTATCAAGGTCCCACATTTTGTTTTCAACCTTATTTGTGTGTTCGATACACTTTTGCCAATTTTCTGGAGTTATCCTTGAAACTGCCACTTCAAATATCTTCCTCATATCGGCAAACTTAAAAGTTGTATTGTGGGATGCCACATAGTCCTTAATATTTGCCCAAATGAGCTCAATTGGATTGAGCTCACAGTGATAAGGCGGAAGCCTCAAGACAGTTTTGCCGCTCGCTTTGGCCATTTCATCAATTATATGGAGGTTAAACTGACTTTTATTTTCATTGACAATTTTTAATAATTGTGCCTTAATCATGGCCTCCTCATAGCTCAAATATTTTGAGCGAAGCCACTCTTGGATTTCTCCCTTTTTGGTGGCTGTTGTAGGCACCTTCTCCAACTTCCTGGAGTGGTAGGGAGCGTTGTCTAATACAACCACGGCATTTTCCTCCAGCTTAGGAAGTACTCCCTCAAACCACTTTTCAAAAGACGGACCATTTCTTCATGGTAATCCCCAGTTTTTTTTGATTGAAATACCCAAAGACCACCAGGAACAAATCCATCTTTACTGCCGATGTGACAAATAATCAGCCTCTGTCCTTTTCCTAAAAACATATTACTTTTTTTGCTCATATAATTTATTTATGGAATTTTCATAATAAAAAAAAACTTTCTTTAAGGTAAATAGGTACCATGAACTTGTCTCTGTACTTTATAGTTTTTTCTTTAAAGGTATTTCGAGTCATATCTCTTAAATGTTATAGGAATTGTTGATTAGGTCATTTAAAAACAAAAATAGCAAAAAATAATAAATTCTTCTGAATGAATCATAAATCGGAATAATAATTGTTCATTTAAAAAGTTTTTTTTTTAAATAAATGCACCCTCTAAGGTCAAATGAAACATTACTTTGTATTCCGTGGACCACATACAAGTAATGTAAGTATATATTGTTAAATAATTTCTTATCATTATACTTAAATGTAAAAAAAAATAAAATACAAAAGGTTTTTTACCTGAAGGATTTTTTAAGCCTGTAGACAGACCTTCAAGAAAGGCTTGGCGAGAAGAGGTTACTGCAGTATCTGTCCACACTTTGGATTTGGTGTGTCCCGCATTCAACCACGTTTCATCCAAAAAATAAATTTTGCGATTTTCCCTTCTATACGCTTTTATTTTTGTCAAATACTCCCTTCTCCAACATTTAATATCGTCCCGGTCCATTAGAAAACTGTTTCTTTCCCTTTTTGCATATTTAAAATTTAATTTTTTTAAAATGTTAAAAAATGTTGTCCTTTTAAAATCAGGTAAATCATTGTCCTCATTTACCACCCTTAAAACTTTTTCCACAGTCGGTAGTTCATTTCGGAAGAAAAAACCATGGACTTTTCTTCTGATTATATTTTTCTCCATATCCGACAACTTTTCAAATATGGTGGTGGTTTTACCTGGTTTTTTTGGCTCTGAAACTACGCCGGCTTTTTTGTATTCTGCCACTATACGCTGCACACTTCTGCTTCCAACCCCCGTTCTCTCAGCCACTTTGTTATAAATGTCACACAAAACCACTGCTGGATTATCTATTGTTTCCCTTTTAAAAACATTTAAAATAAGTTGTTTGGTGTCCGCACTGAAATGGTCCTTTTTTAGTCTCTTCTCTGGCGGTCCCAATGGCCCCAACTCTGCTTCAGACTCCGTACTGGACATTTTAAATGATCAACAAAATTTTTTTAATCAAAAAATAATGAATATAAATTTATTAACAATACTTAAACACCACACGCAAGAACGATTCAAAAGACCGACCACGGCAATAAGATACACAAGGACGAAAATGTGAAATATTATGAACGACGAATGTCAATAAAATTCGTTATCGATATCGACGATATCTGCGCGCTGCTACCCGGAAAAATGCATCCGCCACGAATCCGCCACAGCGTACAATAAGATAGAGAAGGACATCGATATAAGCGCGTGGTGCGTGTTGCAGCAAATATACGGGATGTTGCCGCAGGGCCAGTGCGGCCCTGATTTAAAGAGCCAATATCGAGGACCCAGCTGTTGGCCGTCTCGTGGGCAACTTGACCAATAGCAATGGAGCATTTGTGCCTGTCAGCGCATATCACGCGGTGATCATTGTTTTGACGCCTCGCCTCTAACGTTTGACTTTAGTTTAGTAATTTCACCTTGTTGTATCGGAGTGCCTTCGCCGTATAAATCTTATATATGATTGTGGCCTGTGACTAGCATTTAGGGACCAAATGTGTTGATAGTCTTGATTTAGTAATATCATACTTATAACGTCCTATTCTCCTTCGACTTTATATTGCCTCGACTCAAACTCCAAGTTTCATCAATGTAAACAGCAACATGACTGCCCTAGTAAATGATTATGTTCTTTTTCGGTCCCTTTTTACCTTTTTCTTTTGTAACAACTATCATGGCGAACCCTTCCGACTATTGTATATCTTCCTAACAAACGGCTTCCCCCTAAACGACATCAATTAGCTAAAATTACTAATCAATTAGGTAACAATGCGAAATTCAGTTGAGTGAATAAATGGAAAATGAACTTTAATTAAAGATTATTAAGGGAAAGTCAAACGGCTAAATTGAAAAGCAGCCTAAAAATTAGCTGAAACTAATTTGAATAAAATATGTCTAGAGGAATATAGTGATCTAATAATTTCATTCACTATTAAAAAAAGAGAATCTGCTCGAATATTAAAATTTTGTTGTGTATATATATTCTACATTTTAAATACAACTTAAGTGGTAAAATTTTGCAATAAAAAAAAGTTCTGTTTCATGCTAAATTTAACTAAAATATAATAAATAAAAATGTTTCTTCTTGGAAATCTTAAATTATTGATAACAGACAATAGACAATTGATAATAGAATTTGATTGCTTTAAAAGTAATACAATATATACTTATAACAATAAAGTACCGGCATTATGAGTAAAAATATCTTTAAACAAAAACAAAACAAAGAATACTGCTGAATCATAAAGAACCATTCACAAAAAATTACAGTTATAAAATAGGTAATGAGGCAGAATTATATGAAATAAAAAACTTAAATACTAACGTAAAAAATTGCCTATAGTTATTACTAATTATACTACAATATGTAATTACATAAACCATATTGTGTGTATCATAAGAAAAACAAAATATTAATTATTTACTATAAAGCTTTTAAATTTAAGAAAAGGGCGGAGTTTATTTAAAAAGTAACGTACAACAGCCTCAACTTTTTGTGGTATTATGTTGTTTAAAAAGCACATAAACTTATGCACATCAAATACAACCTCATCAAAAGAAATTAGACCTTGATGACTCTCACGAGATGTGTTAAAATCTGTGCTGAAAGGTCTGCTTTACATTTGCGTTACAAATAGTGTAGATATCGTCAAGATCTTGTGACCACTTTTTATTAAATTTCTGATTCAGGAAAAACAATGGCAACAACAGCCCGGTATTGAAAAAAACGTGACCAATGATACAGACAGACAGAGAGAAAAATCACGTTAATCAAACATAGAGAGAAAAACAACTTGATTCCAGGGCAGCTAAACGCCATCTAGGAGTAACTTATTTTTTACAAGGTCATTAACCGACCTTACACTAGATTTTTTATACAATATTAAATTATTACACTATACATGTAACAAAAAAAAAGTAAAAACGCTACAATCTATAAAGTAAGAAAATCACAATTGGCAGTCCAAACTCGGCAAAGAAAATTCAAATACTTAAATAGTTTTCTGGCTTTTGAACGATTAAAAAAACACGAAAAAACTCATCCATTATCCCAAGATGCTGGTCATACACTTTTATAAAAGGTAAAAAAACACGAAATCTACAGCATCACAAATACATTTAATAAAATAACGAAGGTTACATGTTTCGCTCGACTAGAGCATCATCAGACCTAAACAATAATTAAAATTATGTAACCCCGAAAAAAGGAGAATTCAACAAAAACTTACCATAACATACACAAAACACCTAATATTTAAGTAAACAAAGATTACAATAAAGTGGCACTATCTATGTACAAAGAATTCAACTAAACAATCAAATCCTTTATACATTTCAGAAATCTAACCATCATTTAGGAGTCTGGAACTACTTGAGGTTATTAAAAACTAGGTGGCCATCAAAATCAAACCTTTCATTAACACAGGACAGATCTGGGCTTTTAAAAGCTTTACTAATCTCCATTGTCTCCAACAAGTCTAGTTTTTTACTTTTGTTGCATTGATGCAGTATTTTTATATTTTGGCTGTCAGGAAAATCATGTTTGGAGTCGAGAAGGTGATTAGCAAAAGCTGATCTGGTCACTGTGATTTCGGTATTTTTAAATTTATTGAATTGGGGCCTTGTGTTCACTAATCTTAGTAGAAATCTTCCTACCAGACCTGGCCGACGTATACTGCAGGGCACACTTTACACCTAATCTCATAAACTCCTGGAGAAGATGTTCCGTGATATCCCGCTTTTTTTCTCCCTTTGGCATAACCCCAGCTTTTAAAACCAATAATACCTTAAATAAAATAAAACATTAAATCTAATTAAAACTAAAGATAAACTACCCCCCGCTATCTTCTCCAGGAGTTTATGAGATTAGGTGTAAAGAGTGCCCTGCAGTGTACGTCGGCCAGTCTGGTAGGAAGATTTCTACTAGGATTAGTGAACACAAGGCTCAATACAATAAATTTAAAAATACCAAAATCACAGTGACCAGATCAGCTTTTGCTAATCACCTTCTCGACTCCAAAACATGATTTTCCTGACAGCCAAAATATAAAAATACTGCATCAATGCAACAAAAGTAAAAAAACTAGACTTGTTGGAGACAATGGATATTAGTAAAGCTTTTAAAAGCCCAGATCTGTCCTGTGTTAATGAAAGGTTTGATTTTGATGGCCACCTAGTTTTTAATAACCTCAAGTAGTTCCAGACTCCTAAATGATGGTTAGATTTCTGAAATGTATAAAGGATTTGATTGTTTAGTTGAGTTCTTTGTACATAGATAGTGCCACTTTATTGTAATCTTTGTTTACTTAAATATTAGGTGTTTTGTGTATGTTATGGTAAGTTTTTGTTGAATTCTCCTTTTTTTCGGGTTACATAATTTTAATTATTGTTTAGGTCTTATGATGCTCTAGTCGAGCGAAACATGTAACCTTCGTTATTTTATTAAATGTATTTGTGATGCTGTAGATTTCGTGTTTTTTACCTTTTATAAAAGATTAAAAAAACAGTTACAAAAAAGAGGAAATACCGAAGCATATGCAAATTTAAGCTCTTTAAAACACAAACCTGTTTAAATTTATCCAACAACAAAACTCGTTGATGATATATATGACAAAATCAATTTTTTTAAATAAATTCTTAACTTGCTGAAGCAGGGTCAAGATTTTCAAGTTCCAGCTTTCTCTTATAGCAAATTTGTGGCTATCTGGAGTGGTTTATAGATAAAAGTTTGATTAGCCAATCAACAGCTAAATTAAAAATAGTTAAAGAAAGGTGTGTTACTCCAAATTCTAGACGCACAATGCTCTTAGGTGTATTAGGCACAACAAATACCTATTTAAAAAAACTGACCTGTACTCATTATAAAAACCTCAATATAGCGCAAACTCCAAAGTGCAGCATTATTAAGAAATATTCACTCATGAAAAGTGAATTATACAGTGTCATCTTTACCGACCAACTAGTGAACTTGGCCATAATATCGCGAACAACTCCGATAGCTTTTTTACCTCTAAGTGCAGTGTCCTTCGCAATAACGTTAAACAATAAAAAAGAGGTGAAAGGTTAAGAGTAATATACTTTTTTGTTATCTCCACTTTCTCGCCCTTATATTTAAAATCTTTATTAGTTCGACGACCACCTCCCTTAGCAAAAATCATAATTCTGGCTTTATTGTTTTATTTAAATTTACAGTAAGTCCATTTTAATGTGTGTAATATTTAAGTGCCAGTAATTCTCTTCCTATCAACTTCACAGGGTGGGACAGAATAACTGCACCATCGCAGTACAGTAAAGCAAAGATGTCAAAAATAATGTCAATATCAATACCATTAGTCTTCGATTTTGAGAGAACATTTCAAAGTTACTTAAACATAGCGCAAATCAAGAGGGGCTCAAAGATTGTTCCTGTAGGACACCTCCCGATACCAAGAACTCCCTACTAAGCTCGTCGCGCTAAAACTGGCATAATTGTATAGCGACTTTATAATAGAAATAGCTGATGCTGACAACCCAAACGTGTAAAGTTTCTGCCACAAAAGGTCATGATTGTTAAAGTGAGTCAAAGGCTCTTTTAAAATCAGTAAAAGGTGCATAAACTTTTCGCCCTCTAAGTCGCAGGTGGAAATGACCAGACATCATGTGTGTACAAATATTGTCTGCACACCCTCTAGATTTTCGAAAACTGATACTCAGGGATACAATTGTTCTCGTCAGACCATACCTCCAATCTCCTTAAAATTATCGTTGTGAGAAAATTTACAATACAGTTGACAAGAGCTATACCACAATAACAGTTGGGATTATTTATTAGCCATTTTTAAAGATCATTATCAAGATAATACCACTCCAGTTTAAAGCTTCGTGTACCTCGAAAACGAAAATTTCGCGGTCTAAAAGAGGATTTATAGCTTCAAAAAAAGTGATACCGTAATTCAATTTTGGGGCCATTAATTGATAAATGGAAGTTTTCCCATATGCTAGTTGGTAGATCGCGAAAGTTTTAATTTGTTTGAGCTGCCTGACTGCGCGCCAAAATTCATTGGAAGATTTGGTATTAGAAAGTGAAGTAAATACTAAACTTTCATATTCGTACATTTTTTTTCTTAGTCCTGTATTTATAGTTTTGCAAACTGTGAGCAAAAAAAATTATTTTGTTTGTATAGTTTTAAAGCGCTATTAAATTCTTTTGTCAGAGAACATTGTTGTCAAACCAAGGTTCATCATTATCGCTTTTATTTAATTTACGCACACAATAATTAAGATTGAAGATTGACTTGCTATTTCGCATATTTCTGCAGTCTTCGAAATAGCAGCTAAAAGGTTTTTATATAAAAGATTTAGGTTGGGATTAAAGACAAGTTCTAGTTGGGATTAAATACCTAGAAAAGTTAGTTCTTGTGTTAGCAGCTACAGAAGATTACTATTTATTTAAGTATTTTCAGGCGATTATTATTTACGGAATTTATACTAATAATAATTGCATATAAGCAAAACTAAATTTTAAGGAAAGGTAACGTAAAACATAACTTCAACTATAAAATATAACATAACTTCAACTAGAGATATAGACTTTCAAACTTTGGGTTTTTGGTGCACATATATGGAAACTAAAAATTTGTATCTCGGTTATTAAAAGAGCTACGAATTTGGGATTAATCTTGTTGGATTCTAAATAACGAAACTAAGACAAAACCGTTGGATTTTTAAAGCTAGTACTCACAGAAGCCGAGATATAGACTTTCAAACTTTGGGTTTTTGGTGCACATATATGGAAACTAAAAATTTGTATCTCGGTTATTAAAAGAGCTACGAATTTGGGAATAGTCTTGTTGGATTCAGAATAACGAAACTAAGACAAAACCGTTGGATTTTTACAGCTAGTACTCATAGAAGCCGAGATATAGACTTTCAAACTTTAGGTTTTTGGTGCACATATATGGAAACTAAAAATTTGTATCTCGGTTATTAAAAGAGCTACGAATTTCGGAATGGTCTCGTTAAATTCAGAACGACGAAACTAAGACAAAACCGTTGGATTTTTACAGCTGGTACTCATAGAAGCCGAGATATAGACTTTCAAACTTTGGGTTTTTGGTGCACATATATGGAAACTAAAAATTTGTATCTCGGTTATTAAAAGAGCTACGAATTTGGGATTAGTCTTGTTGGATTCTAAATAACGAAACTAAGACAAAACCGTTGGATTTTTGAAGCTAGTACTCACAGAAGCCGAGATATAGACTTTCAAACTTTGGGTTTTTGGTGCACATATATGGAAACTAAAAATTTGTATCTCGGTTATTAAAAGAGCTACGAATTTGGGATTAGTCTTGTTGGATTCAGAACGACGAAACTAAGACAAAACCGTTGGATTTTTAAAGCTAGTACTCATAGAAGCCGAGATATAGACTTTCAAACTTTAGGTTTTTGGTGCACATACAACAACAACAATTATAACAACAGCCAATATTTGGAAAAACTTGAAAACTTAATGGGACAGTCAATGCAATAATTCAAGCCAATAAAAAGTTATACTTGGGTTACCGAACAGCTGGAGTGGTCACGTGATCGTTCTGCGCCGGAGGTGTGGCCTAGATCCTTGATAGGGTTCATGACTTGGGGTTTTATTTAATTTTATTAGTCGAGCGGCTTTAGATCGTTTTTGTTGAATTTTCTGCTATTTGAATATTTGAATCTTCTCAATGTTGAAAAGTTGACATTGTGTTTATTTTTTTGTTAATTTGTTTGTTAACAAAAAATGGCTGACGCGCCACGTACACCCCCATTGTCACCCCCCAAGAAAAGAGTACGAAAACATTTGACCATTGCTGAAAAGAAAGTGATTATGAACATATATAAAACATGTGATAACGAACATCCAGCATACAACAAAGTGCAAAAAGTCCAGTTTACAGCAGAAGCAGCAGGTAATAAATATTTTTAATATACAGTGTGTCCCAGGGTGAGCGAATTTATACGTAAAAATCACAAAAAAATGTTGTAATTAAAATTTGACCGTTTGGCATCCAGCCCTGCTTAATTAAAAAATAAAATTTAGCATTTGCATAACAAAATACTTAAAAGGGATTATTATATCATTACCTGGCACAACCTCAAAATCGGTTTGGACCCATTTTACAGGCGACCGTATTATATTTTAAAAAAAGCTGCTTACAAAGCAAAGCTGTACGGTAAAATAATTTAAAATAAGTAGGCATAATTCTCCTCGTCTAAATCTGCCAAGGTTGCATCGATGGGCGGGCCTATATTTCGCGCACATCATTTACTCCATCTGTTCGTTAATCTGACTATAGTCCACTTTATGAGTACTTTTACAGCGTTAGAACGCAAGGATGATGTCCCCAAAATCTCAACATTCCCTCAACCACTCCAGAACGTAATAATATAGAAACACAGTCTAGCTCAAAGTCCATACAGACTATTCCAAAGGATAAACAAAAACAGAAATCAGCTTGAAATGTTCCCAAGACTTCTATGCTATACTTTTGGCAAGGCATTAGTTTTTTTTGTATATTTTACAGTGTATGTGTAGATCCTAAGGCCTGATAATGCCCTGCTTGTACAGGGCTAAACACGTGTAGCCAATAAAATTTGCTTATGAGATCGTAACATTGTTTTTTGTTTTCATCACTAGTAATCATGGCAAATAACTGTTTAATATGTACAGTATTTAAATTAAGTTGGAATGAGGAATGATTCTTTATAGCAATCGTTACATCTCCTTCATGAGTGTGTACACTGGTATCACTTGAACGGTCACACCTGTATAAAGTGAAATTATGAAGTTCAATCTCTCTATGAGCTACATCATTTCTCAGCTATGTTTCAGTAAAAAAAAATATGTCAAAATCATCTATAATGCCCATGATGATGTTCTTTTGTGTGGTGACTTTAACCTGCCTAATATCTGCTGGGAAAATGATGAATATGGAGCTGTGCCCACCTCCTTAAAAAACACACCTCGTAATGCTGATGCCCTATTGGACTTTTTATTGTACTTAAATTTATATCAGCTAAACTCATTTGCAAATATATCTGGCAATGTACTAGACCTTGCAATCAGTAGTAGTTCAAAGTGAATGTTTCGAATACACCTATTACTGGATCTAGCCTCAAATTTAAAGTTTGAAATGCCCGAAGAGTTTGACGAGTTTCCATATAGTTATGACTATAATGATTTTAAAAACTACTGTGCAAATAGCAAATGCTTTGACTGGTAAGCTTATAAAAAAGATATTAATGGTACATTCGACCGATGTTTCATAATGTTCTTAATAGATGTTTTGCTATTTTTGTACCTAAGACAATTGCAAAAAATAGAAAATTTCCTTGATGGTTTAACCATGAATTAAAAGCACAGATTTTTGAAAAAAAGAAGGCACACAGAACGTTTAGTGTAACTAACTCTTTCGAAGACTATACAGTATTCTCTGAATTAAGAAAAATCATGCAAAGCTTTATATGGAAAGATTATCATGCACACATCTCACATGTTCAGGAATGTAAAGGGTGTTTTTTTTAGAAGCGGAGAACTTTAAATTGAAATTAAACACAAAATATTTTATTGATATGAACGAATTTGCTTTTAAATTAAAGATTTTTTTTTGGCATTAATATTTAAAAATGATTTCGGGCATGTGACCCCCCACGGCTGGCGCGTACGTGGCGTAATCTAGAGGTCCAATTTTCACACACTCTTTCCAGTACTTCAGGCTGTATTTCGGCAATCACGCTCCGTATTTTGGCTTCCAAGTGCTCAAGTGTTTCGGGTTTTTTATCAGCGTAGACATGCGACTTAACATAGCCCCAAAGAAAATAATCTAATGGCGTCAAGTCGCTCGAACGGGCTGGCCAGTTTACCGGTCCATTCCTTCAAATTATTCGTTGCTCGAATGTCTTTTGCAGTAAATTAATTGTCTGGCGCGCTGTATGGCACGTGGCACCGTCCTGCTGAAACCACATTTCTGCAACGCCTGCAACGGCTTCCAATTGAGGCACAAAAAAGTTGGTTATCATGTTTCTGTATCGCTCACCGTTTACGGTAACGTTCTGACCATTTCAGCATTTCTGAAGACATAAGGACCAATGATTCCACCAGCCCATAAAGCGCACCAAACGGTTAGTTTTTCTAGATGTAACGGTTTTTCGCCAATAGCTCGTGGATTCTCATTCCCCCCCAAATTCGGCAATTCTGCTTGTTTACATAGCCATGTAACCAAAAGTGTGCTTCATCACTGAACAAAATTTTCATATAAAATCGTGGATCAACAGCAATCTTTCCTTCCGCTCATTCAGCTAATGTATGGCGCAAAAGATGATCCTGAGGTTTCAACTCCTGGACAAGTTGAATTTTATATGCTCGCAATCCGAGATCTTTGCGCAAAAATTTTCCATAAAGTGGATGGACATAAGTTCACTTGTTGAGAACGACGACGAATTGACACATTTGAATCATTATCAACACTATGCTGCACAGCAGCTATCGCTTGTTGCGTGCGCACTGTACGGCGTCTTACGGGATGCGTATTGTCGACTAGAGTAAAAGTATTGCGAAAACGATCAACAGTTTCTCGAATTAATCTCTTTGAAGAACGATTATGAGCACCATAAAACTCACGTAATGCCCGATGTGTTTTTCAAAATAAATTTAAACAATTTAGAAACGTTGCTCCGACATGAGTCTGTTCATGATGAATTGCCAAGCTAAACTAATCTAAAAATAACCCAGAACTGTCAGGTCACTCTCACGAGATGTGTGTTGCCAAATGAAAGTTCTCCGCCTCTAAAGAAAACACCCTTTATAAGTTCTGATAGTAGAACTTTTTGGAGTTATGTCAAAAATAGAATAAGAGAGATTGTTTTCCTAACTCAATAGTTTATGGTGATTCATCTGCCAGCAATCCTTCAGATATTTCAGTCTATTGCAGTACACCCTGTACTCCTCAGTCCTATAACTATCTTCCACCAATCTTGGCTCATTATATATTACCCCTATAAATGTGTTTAATGCAATATCGCATATGAAACAATAGACTGGCGGCTAAAGTAGATGGCATTCCAACTTGTTTTATTAAGAATTGCTCGTGTAATCAATCTAGCTTGCTATCTAAAATATTTAATATATACTTGTCGACAGGTGTGTTTTGTGATATCTGGAAAGTAACTTATATTACTCCTATATATTAGAGTGGAAACAAAACAAATGTGGAGAATCATAGAGGTAGAAAACTTAGAATTTTCTAATTCAAAATAATCATCCATCATTCCCAAAGAGACTTAAGTATATGAATAAAGGGGGAGGAGAAAGTAAACTCAAAGTCCAAGTCTCATAATCAAGCGTCTATTTAAAGGTTACGCGTTTAGGCATTAGGGCATTAGGGCATCATCAGACCTAAGTAAAATTAACAAAATTAAATAATATGGAGCAGAACGCTAATTAACAGAAAAGACATACCTATAATAATATATAAATACAAAAAACTGCACACTGACTCACACTAACATAAAAATAAAATAAGTTTATACCATCGTGTATCGTTATTGACTAAAATATGAATTATAAAACGCCAAATATCACATCCAGTAAATTCTTTACATATTATTTTATAAAGAATGAAAACAAATACAATTATGAAAGAAAAAAATTTACAAAAAAAGTTTTTCAAAAAACAGGGATCGAACCAGAGACTATTGGATCTAAAGTCCGAAGAATATACCTTATCGCCAAACCGGGGTAATGATGTAGCGTGCGAGTAATTACGTTATATGAGACAAGATTAAATTTTTTTTTTTTTTTTTAATTTTTTTTTTTATTGGAGATTATGAAAATTAGATTAGGTTTGAAATTGAAGAAATCATTGACACAATTTAATATTTGGCTTCTTTTAGCTCTTGTAATCTCCAGCTTTTCGAGGAGATCTAGTTTTTTACCCTTTCCACACTCATGTAATATAGTTACATCATCCAACACCGAAAAGTTATGACCAGTCGATAAAAGGTGATTTGCAAAGGCTGACTTTGTTTCTTTAATATCGGTGTCCTTACAATTGTTGAAAAGACTTATATGTTCTTTTACCCTAGTGGAAATTCTTCTACCAGACTGACCAACATACACAGCGGAACACTCACCACAATTCAAAGAATACACCCCAGATTTTAAAGTTTGCTCCATTTTAACCTTTGTGTTTATCAAGTGCTTTTTCAAAGTGTTTGCAGTTTTAAAAAGCTATTGAAAGATTAAGATTATTTTTAAAGAGTTTTGCAAGTTGGAGAGATATAGAACCAAAAAATGTTAAAGATCTGAATTTGTTAAGATTTAAAGAATTGGAGTGTAAGATGTGGTAGGAGAATTTATATTTATTCATGTATACGAAAAAAAGTTTATTTATGGTAGAAAGTGGAAAACCGTTATTAACTGCAAGCTGCTTTATGATGTTAAATTCTTTATAAAAAGATTCCTTGAATAGAGGGAGGGTAAACATCCTATATAATAAAGAGTTAAATGAACTTTTTGATAAATGAAGTCATAACTTTTCGGTGTTGGATGATGTAACTATATTATATGAGTGTGGAAAGGGTAAAAAACTAGATCTTCTCGAAAAGCTGGAGATTACAAGAGCTAAAAGAAGCCCAATATTAAATTGTGTCAATGATATCTTCAATTTCGAACCTAATCTAATTTTCAATAATCTCCAATAAAAAAAAAAAAAAAAATTAATCTTGTCTCATATAACGTAATTACTCGCATGCTACATCATTACCCCGATTTGGCGATAAGGTATATTCTTCGGACTTTAGATCCAATAGTCTCTGGTTCGATCCCTGTTTTTTGAAAAACTTTTTTTGTACATTTTTTTCTTTCATAATTGTATTTGTTTTCATTCTTTATAAAATAATATGTAAAGAATTTACTGGATGTGATATTTGGCGTTTTATAATTCATATTTTAGTCAATAACGATACACGATGGTATAAACTTATTTTATTTTTATGTTAGTGTGAGTCAGTGTGCAGTTTTTTGTATTTATATATTATTATAGGTATGTCTTTTCTGTTAATTAGCGTTCTGCTCCATATTATTTAATTTGTTAATTTTACTTAGGTCTGATGATGCCCTAATGCGGCGAAAACACGTAACCTTTAAATAGACGCTTGATTATGAGACTTGGACTTTGAGTTTACTTTCTCCTCCCCCTTTATTAGAATTTTCTATTGTTGGTAAAGTTTTTGAACAGATTGTTCACCAGAAAATGTATCCGGCATTTAAGAATATTTTTTTTACAGCCCACCATGGATTTATTTCTAGTTGCTCTGCTGTTACCAACCTGCTGGCATATGAACAGATCTTGTTAGGGGCCTTGGAGAGACGACGACAGATGCCGTATATACGGACTTTTCAAAAGCTTTTGACAGGGTTAATCATCGATTGCTTTTGAGTAAACTTGGAGGCTTGGGAGTTCATAGACTTCTTCTGCAATGGATTGGTAGTTATCTTTCCGACCTTGTTCAAAAAGTGAAGATTTGGGAGTTTGAGTCTTCGAACATATATGTTGCATCTGGAGTGCCCCAGAGCGCTCATTTGTCACCTTTTTAATGGTCTGGTAAATGACATAGAAGATTGTATATTTGCAAACCAGTTACTTTTATTTGCTGATGACTTTTTTAAAGTTATTGAAACTACAGAGGACTGTGTGGCTTTGCAGAGGGTTCTGGATGGTTTTGCTGGGTGGTGTGATCTGAATTGTATGCAACTTAATCTTGCTAAATGTTCTAAAATTAGCTTTTTAGGAAAGGAAACTAATCTTATGTATGATTACACATTAAATGATACAACACTTAACCACTTGGATCATATAAAAGACCTTGGTGTTATTTTTGACCAAAGACTTCGTTTTGACTCGCACATTGATCACATATCGGGCGGTGCTATAAAGCTTCTTGGTTTTGTTAAACGCATACTTAAAAAATAATTAAAACATGTTATTAAAGCACATACGTGAAGTTTAGTAGTGTAGAATTAAACTTTTCTTAAATTTATTTAAGAACAAAGTCAAAATATTTTTAAATAGTCAACCTTTGTAAAGTTTTTAATTTTTATTATTAGAACTTAGCCTGCATTATTTATGTTTTTATTTTAAGTATCTTTGACAAATATGAATATATGTCACCAAGTATGTGATTGTCTGAAATTTTTCCATATTTTCAATAGTTAATAATTTTTACATAGAAATTGTTGTATCTTATTACCGTTAATAAACAAATTGTATTATTGCTTTGGATTTTTGCATCAATGCTAAATTCAAAAACGCTTTGCAATGCAACAGTGCCGCCCTAGTGCCACAATTTTTTCGCTATTAGTAGCTAAAAAGAAAATATATATGTAGGCAATATATGTAATTATATTTACTTTTACAACAAAATATGACCCTAACATTTTACTATGTCCTTTAAAAAATATTAAGAGAGGAAAAACTAAGTAAGATTTTTTACGTTGATTTAAATTAATTAGAGGTCTATATAAAGTTTAACTTTATATTCTAGGTATAGTGGTAAGGGAAAAGTCCAAACAAAATATCTTGAATTGTGGGCACAATATTTTCTAAAGTTCTTCGATGCTTACGCAGAAAACGATATTAGTTTTTGGGGCGTAACCACCCAAAACGAACCAGAGAATGGTATAACGGGTATAGTCATTCCTAATAACGGTTTTACAGCCCCTGAGATGGTAAGTAAAGATGGCCATTTTATTTATAAAACATAAACTCATCATAATTATTTGTAGGCAGATTGGATTAAGAATTATATGGGGCCGGCAATCAGAAACTCTTCATACAGCAGTTTAAAAATAATAGCTCATGACGATAATCGCGCATTACTACCTGTTTTAAGCGAGGTGAGTGTGAGATTTGTTTAAAGAAATGTAGATCACAACAATAATATTTAAAAAAACAATACATTGTAAGAAGAGCGTGTACTATATTAAAAATATGATCAACTGAAGGTAATATATTTTGAGTTTATTTAATAAATGATACACCGGTGCATGTCTAAATTCAACTCTTTGACAATCAACGAGGTCGTCATTGTATCGTAATACGGCATGGGAGTTATATCGCTGGTTTTGATTATGTATTGGCTATTCATTGGTGTTTCTATGGGGTTTTCTTCGATTAGAAGAGACTTTGAAGCTTTTTCGTCTGGACTCGTTTTTAGGCGCATACAATTCGCATTTTCATGATTTAACTCCTCATTATCTAAGGTTTTAATTGGAGTTGAGTAGTCTAAAGAATAGATCAACGTTTCATCATTTATGGCAGACAATTGAATGCTATTTCTGGTTTCTAATGGAGTAGCGTTGCTTGTAGAATAATTCAATTGTTCATCGTTCAACAATGATTCTTGGCTGCCGTTCTTTGAGCTCAAAGAGTTTATAGAAGAATTGAGATTTTCAATAACATTCGTACAATTAAAAACGTCTGCATAACGGGTGGAAACGGGTGGACTTGGGTAACACTTTCAGTGTACCGAGTGACTTTAAGTCCTTCAGACCAGAGAGCCTTATCGGTTTCTCTAACGCCGTTGGGCTCTGGTAAACCCCGGTGGGGCATGACGGGTCCATCAAGAGACCTATATGCACAACTGCATTGGCAGCCCACTGTTTCGACAATTCAAAATTCAAATTCAACGGGTGGAATAGTTCAGCATTCAATACGAATTCCTGGCTGCTATTTACATCTTTTACAGGATTTTTACTAACATCTGGTCCTGGAAGTTCTTTACTATTCAAAGTGGCAGTGGCATTGAATTGAATTGTCGAAACAGTGGGCTGCCACGGCAGTTATGCATAGAGGTCTCCTAACGGACCCGTCATGCCCCACCGGGGGTTACCAGAGCCCAACGGCCCTAGAGAAACCGATAAGGCTCTCTGGTCTGAAGGACTTAAAGTCACTCGGTACACTGAAAGTGTTACCCAAGTATTTGATCCTGGCAAGCGTGAGTGCTGGGCACTTCACGACTACATGGTCAACGGTTTCATCCCCCTCACAGCATCATCCGCATTCTGGGTTATCCGCAATACCGATAGTATGGAGATGGCTTCTTAAGTGCCAGTGACCGGTTAAAAGACCTGTCACTAGCCGAATTTCGCGTCTTTTTAGGCGTAGTAGATTTTTGGTGAGACAGGCAGAGGGCCCACCTATGTGCGCTTTGGCCTGTCTCATACTAGGGGACTCAGTCCATCTTCGGTGGGTCCACTTGTCCCGCAGACCCTTCAAGGACGCGAACGCAATGCATTTGGCGATACCGACTATGAGTTCCGGCCCCATCGGCACAATCGCGGATCCCAGTCTGGCAAGAGAGACCGCTTCCTAATTACCTGCATGGCCTGCGTGGTCAGGTATCCAGACGAGCTGGACCCTGCAGCCAACCTGCACCAGCTTTTTCAGGACTTTTATGCACTCTAGTACAAGCTTGGAGCTTACCTTTGCGGCCGTTATAGCCTTAATGGCAGCTCTGCTGTCCGAGCATACTGATACGACTGTATTGCGGTATCCGCAGCATAGGATTTTCTGTCCGCATTTTAATACAGCGAATACTTCGGCCTGGAAGACAGTGGCGTGCTTCCCCAGCGAGTATGCCCTACTAGTATGTGGGATCCCACCACAAAGCCCTGATCCAGAGCCTCTGTTATTCATTCTGGAGCCATCTGTGTACCAGATGGTCCCCCTATTTGGCATCAATGCAGGTCTGTTGGAATGCTGCCACTCCTCTCTACCTGCAAAGTGCGTTACGAATCCCTCGCAGTTCACAGTCACTGGAGCCATGCAGTCACTGCGTGGCAGTGGCATTATTATCGAAACTATAACGATCTTTACTTAAAAGTGTTTTGATATAATCGGTGACATTCAGATGTTCTTCATGACGAACTGCCCAGGGTTCCTCTGAACTGTCTGATATTAAAATACATTCGTTTTCATTAATTGGTTCTTGAGTACTAATAATTTATCATTAGTACTAATTGAAAAAGCTTCTTCGGCTTCTGGTGGCTCCTCATATGAAGCAAACAAATCAGGCAACATACTTCTTTTTCCAGGACTTTTTGGTCGCTTTGGATTTTTTTTTCTGCCAATTATTGTGCCCCAATCCCTCAGTAAACTTATAAATCGCCTTCTAGGGAAGTTCAAGTCTGATACTTAAAAATTATCGAAAGCATAATCAAACATAAATAATCTACAATCATTACAAGCTAATCCATGCAATCTTTTAGTCTTGTTTGTTTCGAGGCTCATTTGGTTCAATATTAAGGATATTTTTGAGTCAATCAATTGTTCCCGGTCAGCTGAGGTGCGCATGTTTAATATTGGGGTGACATACTTGAAACGATTTTTTCCCTTTTTGGGTCCACCTGAGGTGCTCGAGGCTTCCAACCATCCCCCTCGAACACTTTTTTCCCTTTAAACCCGAATCGTTCCAAACTGATTAGCGTCTTGCAATATGGCTCCAATACCCGGCGTGTCCTCTTGAATCTTTTCTTCAGGCTTCGAGAAGACCATTTGAAAATGCTCCGGATTGACATCATCAGAAGAAAAGTTTTCTATGACTAATTTGCTTTGTTTCTTAACAAGTTTTCCAGTTTTTGCTTTGGGAGGCACCTTGGTGAGTTTCCATGCCACTTTTACGGACTTCTTAAGCTTAATAGGAACCTAAAGTCATCGTCACTATCTTCGACTTTGCGTGTCTCCGACGATTTAAAATAATTCGACACGGTCTTGGACTGTTGACTATTGCTCTTTGTTTTGATCTTTTTCGCTCCTCTTTTGATGTTCGATGGTGGTTTGGAAGAATATTGACTCTGCTTCTGGCTTATTCTGGTACACAGTCTCACTTTAGTGAGAAGACTGTTGAGAGCGGGCTGTTCGAAGGAGGCACGGAACTGCTGTCTGCGGTCCAACAGTAACACGGACTCCGTATGCTCTTTCAACCAAGCTCTGACTTTTTTAGCAGCAGGAGTCAATTCCATCAAAAACTAAGACAGACCTGCTAGAGAGATCCCGCCGGCCGCCCAAACGGGGTCCCTTTGGTACGTCTGGGCTTTCTAAACCTCTCGTCCACTCTCCTGTCCATATCACGACTTTAAGGTTATGTGCGACTCAGTTCAAATACAAGGCGAATAATTGCTTGTATTTGACTCGAACATTGATATTAGATGAGAGTTAATATGGAAAAGTTTTATTTATAAAAATTCGGAAAATTTTTGTATTTTGACATATGTCACTAACAGTGACAGTTGATGATCACTGTCATGATATGCACATCTCAGTGTAGGTGCCGCGACTATGCATCTAATTTCTACTTGGATGTAAATATCTTATAAGTGTAGAGAAAAAAGACAGTTGAATTTAGACATGCACCGGTGTATCATTTATTAAATAAAAAACAAAACACAGACAGGTTGGAGAATTGCAGATTACACATACTGAACAACAACGATGTAGCAGACGAGTAGTAGAACGAACTAGATGCATGCGTGCGCGTTGCCATATTTCGCATTTAAATATTCTCTATGCGTAATAATCGACTCCCCAACCTATATGTTAGTTGCTGATGCAAAAACGATATCATGCTAATATTTTGGTATTTCCATTGATTAAATTCACTGGTTATATTATAACATTTTATAAGTATTTTGACCCACATTAGACAAAAATATTAAGGTATCACTCGAAAAAAAAGTATTGCAGGAAAAAAAAGAAGTAAAGCGTTTTATAATTAAGATTTTATTCCGATAGCCCTATAAAACGCAACACTGTGTGCCAGTTTTCAGAGTAGAAGTCAAATTCTAAAGCATTTCAAGAATTTCAGTTACACTGAAGCTGTTTATCGAATGAGTTTATTTATAGTGAAGCTCTGTAACAATTATTCCCAAATGCAGTTATTTAAAAAAAAAAAGAAATATTAAGTGGCCTTACTTATGCCTCTGGCTTATTTTTTATAGGTTACTACAAAAGTATGGTAGGTGCTACCAGTCAATCTAGCTGAAATAAATAAACTAAAGAAAAATATCCAAGGGCAAACAAGGGCAAGACTTTTGATTTCGACATTTTTCGGGTATAAAATACGGGCAATTACATTCTAAAAATCGAAGGCAAGAAAAATGTACTTTTTTATATAAACGGCAACATCGTAATATCACAAATTCTTTACAACAATAAGTTAACGTCTAGGATCATTCAGAGTAACCTGTTGTTCCAATATCCAGTTTTCCATATACCTCTATGGTACACATTATCACAAAGATCAGTCGTAAGAAATGTCTCTATGACTTAACACCTGAAGAACTTAGTATAAAAAAACAAAGTATAAAAAGATATTTTAAAATAATTTGACTTCCGAATAGCCTGACCTTGATTTTGTTGTTAATTAAAATATAACATTATATACAATGATGAAAAATTAGAAGTTCAGAAATTGCACAAAAATGCAGAAATTAAATTTGACGTATTATTATCTAAATTGCTAAGTAGAAAATCAACTGCTATACAAACATGAATATGTGCTAAAAATTTTTAAAGATCTCTTTATTTTTTAAGTATTTATTAATAATTTGTTATATCCATAATATTAATATTATTTTAATAACATGATTTTATGATTATATATATATATGTTTTCCACTCTATTATTGGTGTTTCTCTGTTATATAAATAAATAAATAAATTTTTGGTTAAAATTTTTGGGTAAGAAGTTTCATTTTTGAAATAAATCTCTGGCAATATTAGGGTTAAAATGAGATTGTATTTCTCGACATATTTTTTGCTTATAAATATTTTTGTCCTTTTGGCACAACCTTCAAATTTGCCTCATATACTCGTTATGTTTATTATAATAATTGTTTTTTAAGCTTCGCATTTCCTCTTTTAAATTTACTTTGATTTTAAAATTATGAATTCGTTACAACAATATATATTTACATAGTGTTGCAACGCCAATTGAGGGCCTAAAAATATAGTAGCAAAGTTCTAATAGACTGTCTTTTATATCTTCCAAGTACTTATTTATCAGTTGTTTGAAATCTTCATTTTTACTTGGTTTAACTCTTTTTTTTATTTAGGTTGTGCTATCCGACGATGATGCATTGCACTATATTGATGGAATTGGTCTTCATTGGTACACTGACTTTATAACACCAGCTACTGTTTTAAACATGGCATCAAGTAGCAAAAAGGAATTATTTAGGCTTTCCACTGAAGCTTGTACAGGTATGTAATTTTTAACTTTAAGGAGAAACTTTCCACTAATCAACTTACTAATCTCTTATGATGCTGATTGATGTATTCCAATCTGATGATAATTCTGTAGAAACTAAAATAAAAAAATCTTTATTTAGGTTTTAAGTGCTTCAGTAAAGTTAGTTAAAAGAAATGACCGACTCTATAAAAATAATAAAACAATTACCAAATAAAATGAATTTTATACAAAGATAATGCCACAAAGCCTTCTAATATTTATGAGCTTTTTCAAATATTTCAGTAAAGTCTTAGAGCCTAACAATACGTCATCTTATTTAGTTGACAATATTGATACTAAAAATTCATTTACATTTAATATTACTCATACCTGAAGCTTTAATCGCCTTTGTTAAGAGTTTTGTTTTGTTAGGCTTCTTTTGTTTGTCTTAAGTACAGGTAAATATAGCCATTTTGCGCATGCGTACTATTACTGTTACTGCTATATCGTAAAATAGCATAGTATAATTTTTCATACATAGTATATTGCAATAATTTTTTATTGCAACAAAATGTTGTTAAATCGTAAATAATAATGATTTTTGGAGAATAACTTGTTAAAGTTAGAGGAGCCCTCAAAACTTTCCTTAATCTAAAAGTAGTGTCATTTGCCTTTAAAATGGCATTGCTAATTAATACACCTTGGGCGTACTAAATAAAAGCTTAAAGAATAATCAACCATTAGTCAACAATATCCGGATAGATTTTTATCAGCTATTTCTCATTCCCTATCTTCTGTTCGCTATAAAACTAACAATTCCGCTAATACAACTAACAAATACCCCACGTAAATCACAGTCATTAAGACAATAGACAATAGACGATTGGCATGTTTGAATAAACAATGTCGTATATAAGGATTTTTATCAGTCATGAAATACGATGATCCTTGAAAAGTTATTATTTATCTTAAGTAAATTACTAATTCGCGGTTTTTATGTGTGTTTTCCCTAACTTTTTTAATGGCTTTAATTTAAGTATTTATTAATTTTTTATACAGATTATACAATACAAATACCGAAAATGCACTGCAAAAGGCGAAATTTTGTAACTGTTTTAAAATTGTTTTCGTGAAACAAGTTTAATTTGTGCTAAAAGTGTTTGCTTAAGTTTTCTTCAGTTAATTAATAATATTATTTTCCTATTTTTTTTATTTTTTTTACTCGTCTCATTTTTTAGCTAATTTCTACATATACATCTGGTTAAAATCATTCTTGCCTTAAGCAAAGGACAAATTAAGTGCCAATAATAAACGAAATAAAAACCAAGTTTTTCTATATAAATTAATCCTAAAACTCGAAATAAATATTGAAATATACAGGGTGGTCCGGTTTCGATGGCGGAAAATTAAATGGCCGACGGAGAACGCAAAAATAATAAGTTTGCTATTATAAATAATATTCGAAAAATGATTAGTTAAAAAATTACAGGGTGTCAAAATTCTAATTAAAAAAATCATTTTTTTTTAAATTTTCTTAACCCACTTTAGATATTTTAATGAAATTTGGCACGTTCAGACAGTTAATCAAGACGCATCTTTTTGTGCAAAAATTATTAATTTTATTTACCAGTGGCGTGTGTGCGGGCCGACCTTCATACAATTTTAATTAAAAAAGTGATGCGCCACTGTTTTTTTTAATTTATTTTTTTTTATGAAATCCTTGTTTAGTTTAAAATAAAAAACATCTCTTTACTTTTTGTCGTACGACACACCGTTTGTGAGTAAAAAAAAAATTTGTATAAATGCCGATTTTTTTTTATTAAACAAAAAATATAAAAATACAAAATTTAATTAAAGACTAAATTATTATGTTGGGTTCTAAAAAAGACACAAGAATCAAATAAATAATGAAATGACAGTAAATTATTTAAGTAAGTCAAATTATTGTGTTGGTTAACTTATTAATTTTGCTATTGTTAACAGTGTTGTTAAAAGTATTGTGGAAAATGCGTTTTTCAAGTAATAAATACGCTGATATTCATTTTTGTTATGGATTTTGTGATGGAAATGCGGAAACGGCAGTTCGTGAATATCGAAGAGGAAATTTCTAAATCTCAAATATTGCGAACCTTACACGCTGACCACAGGCATGCATATCACCTACAGCCTGTTCAGGGTTTACACCCTGGTGATGCTGAAAAGAGAGTAAGATTTTGTCAGTGGCTTTTAAACTCAACAGAGGAAAATCCCGACTGTTTACACAAGATACTTTGGACGGATGAGTCTTGTTTTACAAGACGCGGAGTGATAAATTTTCATAACATTCATGTTTGGGCACAACAGAATCCTCATGCAATTCGGCCAAGATCGTTTCAAAATGAATTTTCCGTTAATGTTTGGTTGGGCGTTATTCGTGATAATGTTTGTCGTTTGCATTTCCTACCTCCAAGGCTAAACTCACAACTATTTCTGGAGTTTTTAAATAATAGTCTGCCGGACTACATTGAGGATTTACCCATTAATTTGAGACATGAAAGTTGGATACAACTGGATGGAGCCCCCCCACATTTTGGAATAGGTGTAAGAAACTGGCTTAATAATAATTACCCTCGAAGGTGGATTGGCCGGCTAGGGAGGAATTATATTAATGATCAAAATGGTATTGGACCAATACCCTGGCCACCCCCGTCACCGGATTTTAATCTACTAGATTTTTACGTTTGGGGAAACATTAAGGATAAAGTTTACGCTAATCCCGTATTTAACAGAGAGGAATTAATCTTAAGAATTCAGGAAGCATGTAATGACATGCAAAATCAAAATTTTGTGGTACTGGCTACAATAAACTCCTTAATAACTCGGTATGGAAAATGTATTGAGGTCGGTAGGCTGCATTTTGAACAACTTCTTTAATTATTAATTGTTTTTATTTTGTTATTGTTTTTAAACGAATTAAATGTGTTATCTTCTTATGTGTTTATCTAAATCAGCATTTTTACTCGCAAACGGTGTGTCGCACGATAAAAAGTAAAAAGATGTTTTTTATTTTAAATTAAACAAGGATTTCATAAAAAAAAGAAATTAAAAAAAAAACAGTGGCGCATCATTTTTTTAAATAAAATTGTATGGAGATCGGCCCGCACACACGCCACTGGTAAATAAAATTAATAATTTTTGCACAAAAAGGTGCGTCTTGATTAACTGTCTAAACGTGCTAAATTTCATTAGATTATCTAAAGTGGTTTAAGAAAAATAAAAAAAAATGATTTTTTTAATTAGAATTTTGACACCTTGTAATTTTTTAACGAATCATTTTTCGAATATTATTTATAATAGCAAACTTATTATTTTTTCGTTCTCCGTCGGCCATTTAATTTTCCGCCATCGAAACCGGACCACCCTGTATATGTAATTACTTTGACTTCGACGGCAAATATGACGAAATTTTGCATTTTTAAGATACACAAATTAATAAACATTTATGGCATCCTCTATTTATTCATTTTAAAATTGAAACGCGTGCAATTTGGCTCTTTTTAACATTAGTACAGTAACAAAATAATATATGTTAATTACTGTTTTAATTAAGAATAAACGGTTTGAAGCCACTTAGATTACACACTGTTGAGCGCCAAAAATGTTTAAATCTCGATGTGATTGACAGTAAGTAAAATAGTACGAGTTTGAGTTTTAGTTTCTATTTGACATATTTTACTATTGGATATCACCTTAAAATTGACTTTTAATTTTTTTTTACCGATAATCTTGTAATGTTTCAACTGTCTGGAAAAACTGGATTTCTGGTAGAAATTTTGTGTTTTGTTTTAAAATTGTTGTAGTAAAACCACTTTTTTTATTAATAATTTATGCCTTAATTTTTTTAATTATTAGATCTTTCCTTTATTAAAAATGACTAATTTTCTGATTCCAATAAATTATTACATAAAAAATACACAATAAATTAAAAAAAAAACACTATTATATACAAAAAAATTAATTTAATAAAATAATGCTTAAAAAAGAGACTTATGTGTATAACTATGTATAAGACAACGAAGGATACAAGTGAAGAAGGTCTATTTTTACAGCTATTTTAATTTTGTATTAAAGATCGAATGTTTGCAAAAAATTTAATAAAATCTATAGGGCCCTATTGAAAAAATGAGATTGATGATGACCTGTGAAATCGGAAACATCGTATTTTAAATTTAATAGAGTTTAATTTTTTTAAATATGAAATAAAGAATATAAAAGAAAGTATTTTATGCATCATTATAAGCAGTTTACAATAATATTTTGTAGCTCATTTTAATGAGTAAAAATGAAGTTATTATCACATATTTAATTAAGAAAATTATATTTCTCAATTTAAAATATTAATCCATACAAAGTTATTAAATAATGTTCATATTAAAAAAAAAACGTTTTTTAAACCACTCAGATCACACACTGTTGGGCGCCAAAAATGCTGAGTTTTAGGTGCTATTGACATTAATAATTTTCTTTGATTTTCGATAGCTAACCACAGATTTCTATTGTTGTCCTTTAATTTCATGTAGTTGAACTAAAAAAATTTAATGGTGTAGTGGTTATAGGTAGTCAAGAGCTTAATTTTTATATCTAATAACAAAATAATATATGTTAATTACTGTTTTAATTAAGAATAAACGGTTTTAAGCCACTTAGATTACACACTGTTGGGCGCCAAAAATGTTTAAATCTTGATGTGATTGACAGTAAGTAAAATAGTACGAGTTTGAGTTGTTATTTGAGTTTTAGTTTCTCATAGTTTCTCATTTGGCATATTTTACTATTGGATATCACCATAAAATTGACTTTTAATTTTTTTAACTGATAATCCTGTAATGTTTCAGCTGTCTGGAAAAACTGGATTTCTGGTAGAAATTTTGTGTTTTGTTTTAAAATTGTTGTAGAAAAACCACTTTTTTTTAATAAATATTTATATTATAAAATTATTTTTCGATTTTTAAAATTTTTTTATTTGTGTAATTTTTTGGCTAATTTCTACATATACATCAGGTTAAAATCATTCTTGCCTTAAGCAAAAGACAAATTAAATACCAATAATAAACGAAATAAAAACCAAGTTTTTCTATCTAAATCAATCCTAAAACTCGAAATAAATAATTAAATATATATGTAATTAATTTGATTTTAAAGGCAAATAGAACGAAATTTTTCATTTTTAAAATACACAAATTAATTAACATTTATGGCGCCCTCTTTTTAATTATTTTAAAATTATTCACTTTTTCACCTTTAACTTCTATAATCTTACGTCAACCTTTAATTTTTAATTGGATTGAAAGGCGTGCAATTTGGCTCTTTTTAACATTAGTATAGTAACAAAATAATATATGCTAATTAGTGTTTAAATTAAGAATAAATAGTTTTTAAGCCACATATATTACACACTGTTGGGCGCCAAAAATTTTGAATTCTCGATGTGATTGACAGTCAGGAAAATAATACGAGTTTGAGTTGTTATTTGAGTTTTAGTTTCTGTTTGGCATATTTTACTATTGGGATATCACCTTAAAATTGATTTTTAATTTTTTTTAACTGATTATCCTGTAATGCTTCAACTGTCTGGAAAAACTGGATTTCTGGTAGAAATTTTGTGTTTGTTTTAAAATTGTTGTAGTAAAACCACTTTTTTATTAATAATTTATGCCCTAATTTTTTTAATTATTAGATCTTTCCTTTATTAAAAATTACTAATTTTCTGAATCCAACAAACTATTACATAAAAATACACAACAAATTAAAAAAAAACACTATTATATAGAAAAAAATTAATTTAATAAGATAATGCTTAAAAAAGAGACTTATGTGTATAACTATGTATAAGACAACGAAGGATACAAGCGAAGAAGGTTAATTTTTACAGCAATTTTAATTTTGTATTAAAGATCCAATGTTTGCAAAAATTTAATAAAATCTACAGGGCCTTATTGAAAAAGTGAAATTGATGATGACCTGTGAAATCGGAAACATCGTATTTTAAATTTAATAGAGTTTGATTTTTTCGAATACGAAATAAAAAATATGAAAGAAAGTATTTTTTGCATCATTATAAGCAGTTTACAATAATGTTTTGTTTCATTTTAATGAGTAAAAATGACGTTATTTTCACATATTTAATTAAAAAAATTATATTTCTCAATTTGCAACATTAATCTATATAAAGTTATTAAATAATGTTCATATTAAAAAAAAAACGTTTTTTAAACCACTCAGATTACACACTGTTGGGCGCCATAAATGCTGAGTTTTAGGTCGTTGTTTTCCTTTTATCTCACGTAGTTGAACCACAAAATTTTAATCTTGGTTATAGGTAGTCAAGGGTTTAATTTTTCATCTATACTGTATTTTTCTTTTAAGATCATAAAGTGATTACGGTAAACCTATGAAACTGAAAAATTATGTAAGGTAAGTCTAGGTAATTTAAACCGGACGAAAATGAGGTCTACTCTAAGTTTCTCTAATCCTGAGTGCCATTTATGATCTAGTCTTGTTCCTTTCTTCGGTGTACAAAACATCTAGATAATGCGCATTTATTTGAAACTAGAATTTAACAAAACTAGAACAAGATATTCAATTCGTTTCAAGCTTTGGGTCCGTAGGAATATTTTTTTTGGAAGATTTCTAAATTTTAAAATAAAATGAATCTTATACAAGGATAATGCCACAAAGCCTTCTAATATTGATGAGCTTTTTTAAATATTTCAGTAAAGTCTTAGAGCCTAAAAATACATCTTGTTTAGTTAACAAAATTGATATTAAAATTTTTTTTACATTTGATACTACTCATACCTGAAGGTTTAATTGCCTTTGTAAAGAGTTTTATTGTGTTAGACTTCTTTTGAATGTTCCTAAATACAGATAAATATAGCCATTTTGCGCATGCATACCATTACTGTTACTGCTATATCGTAAGATAGCTAAGACATTTCGGGGTTATCTATGATAGATAATTTAGGATTGTTTACAAGTTCTCAAACCAACTCAGTTTTTAATCATTTACAAAAAAATTATAGTATTTAATTCCATATTTATGCTTTAGAATACAATACTATTTATATTTTTCTTAATTTTTTATACATAGTATATATCATAGTATATATCATATACATAGTATTATCTATGATAGATAATTTAGGATTGTTTACAAGTTCTCAAACCAACTCAGTTTTTAATCATTTACAAAAAAATTATAGTATTTAATTCCATATTTATGCTTTAGAATACAATACTATTTATATTTTTCTTAATTTTTTATACATAGTATATATCATAGTATATATCATATACATAGTATTATCTATGATAGATAATTTAGGATTGTTTACAAGTTCTCAAACCAACTCAGTTTTTAATCATTTACAAAAAAATTATAGTATTTAATTCCATATTTATGCTTTAGAATACAATACTATTTATATTTTTCTTAATTTTTTATACATAGTATATAGCAATAATTTTTCATTGTAATAAAATGTTGTTGAGTCGTAAATAATCTACATAAAACTGATTTTTGGAGAGTAACTAAAAATGAGAGGAGTCCTCTAAACTTTCCTTAATCTCAAAGCAGTGTCATTTGCTTTTAAAATGGCATTGCTAATTAATACACCTTGGGCGTACTAAATAAAAGCTTAAAGAATAATCAACCATTAGTCAACAATATCCGGATACATTTTTATCAGCTATTTTTCATTCCCGATCTTCTGTTCACTATAAAACGAACAATTCTGCTAATGCAACTAACAAATACCCCACGTAAATCAGTCATTTACAAGACAATAGACGATTGGCATGTTTGAATGAAACAATGTCGTATATAAGGATTTTTATCAGTCATGAAATACGATAATCCTTGAAAAGTTATTATTTATCTTAAGTAAATTACTAATTCGCGGATTTTACCTGTGTTTTCCCTAACTTTTTTAATGGCTTTAGTTTAAGTATTTATTAATTTTTTATACAGATTATACAATACAAATACCGAAAATGCACTGCAAAAGGCGAAATTTTGTAACTTTTTTAAAATTGTTTTCGTGAAACAAGTTTAATTGGTGCTAAAAGTGTTTGCTTAAGTTTTCTTCAGTTAATTAATAATATTATTTTCCTATTTTTTTTATTTTTTTTATTCGTCTCATTTTTTAGCTAATTTCTACATATACATCTGGTTAAAATCATTTTTGCCTTAAGCAAAGGACAAATTAAGTGCCAATAATAAACGAAATAAAAACCAAGTTTTTCTATATAAATTAATCCTAAAACTCGAAATAAATATTGAAATATATATGTAATTACTTTGACTTCGACGGCAAATATGACGAAATTTTGCATTTTTAAGATACACAAATTAATTAACATTTATGGCATCCTCTATTTATTCATTTTAAAATTGAAACGCGTGCAATTTGGCTCTTTTTAACATTAGTACAGTAACAAAATAATATATGTTAATTACTGTTTTAATTAAGAATAAACGGTTTTAAGCCACTTAGATTATACACTGTTGGGCGCCAAAAATGTTTAAATCTCGTTGTGATTGACAGTAAGTAAAATAGTACGAGTTTGAGTTGTTATTTGAGTTTTAGTATCTATTTGACATATTTTACTATTGGATATCACCTTAAAATTGACTTTTAATTTTTTTTAACTGATAATCCTGTAATGTTTCAACTGTCTGGAAAAACTGGATTTCTGGTAGAAATTTTGTGTTTTGTTTTAAAATTGTTGTAGTAAAACCACTATTTTTATTAATAATTTATGCCTTAATTTTTTTAATTATTAGATCTTTCCTTTATTAAAAATGACTAATTTTCTGATTCCAATAAATTAATACATAAAAAATACACAATAAATTAAAAGAAAAAACACTATTATATACAAAAAAATTAATTTAATAAAATAATGCTTAAAAAAGAGACTTATGTGTATAACTATGTATAAGACAACGAAGGATACAAGTGAAGAAGGTCTATTTTTACAGCTATTTTAATTTTGTATTGAAGATCGAATGTTTGCAAAAAATTTAATAAAATCTATAGGGCCCTATTGAAAAAGTGAGATTAATGATGACCTGTGAAATCGGAAACATCGTATTTTAAATTTAATAGAGTTTAATTTTTTTAAATATGAAATAAAGAATATGAAAGAAAGTATTTTATGCATCATTATAAGCAGTTTACAATAATGTTTTGTAGCTCATTTTAATGAGTAAAAATGAAGTTATTATCATATATTGAATTAAGAAAATTATACTTCTCAATTCAAAATATTAATCCATATAAAGTTATTAAATAATGTTCATATTAAAAAAAAAAAAACGTTTTTTAAGCTACTCAGATCACACACTGTTGGGCGCCAAAAATGCTGAGTTTTAGGTGCTATTGACAATAATAATTTTCTTTGATTTTAGATAGCTAACGAAATCTGAAGTTTGTATTGTTTTCCTTTAATTTCATGTAGTTGAACTAAAAAAATTTAATGGTATAGTGGTTATAGGTAGTCAAGAGTTTAATTTTTCATCTATACTATATTTTTCTTTGACGATTATAAAGTTATTACGGTAAACTTATAAAACTGAAAAATTATGTAAGGTAAATCTAGATAATGCAAACTGGATGAAAATGAGTTCTACTCTAAGTTTCTCTAACCCTGAGTGCCATCTCTTATCTAGTCTTGTTCCTTTCTTTGGTGTAAAAAACATCTAGATAGTGCCCATTTATTTCTAACTAGATGAAGATATTCAATTTGTTTCAAGCTTTGGGTCCGTAGGAATAGATTTTTTGAAAAATTTCTAAATTTTAAAATAATATGAATTTTATACAAGGATAATGCCACAAAGCCTTCTAATATTTATAAACTTTTTCAAATATTTCAGTAAAGTCTTAGAGCCTAAAAATACATCTTGTTTAGTTCACAATATTGATACAAAAAATTCTTTTACATTTGATACTACTCATACCTGAAGGTTTAATTGCCTTTGTTAAGAGTTTTGTTATGTTAGACTTCTTTTGAATGTAGTATTAAATTCAATATTTATGTTTTAGAATACAATGCTATTTATTTTTTCTTAATTTTTCATACATAGTATATTGCAATAATTTTTCATTGCAACAAAATGTTGTTGAGTCATAAATAATCTAAATAAAACTGATTTTTGTAGAATAACTTGTTAAAGTTAGAGGAGTCCTCAAAACTTTCCTTAATCTAAAAGTAGTGTCATTTGCCTTTAAAATGGCATTGCTAATTAATACACCTTGGGCGTACTAAATAAAAGCTTAAAGAATAATCAACCATTAGTCAACAATATTCGGATAGATTTTTATCAGCTATTTCTCATTTCCTATCTTCTGTTTGCTATAAAACTAGCAATTCCGCTAATACAACTAACAAATACCCCACGTAAATCACAGTCATTTACAAGACAATAGACGATTGGCATGTTTGAATACAACAATGTCGTATATAAGGATTTTTATCGTCACGAAATACGATGATCCTTGAAAAGCTATTTATCTTAAGAAAATTACTAATTCGCGGTTTTTATATTTGTTTGACCCAATTTTTTTAATGCCTTTAATTTAAGTATTTATTAATTTTTTATACAGAATATACAATACAAATACCGAAAATGTACTGCAAAAGGCGAAATTGTGTAACTGTTTTAAAATTGTTTTCGTGAAACCAGGTTAATTCCTACTAATATTGTTTGCTTAAGTTTTCTTTAGGTAATTAATATTATTTTCCGATTTTTTTATTCGTCTCTTTTTTTGGCTAATTTCTACATATACATCAGGTTAAAATCATTCTTGCCTTAAGCAAAGGACAAATTAAGTGCCAATAATAAACGAAATAAAAACCAAGTTTTTCTATATAAATCAATCCTAAAACTCGAAATAAATATTGAAATATATATATAATTACTTTAATTTCAAAGGCAAATATTATGACGAAATTTTGCATTTCTAAAATACTCAAATTAATTAACATTTATGGTACCCTCTATTTATTCATTTTAAAATTGAAACGCGTGCAATTTGGCTCTTTTTAACATTAGTAGAGTAACAAAATAATATATGTTAATTAGTGTTTTAATTAAGAATAAACGGTTTTAAGCTACTTAGATTGCACGCTGTTGAGCGCCAAAAATTTTGAATTTTCGATGTGACTGACAGTAAGGAAAATAATACGAGTTTGAGTTGTTATTTGAGTTTTAGTTTCTATTTGGCATATTTTATTATTGGAAATCACCTTAAAATTAATTTTTAATTTTTTTAACTGATAATCCTATAATGCTTCAACTGTCTGGAAAAACTGGATTTCTGGTAGAACATTTGTGTTTGTTTTATAATTGTTGTAGTAAAACTACTTTTTTTATTAATAATTTATTCCTAAATTTTTTTTAATTAATAGATCTTTCCTTTATTAAAAATGACTAACCTTCTGATTCCGATAAATTATTACATAAAAATACACAACAAATGAAAAAATACACTATTTTATACAAAAAAATTAATTTATTAAGATAATGCTTAAAAAAGAGACTCATGTGTATAAATATGACAATGTATATATAAGACAATGAAGGATACAAGCGAACAAGTTCTGGTCTATTTTTAGAGCAATTTTAATTTTGTATACATCGTTACTATGGAAGATCCAATGTTTGCAAAAAATTCAATAAAATCTACAGGGCCCTATTGAAAAAGTGAGATTGATGATGACCTGTGAAATCGGAAACATCGTATTTTAAATTTAATAGAGTTTAATTTTTTTAAATATGAAATAAAGAATATGAAAAAAAGTATTTTATGCATCATTATAAGCAGTTTACAATAATGTTTTGTAGCTCATTTTAATGAGTAAAAATGAAGTTATTATCACATATTTAATTAAAAAAATAATATTTCTCAATTTACAATATTAATCTATACAAAGGTATTAAATAATGTTCATATAAAAAAAAACATTTTTTAAATCACTCAGATTACATACTGTTGGGCGCCAAAAATGCTGAGTTTTAGGTGCAATTGACATTAATAATTTTCTTTGATTTTAGATAGCTAACTACTGATTTCGAATGTTTTTCTATAATTTTACGTAGTTGAACCACAAAATTTTAATCTTGATTATAGGTAGTCAAGAGTTTAATTTTTCATCTATACTATATTTTTCTTTTAAGATCATAAAGTGATTACGATAAACCTATGAAACTGAAAAATTATGTAAGGTCAGTCTAGGTAATGTAAACCGGACGAAAATGAGGTCTACTCTAAGTGCCTCTAACCCTGAGTGCCATCTATAATCTAGTCTTGTTCCTTTCTTCGGTGTAAAAAACATCTAGATAGTGCGCATTTATTTCTAACTAGAATTTAACAAAACTGAAAGAAGATATTCAATTTGTTCAAGTTTTTTTTTAGGATTTCCAAATTTTGCTGGTTTCATAGCCTCAAATGTTAAAGACATAATAGTCAAAAATATGGCCCAGAAGGGTCGCGTAAAGTGCATCCAATTTTCAACAGCATGCTAAAAACTGAACAATGGGTTGTGTGAATTCTTTGGGGATTCGACACTAAAGCAAAGCTATAAGGAACAACGTTCACTTCGACCAACGGACTTAAGTTTATTCAAAGAAAAATATACTTTTTGGATTTTTGTGGGATCTTTAGAAAAATTATCTGCAAGGGCTGTGTATATTATCTGCCAATAAAATTCGAGTAATTATGATGATATCTCGGATGATGTCATATATCTGCCATCTCTGCAGAAAGGGTCTTTTAATTTTACAAAAATCGTAAAGAGGATTAATGATCTAGAAACTTCTTTCAATAATTATTATTTGGAGTCAACGAGATCATTGCTATATTGGAGCAACTTATTTTTGTACTCAAACAAAACTTAAACATTTGAACTAGAATGATAATTCTCAAACATCCGTTCCTCCTACTCCATCTGCATCAACTGATGGGGAAATTCTAAGTAACGGCTTGATTGCCAGAGAATCTTGACTTGTAAAATGAAAAGGCCGAAGCTGTTGAGATTAAGGATCGAATTATGTGGAACTTCTCTAAACGTGCTGACGGCTAGCAGGCAAATGGAACCGCAATGGTCGATAGTCTATCAATTTCGTCCTTTAGGTAGGATTAACGAGATTATACTTGTTTTGAAGAATAAAATGACCACCAAATCCGGGAAAGTCTATATTGAAACGGATATGACACACAGGAATTGCAGAAACTATAATGATATAGGCATTGCAGATAAAGGAGAGAACAACCTCGACCCAAAGCATATCAATGGTCTTCTAGTATCGTTACAATAAAACTATGTTAACAATTCTGCCTTTATTAGTGCCTGACTACACGTCTAAGTTAAACTATTATTAAACAGAACGTTCGTGATGACAACAATAAAATAAAAAACTTTTTTACTTGCGTTAGTGCGACAAGGTTATATGGTTAAAGACAAGAGTTTGCAGTGCTTAGCTTTTTTCCGATACCTATGATATCTACAAATCCGACACTGGAAATGAAAATGGCAATGACTAGAATTTTGAATTGGCATTGCTAGGGTAGGTCTCAGCGCTTCGGGATTTTCACTTCATCGCATTACTTGATTACCTTGGTTGTCAGAAGTCTATAGTTGTTAGTAATTCAAATTCTTCTAATGTTCCATAGTATAATCAGATAATAAATCATGATAGATTCCTGGACTCGTTTTCTTTAAATACACCTTTACTCATGGTAAGATATTGACCTCAATATTTCGTATCAGCGTATCGTGAAATTTTAGCCTAATAATGTCTTTGCATGTAGACTTTTCTATGACATACTGACGTTTAGCGCTGTCTGATGTTAATATTATACCTAGTTCTTCAGTTAAGGATTTCATTGGTGTCCTGGCTGATATCATAATTTACATTTTTAACGTAATACTGTTTACAGAGAAAGTTCAGGAAAAATTGCTAGATTATCACCTTTATTAAAAGTCAATCAGTCTAATAAGGTAACCAGTTACGAGACAATCTTAAATGCAAATTTTTAAAATATTTAAAATTAGTCTCTGTTTATTAAAGGTGTCTTCTCGGTCGATCAGTATAGATTCAGGTCGATCAGAAGTGGGATTTTGGGATCCAAATTTGTCTTAGCTGTCTGGTCATGTTTGTGAATTAATTGATACTCATACTCAGGTCGAGGTCATTTATGCTGACTTTGAAAAAGCCTTTGATCGGAGTAGACATCATGTAGTATTAAATAAATTGAGTTACTTGGCCTTTTAGCTAGCTTAATAGGTTTGTTTTGTTTTTGTTCGTATTTGCTTAATACACACTAATATCTTAAGTATGACGTTTTTAAATCGAAATGTGTTATTACTACATCGGGGTACAACAGGATTTTAACCTGGGACCAGTATTATTGGTTCTATTAAATATTGACCTAATTACCTCCATTAAATGTGATGTGTTGGCATTTGCTGATGACTACTTGTTATAATCATGGTATTAAGGATTTCTTCGAAGCTGCCTGAACTCCCGGTGGCGCTTTTAGAGCCGCCTGACTGTAACTGTAGATTTGATGGTTCTGTTTTCTGTTTTTGACATGGTGCAGCCTGTAAGTGGTTTTTATGGCTTTCCCCTGAAGGTATATATGCAGAGGGGTCAGTCCAAGTAGTATTTCCATGGGGGCTATTAGGTGGTTCTGACCGCTCCAGTAATAAGCAAGCCTTTGAAAGCTATTAAGTTTTGTTTTGGCCAGTTGTTTTGTTGTTTTACTCTACCACACCATAGAGCCGTAGGATATTGTCGGTCTGACGATCTGTGTGTATAACCACTGCATCTGTTGGGTTCAGTCGCCAGGTGTTGCCGCATATCCTGCGACAATTACATAAGGACAGTTTTGCTTTCTTGATTGTTTTGTCAAGGTGCAAGTTCCAATTAAGCGTCCTATTTAAGGTTATCCTGAGGTATTTCGCTTCCGTTGCAAATTGGCTGGTTTTACCTCTCAGGATTGGCGCCTTGAGATTCGTTTTTCAGGTGAATCGCATCATTATAATTTTATGCGTATTAATGAACATTTTCTCCTTCTTGCACTATTTTAGAATAATGTTTAACACTTCTTATAGTGCTGTTGAGATTACTTTCTCATTTTTTTCTTTTAACAGGATCTTTCCTTTTAACTTTTCCTCTAAATTTACCTTCATACCGCATAACAATAAATGTCTTGGATTAGCTTTAAAGAGGTATGGGTTTATAATTAGAAACTTTAAAAGTTTGACACTAGAACCTAAATTTAAACTACTGTTTTGTTGCTTTATCAGATAAAAATTAAAGTATGGCTGCATAATATAAAATCCACTTTACGTTATCTTTGGCAAACTTTATGGTCATACCAGGTTATGCTAAATCACTAATGAATATTAGGAATACCAATGGTACAAATACGGATTCTTGTGGAGCACATACGTTGACACCGTAAAGGTCAGTTTCAACGTCATTAGGTTTACCGGCATTTTCTTTTCATTTAAAAAAGACAATTTTCCCTAATTCCCAAACTATGTAGTTTAGTTGTAATAAATGTCAGACTCAGGGTATCAAATGTCCTGGAAAGACCATGAAATATTCCAGTCATTATTCATTCAGTATCCAATTTCTCCTTTATATAAGTTTTGTACGTTTTCCAGTTTGGAATTCCTGTTGGCTGTCGTCAAAAATACTGTACTTATTAAGAAGCCTCAGAAGTCTGGTTATTCAAGTCTATTTTTAACTAAGATGGAAATGTCAATGTGGAAATGTGGTTCAGCTACCTTCAGTGCTAACAGACGATTCTTTATTCTTTATTATTTTTTATTATAGATTATTTATTCCTCTTAGTACTTCTCCTCTATTAATTAATAGAGGAGATAGGCTTCAGGAATATGGATTGAGATTAGAACGAGCATATGGTTGGAGTAGTTAGCAAAATAACTATGGATTTGTAAGTAGAAGTCCATTCTTGAAGTGAGCCGCTATAATATAGCAGGTTAGTAAGGGTGGGAAAACTTTTTTCCACAAATGAAAATACCAATATTTTAGTTAAGAGTAATAAATTTTGACGAATTCACTTCTCATCAACAGACTCTTATACTACATAGCTCCAATACTTTGCAGTAGTACAAAGCTGCAATACCTTGCAGTAGTGTAAGACTCTAATAATGAGTGAACTCGATGAAATGCATTACTCTTTACTAAAAGATTGGCGTTTTTATTTGCGAAAAAAAAGCCTTCCCGCTTTCCCTAATCCGCTAAGCTATGGATTCGGCTTTGAGCTACTGACTTATATGAGTATAGTTACACTTTGTCAGTCCATTAATGGAAAGGACCTATTTGACCAACAAAAAATGGCAGATAGATTTGGATGATCCTATTCGTTGGTCAAATAGATCCTTTTCATTAATGGAGAGACCAACCGTAATTATACTCCAAACCTGTTTCGCTGTGTTCTTGGATTTTATGATTTCTTCCGCATTGTAGTTTATCTTTGCCTATTTTTTAGATTCATTTGCGTCCTACTAGTAAGCAAATATTTGGGAAAAAAAATATCTAATGCCTTGTTTGCATCGGGAGACTGCCGTTCCAAATTTTGAAAGCAAAGCTTTAACCTTAGTTATTCATGACTTTTTCTAGTGAATAGCCTTTTTTCTCTAATATTTACGGCTTCATTCTCAGTTCCGATGTATATTTTTCGTCCTTGCAGGAGATGATCATATAGATGTGGTTAATTGAGGGCAAATGTAACAAAACGGTATTCAATATTAATTTCCACATAATCGATAGATTACGATGACACACCTATTGTGTCGCTTTTCTTGTTAGGCCGTCAAAATAATTCGCCCAGGCAGCGATCTGGACCCTTAAACAACAGGAAATGACTAAGCTTCTTGTGTTTAAAAAACTTGTTTTCAGAATGATGTTTGGACCCAATAGAGATGAAACAACAGTGTGGAAAAGGCGCGATAATGCTTCGCGGAAAAATATTGTAGTATAAACATGGTCATAAAAGGTTTATTCTAGCAGTTGAGTTTAGCAGTTAGCAGTTATTAGTCATTCAATCGCCATAAGAGCACGTCAGATAGTACAGACATTGTTACATATATAGCGTGAATCACCCATCTATCCACAAACCAGATAACTCCCAAGAACAAACGGCGGAGAAAAACGTCTGCGGACGAAAAAAAAATGGACCTATCTGATGGATACCAGACAGACAGGTCTACGAAAAGCGTGGACTACAGGAGATCAAGAAGCAGACAAGTGAGAGAGCGGGGTAAGACTTCGCACGACTCTTCAAAATTCCTAAAACCGCAAACAAAATCCCGTACTGATCCCCGATTATCCAAAACAATTAAAACCACCCCAAACCCCGACCTGGGAACTGGCAAAGCGCCACCCTAGAGTGCGGAACAAAGGCAAAGTGAGGAACGTGTACGCAAATTCGAGGAGAAAATTCGGGAAAGCGATTTGCTAATAGGGAGAAATGTAAAAGAGATGCACGAGGTTAAACTTAAAAACTCTCAGCTCACCGAGACATTACAACTATTCGAATATAAGATAAATAAGTTGATCTCAGAAAACCATTCTCTTAACAAGCTAATCTCGGACTTGAATCGTAAACTCGAGGCAGAGACGTATAATATGAAAGCTCTAACTAACCAAAACACCAAGCTTGAAAAGCGCCGCACGGCGCTGTGGCACTGGCCAGCAACAAAAATGAAAACGAACAGAAAAAGAAAAGAACCAGGGAAGACGCGGGCAAGTCTCCGCCTTCACAAGACGGAGACAGGTCGGCATCGGAACCGGTTAACCCTGAAAAAACAACAAACAGGGAGCCAGTCCCCTCAACATCGTCAGCCGCAAACCCCATCCCAATCACCACTGAAAATTCCACTCTTAAAAAAGACCCACTATACATGCCCCTAAACAACCTTTCCTTAGCGGGAAAGGGGAGGAGTGCTAATCCCAATATTAACAAAGTCCCCAAGGTAGTGTTAAGAGACACGAAAAATTGGGCCACAAAATATAAACCATTTTGTGAAAATAAAATTAACATAGTAAAAGTTTAGAAAGATAGATTGGGATTAGCGCTCTTCCCCAAAACACATAGAGAAGTTCCCAAACACAAAGATCATAGAGCACTCACAGAACTACTCAAGGAAGAGGGAATTGTATTCCATTCCTTCTTCCTTGAAGAGGACAGAAAGTTGAATGTGATACTGAAAGGACTGGATAAAAACTTCAAACTGGAAGAAGTGGAGAAGGAACTTAGAATGATGGGATTCGAGCCTGAGAAACTGGGTTGCTTTAAAACCGGCCCAGGTCGCAGAAGGCCCACAGACCTCATCAGGTTCCTCGTCCCTAAAAAGCAAGAGGCCGTGTTTGGGATTGAAAACATATTAAACATTAGGGTCCGTGTTCAGCGCTTAAGGACTCACAATACTATAGATAACAGGAAGCATGCCCAATTTGCTTCCCGTGTATCATCACTGCCAAGAATAGGGAAACGTCATGAGCAATTCCAACGCAAAGCCGCGTTGCCACAAATGTAAGGGCGAACACTTCTACTCAGATTGTGAAAAAAAACAGAGCAACACCGGCAGAATGTTGCAATTGCAGTGGCAACCATCCGGCGAGTTATTAGCGCTGCCCAAAAAACCCGAACATAAAAAACATAAATAAACAAAAAAGCTTCGTCGAGACCTTGAGAACGACCAGCACGGACTCTAATACTAAGAGGGCCAAGCTAAAGGATGGCACCTCGAAATCGCATATGAAACGTTCCGAGTTTTCTATTAATAACACGAGCCTCTTAAATCTTCTAAGTTTGCCTGAAGGGATGTTGCAAAAATAAATCGACATCCTGATGGAAAAATTAAATTCAAACTATTGCTAGGAGCCGAGGTCAAAGTCTCCACAGTGTTCATTCATTTCCTTTTTGGGTGCTCAAATCCTAAATCCCATCCGTACTAACCACAAAACCCCACATAAAACCCAACCCAAACGTCAAAAACCCAAACATCATTCGAAACACCATAAAAGACCTACGTTCACACCTCTGCCCGACCTTTTCTCATCAGCCAAAATTTCCGTAGTCTGAGGGAGCCTGGTCTGCTCCGCAGGCTCGCGTCCAATAACATCACACCCAGACCTTATAAATACAAGTAACCAAACCTCATCCCAGGGTTGCCAGGTGTGGCGCATTTACGCCAAAGTGGCGCTTTTAAATTTCAAATGGCGTGTAAAATTTTGGTACATGCGCCGGGCGCCTAAAGTGGCGCTTTTGTATTTTGTATCGTGCACCTTGATTGTAAACTAGTCAAAAGAAGCATTGGTTTAGGTTGGTTCTTAATACTATTAATTTCATAAACAAATCCAACTACCAAAAGGGATCGTCTGCCATTCGCCTTTGCATGAGCGTGAGCGTAAACTGGACTTTAGCACTACAGATACTTATGACAACTTTGCTCGTCAACCGTCAAACCGTGACAGTTATGTTGACATGGCGGCAACATTATTGTTTGTGGTTTGTGTTTTGAATTGAAATTGATTGATATTGATTGATTTTGCTTTATATATAGGATTTAGCTTAAATATTTTAGAATATTTAATTTAGAAATATGTAATATTTTTGTTGTCATTATTTTTATGAAAAAAGTTATTTTGTAGAATTCCCATTTATTTTTTTCCAAAATTTTTTTAAAATAAAGTATATAAGTATTTAAACACATTTGTTTCTTAAAAATTTAGCTAAAACAATTAGGGAAGCAGGAAGTTCTATTTCTTTATTTTTGCATTGTAATTCCTATGGTGCGTAATGAGATGCAGCACCCGGTATAGGAAACTGTGAATAAAAGGAAATCCACATTTGTCCAATATTTGAAACTCCCGCTAATTTTTTTATAGTTTTTGCGTTTTGTCAAAAGGTGGCGCTTTGGTGGTGCATTTTAGTATCAAAACTGACGCGTGACAGTTAGCAATACCTGGCAACACTGCCTCATCCTGACCAGTCGGTTCCTATTCTCCGAATGAGTCAAAAGTCCAAGCACCTAGATGCAACCCAGAATTATAAAAATATGGCGCCTAATCTCGACGAAATGATCATTCAAAAGACCGGCAAGAGCCATTGTAGCTGGACCGGAATCTCAGTTCAAAACATCATGGTCATAAAAGCTAACCAAACAAAATGGGTAGATCCTGTAGTAGGATCGAAAACTACAGATTGATAATAGTAATATTCAGTAATAGAGCAGATGGTAAAAGATCAATGGGAGATTGAGCAAAAGATGAAAAGATGCTGTCGCAGTAGATTTGTCTAGTATAAGAGTTCAGCAGTGGCACAGGAACATAGGAAATATAGAGCAATAGTAAATGCACTTTAGACTAATAAGAATAAAGATTTTGTAAACTTTGCTAAGATAAAATGATTATTTGAAATATATTCTTCCACGCAGGAGGTCGGTCTTAATGTTCTTACTTTTCTTAATTATTTTATTATGACAAAACGTTAACAGTTTTTTATTAACAACAGTTTTGAAATACAGATCTTGTATTATAATATTGCTAAACATTTGCATGAGTTAACAGAGTGAAATTTCTACCGTGACTGCTTTTTCATAGCTTCTTTGACATTCTGAAAATTCTAGTAATTGAATTAAAAGTTTTATAATAAATATCATATTACTTGATAAGGTATCACTATTATATTAATTCTAATACATAAACCAATTATCCTAATAAATTATTATATAGGTTGATTTGTTAATATGAATTTTTGTAACTTAATAAACTCTTTGTTTTTCAGGATATTTTGCAATAGAGGGCTTAGATATACCAATAAGATTGGGTAGCTGGGATCGTGGACAAGATTATATATCCAGCATAATGACGGTACGAAATTATATTTAGGTGCCCCACTACATTACTATAAGTATAAGACCTCTCTCGATTTAAAACTTTTTTTTAACAAATTTTAGCATCTGGAATATGATTTTATTGGTTGGACTGATTGGAACATGGCCTTAAATACGACAGGCGGTCCTAACTATATAGACAATCCGGTTGATTCACCAATAATAGTGAACGCAACCAGTGACGAATTCTATAAGCAACCAATGTTTTATGGTCTTGGTCACTTCTCTAAATTTATAGTTCCTGGTTCCGTTCGCATCGATATTGAATTATCTGGACTTAATACGCTATATAATATACACGCGTTGGCATTTTTGAGGCCCGATGGAAAAGTCGCCGTCGTTTTAAATAACAGGTAAGGATATTTTAATTTATATTTTTTTTTAAAGTAAAACAAAACTTAATCAAATATATAATTTTTCAACTTTGAGAAATATAATTTTATATTTTTTTAAAATTTTGCATATTGATATTGTAGGAATAGTATAGAGTGGAAATTATTTTTAGGAATTTTAGGCTTTCTAGAGTTTGAGGTACCTAAGATAGACTCATTTGCTAGTAAAGATAGTAAATTTATATGGTACGTTTAATATTATTACTTTTATGGAAATATTATATTAGACATTATCGATATATATCGAAAACGACAATACCAGGGAAATATGAATTTCAATAAAGGTACGTGGAACGGTTTGAACTGGTATAAAACAGGGGCAACCCAATTGGCTCTCGAATTCTTGAAAAAATATAGAATAGACATAACAGCAGTGCAGTGAGGATACGCATGATTTTGGGACAGGTTTTATGATCAAAGAAAAACTGATAAATGAAATAACTAATCTCCTTTAAACCTATAAATAAAAGAATATGCTCGATCCGGTTACATGGAAAATGGTTCATAATATTGCTAGTAGCAATACACGCGACAACTAAAGCAGCAGGAAAAAATCCATTACTACCCTTAAATTTCGTTTTTGGATTCGATACGACCTCGGATAACGTGCCGAGATACAGCCGAGCTGCGCTGCTTGCTCGATACGGGCTTGGTGCGGATATGTGTGTTCCGACCTCAATACTTAAATAAAATATAGAAAACAATAGAATAGCAGAACATACTTGGTGTAATGGCCACAACACATATTTTGGACAGAAGCAAAGATTTAGTGCAAGGAGCACCATTATAAGAAAGCAAATTCCTGGAAGGAACTTATATAGAGTGCTCCGAAACTATTTTGCCAAAATGAAAGAGTGGGTAGATCTCGCCAAAACCTTTTTAGTTATTAACCCGTAGGCGCATGTGCATGCGTTTAGTGATAATTTAAGGTCCGCGCAGTGGTATCCAACCTCGGACATGAGAAAACGTGTTTGTACCAGAAACCGTGTTAGTAAATGATATAAAAACAAGAAATATTTGGGAGAGTTTATATTATTATAGAAACAAGTTTTATTTTGAAAGATGTTCAAAATGCTGACCGCCTGCTTTAATGCAAGCGTGAACTGTCGTACTATTTCCTCCTGTATACGTCTTAAATTTCAGCAGAAACCGCAACAATCCTTCCCACTAACTCTGGGCGCTTTTCAGAATTTACCGGTGGATACATCGGGTTGCACCGGTAATAATCGAGGCGTTTCAGAATTAACCCGGTACAAAAAAACCTGATCGAGGGAGATTTGCTCCGTGGCGTCTTCCCCAAATACAAGGGGGACACAATTGTATAATTGTGTCTATGAAGATGCGGTGCACTGTATAATTCTTCCCTTGAAGAACCATTTGTAATCCAATAAATGAAACACATTTATTTTCTAAATATGTACATCTATTAGTAGTCATAGGAACTTGGAATAACAGTAATTGGGTAGACTTAAATTGCCACTTTTTCCGCTGTCTCTATGCAGTCTCCATAAACTGTCTCTAACCACTTGTACTAACTCTACTTTATTTACACTTGCTACTGTCACTGATTTTATTACACTCACTAATTTTATTCCTTAAAAAACTAACACAGTTTACTTATGTCAATAATTTTAGATTAACACAGTTACCATACGTCAACTTCACACCAACTAACGACGACCGGGAACGTTTTAATGTAATTAGTAAAATATTTAAAGAGTTTAGAGAGAGTGATGAACGGAGCTCTACGAACGTTTCAGGGCAACGACCACTACTCGACTGATCCCCTTTCCCAGTTTATTGGGCTTTGCTCTTGCGGTGTCAGCGTCAGCGATTACCAAGAACTGCTGGCACCCGATAATTCTAGATTTTTAGACGCAATATAATTATAACCTAACATCGAGCGGAACGAGAAAATAAATAAACGGTTGGGAGATTTATTTCCCAACAAAACCCACGTTTCAAAATTAACTGGTGAAATCAGCTGGTTGCAACCGACGAGGTATCGGATTAACCGGGATTTTAAGGTGGAATCTCGGTCAAATAGATTCTTGCTAGAATTCCTGACCTAGTTTTGCATTTTTTACGGCTTAGTTTTGTTAAATTTCTTGTTTTTCAATTTTTATTTTTATTTTTTAGTTTAACTTTATTTTGATGGTGGAATGAGAATAGTAGAAGAATAACATAAAACTTAAGTACACTTTTTTTTTTTAATTTTGTTTGTTTATTGGTGTCGAGCTTAGAACATTCAATGCATTCAATATTCTAAGGTGATAAAAGCCACAAACTGATAGCAACAAAAACTGAGACCCCTACAATGGAACTGGGTCGTTTTTGTTTGGTTTTTAGTTTCTTAAACAACAGTGGCAACCTTTCAATGTTTTCATGGAAAATGCTACCGTAGTTTGTTTGGTTTGCTTTGAAAAATTTAAAAATATAAACATAAACAGAAATTGATCGTATTAAAGCTACAAACTGTCAGAAAAATTTTAGGAAAATCAACCGAAGCGTTTCCGAACGTCCGAACGGCAACCTGAGATCTACCGATTTTTTTTTTATTAACGGGTTAATTCAACCGGTGAATTAATGGTAAATTTTGAAAAGTGCCCTCTTTCTCTGTTTGAACCGGAGTGTCGCATACAAGCGCTTTCATGTGACCCCATAAAAAGAAGTCGCATGCGCTCAGTCACTTTTCCACACTGATATGCCTGGTTCAGATGTTCCCTTACGGCTAACGGGTAATATGCTGGGGCTCCATCGTGTTAGTACTACATGTTTTGTCTGACATTCAGGGGAACATTTCCTAACAATTCGGGAAACGTTTCTTGCAGAAATATCAAGTAAATTTCTCCATTTAGTCGTGGTGACAAGAGATACAGACCAACCAGAGCATTATGAACAAGTCCTTCTTATAAACAATTCACCATACATTTTTGATAAAAACCACGCAGGTGCATAGCGCGGGATTCCTTAGCCCAAACATAGCTGTTATGGTTGTTGAAAATCCCTTCGCGGGTAAAGGCGGCTTCATTCGAAAGCATCAAAGGCGAAAATTCGGCGTCGCGCCTCGGTTGTTGTAAAAACTATTAAGCAATTTTTACCTGATGGGGATAATCCTCAGGCAGAAGTGCGTGCACCCTTTGAAAATTAAATAATAATAATAATAATAATCATAATAATAAATCGTTTATTTGCCCAATTTACAATAAAGTTTTATATCTTAACTAGATACAAAGATAATAAATGAAATGTTATAATTTCTTTTCTGCTTCTTTTGTTGTATCCAAAATAAATTACTAGGTATCCCCCAACAAGTGCCAAATACCCAATAAGTTTTAATATATCCAATACATATTTAATAAACGCGACGATCGCCAGATATACCCATTTTACCGCAATAAATATTTTTTGTATTTTTTGTTTTGTTTGAATCCGGCTGTAAATTAAATAAATATGATAAGAAAATGACCGCTGGGATGGTATAAGAAATTGGATGCAGTTGTTGTTCGTGTAAACCCTTCTATGCCCCAAAAATGGTTTATTCGCAACGAGTACGCTACAAATCGGATAAATATAAGTAATGTAAAACAAGGCGATTCGACAAGTTGCGTTAAGATTTTCTGTTTCATGCCTCATACACGCACTGTGCGTGATCTTCCCCCCACATTACGAGGCTTTTGAAAATTACCTATATTTTGTTGCCATTAACAGTCTGGATGAATAACACTTTATTAACACGTCTTACCCGTAATGATCCGGTCTCTGGCAATCTTGAATACAAACATGTAATAAACGTGTAAATCCGCAACGCTCGTCTTCCATTACCATCAGCAGCACCATAAGCCATTTTAAACTTTCAAACCGTCACACTAGAATTTAAATTAATTTAGGTTTTACACATTGCCACGACGCAATTATAAATGAGTAGCCTACGCAATGCGGTTGTGTCCGGGGCGCATATTCCTAAATAACCGTGAATCCATTCATTCGGCAATTCTCGAATTAGTCCGACCTGAAAATCCTAAACAACCGATTAAAGGGGCGACCTGCGCCTGGATAGTCCGTTGTTTAGAAAATCATCAATCATCGATTATTGTAGTAAATACATTATAAGTATAGCAGGTGCAGACTGCAGAGGGGGTTTTACTTTGTTATTGAGAGCCAATTATTACTTATTTATTATACAGTTGAATTAAAAAATGCAGTTACCCGAAAGTATAGACTATGTAAAAGTTACAGATAGTTCCTATACATTAAAAATATGTACAAAAGAAGAAGTTGAGGTAAGAAATAATAACCTATTATAACCTATAATAACCTATTTTCTCAATATAAATTTAATTCACTTTAAACCATTCATAATATTCTCAGATGTAGCGGTATATTTTTAGTAAGGGATAAATAAGATAATTACTGAAGCTAGGGTCTTACAATGTACAGGGTAAGCTACTGATCAAATAGGTATAAAACTGCGGGGCTTATTATCGAAGTATCGAAGGCTATTGCGGCAAAATATTAAAAAATTTAAGCCGAATTTAAATCAGTGACTAGGTCTTAACTGCATTAACTAGTATGCATGGGAATCTCGTAAACCGTAGGGCAAAGTTGCGCAAATTAATACCCAATAAAATGCAGTTTTAATTGTAGACAATAAAAAGTGGAAAGAGAAAGTGTCAATAATGTATAAATATCTTTTTAAATAAGCTGAGAAAATAGTAAAAACGATTTTACAAAAATTCAGTTTTTGTCAATTATTTCCGGAAGTATTCGGAATTTTAAAAGTGCGGTTTATTGGGCATCCATTTGCGCAACTTTGCTCTAATTTGAAAGAAAGAAAGAAAGAAAATGTGCTATATTACGTAAGAATAATCTTGTGTACAAGAATCCTACAAGCTAAAAAAAACAAAACAAAAATACAATTTCAAAAATTGACAAAACAATGAATAAAATTAAACATAAGAAGACAAAACTTTTTGAACATACTTGAATTAAAAATAACTAAATAAAACAATCAATTACTAAATAAAGGTAAACTTGTTGACAAAACTAGAGAAGAAAAAAGGAAAAAAAAAACTTTCCAACATGTCCAAGGTTAAAACCTATCATTAAAAAAGTCATCCAAGTTATAATATGCCTTAGCCAATAAAAGCGACTTTAATTCTCTTTTAAATTTCTTAACATCCGATATATGTCTAACACAAAGAGGAACATGATTGTAATTTTTTTTACTTATGTAAATTAATGTGTTTTTGGTAAGGGAAGACGTAGGAATAGGTAGCGGAACATCATTTGCACGACGAGTCAAATGGCCAGTGTCAGAGGGTAGTTTGGGAATTTTGTGAATAAGAGCAGCTGTTTCTAAGATAAAGAGTGAAAAAAGAGTTTTTCAGAAATGAAGAGGGGTTTGCAAGAATCTCTTAACTTAGCAGAACACAGGTATCTAACTGTTTTTTTTTAAATAACAAAGATAATGTTAAGTAGCCCCTTATTGGTTAAACCCCAAAAAGGCAAGCAATACCGAATATGAGATTCAATAAGTGAAAAGTACACCGAACGTACAACCACCCCTCCCAGCTCTTGTTTTGCCATTCTTACTGCAAAACATCCAGAAGATAATTTCCCAGCTAAATGTAAAATATGATCTTCAAACCGAAGGCGACCATCAATGGTAATTACTAGGAACTTGCAGCACTCTTTATTCTGCAAGAGGGAATTTTCGTCAAATATCAGACCCTGAACATCGCACTTAAACCCCATGATAGACGTCTTTCTTACATTAAACACGAGCCTGTTGGAAGCACACCACCCTGATAAAAACTGAAGGTCTTCAAGGATACAAGTCTTAATATATTCAGAATTTTTATGGCTCCATAGTATGGTGGTATCATCAGCAAACTGAACCACCTTGCCCTGCAGTTTCAATGAACTCAAGTCATCCACATACAGTAAAAAAAAAACAGTGGTCCCAACACTGAACCCTGGGGAACGCCGCATTTTTGGGATCTAGAAGCAGACAAACGCCCAGACACTGTAACCTTCTGAGTACGATTAGATAGATAGGACTCAAGCCATCGCAACGCTACGCCTCTAAAACCATATTTATCGAGCTTAGATAACAGTATTCCATGATCCACACAGTCAAATGCTTTGGATAGATCACAAAACACTGCCGCCGATGACTCTCCAGAATTCAAGGACACATAGACGCTCTCCAAAAAGCTAAAAACAGCATCATGAGTCCCTTTATCGGCTTGAAATCCAAACTGATTTGCAGACAAAATGCCATTATGATGTAAAAAGGACAAAATTCTGCTTTTTGCAAGTTTTTCAATTATCTTAGAGAGGGTAGACAAAATAGAAATGGGATGGAAATTACAAGGCTGATCTAAATCTCCACCCTTATGAAGAGGGATAACCACTGCCTCTTTTAAACATGAAGGAAAAATGCCATTATGTAAAGAATTGTTTATGGCAGAAACTAAAGCATTTAAGGCTGAATCAGGCAAAAAGAGTAACAACCTTGAAGATATCCCATCAGCTCCAGATGATTTATGGTTTTTTAGGCGTTTGATTTTATTTTTTACTTCGGTAAGTTCGACAGGATGAAAGAAAAATGAATGCTCAACCGAGACTTGTTGAAGATAGTGTAAGGGATCAATGTTACTACGAATGCCCTTAAGCAAGATATTAGGTATATCACAATAATAGTCGTTTAAAATGTCAGGTCTTAACTCCGGTTCCGATACTTTTCTATGGTAATGTCTAAAATTATTAATAATCGACCATCACTCTCTTTGCCTATTTGATGACATATTTAAGCGATCCCTATAATAATTAGATTTTGCTGCTTTAATTTTCTTTCTGTACAGACTACGGTATTTCTGATGATATACAAGGATATTTTCATTTGTAGTATATTTGCACAATTTAGTCAAAAAACAGAGGTTTTTAGCTGAAATTCTAAGGCCTCTTGTAACCCATGGTTTTCGTTTCTTAGTTTTAAGCCTCATTTTAGGAAAGCACTGATTGATCTTATCACACAGAACTTGAAAAAATAAAGTAAGTGGGTCAGAAGCCGTTTCAAGTGCATTCCAATTTACCGAAGCTGTAGCAGCAGAAAAAGCATTGAAATTTCTCCTGCTGAAAATTCTTCCCATATAATGAGATGAAGATGATACAGTATTATATGGCATTTTAGCAAGAATAGCTTTATGGTCAAAAATACCAGATGGGAGTACTGTGCATAAAACGTCATCAAAATTTGTACAGAAATAGTCAATTGTAGTTGCAGATGAAGAAGTTATTCGTGTGGGAGAAAGAACGTGCATTTTCAAGTCGTAAGAATTTAAAATACTTAAAAGAGAAGTGCGTGGCAAGGTTTCATCAGTGTAGTTGATATTAAAGTCACCAGCCAATATAACCTTAGAGTGTAGGGACAACTGGGATAAAAGAGACTCAAGTTTGTCCAGAAACATAGCAATATCTCCTGTAGGTGGCCTATAAACACAAAGAATATATAAATTAAAACGCTTACAAAAAAAAAGAGAGAATTCAAAAACTTAGATTATCATACTTATCAATACTACAAAAAATCGTATCAATTGTTTGCCTAGCCAAGATTATGGTTCCTCCATGTATAGATTGTTGACGACAAAAATTTGATATAGGAACATAATCAGATTTTAAAAAACATTCACTAGGCCTCAACCAGTGCTCAGTTAGAAGTACAATATCAGGAAAATTACATGTGGACACATGTAACTGGACAGCAAAAGATGAAGCTCATCCATCTTGTTTCTTAGAGATTGTATATTAAGAATAAAGATACTTAAGTTTTTCGAAGAGCTAATTTCAATTTTACTAGTAGAATATGAACATGAATGAGATTCATTTTTCGTGGACATGTCTATAAAAAAGAAGAATTCAATTCACGATCAGTAACTAGTTCAGACTCATTAATTTGATGATTCAAAGATAATTTATTCGATGAAATATTAATTTTAAAATATTTGAAAATATGTGCATGTAATAATGATGCCAAGTCTGAACCAAAGTTACTGGCGTGATTAGACTTTAAAATCCCATACAGATTAAAATTATTTGCATGAAAAGTACGATAAAGGGCCTTATTACTATTATAGATAACATTATGGTTTAAATAAGTATAAGGACTTGTCATCACTAAAGTGTTTGTATCGACATGATTTTGAATTAAATTTTTTAAAACATCAGATGAAGAACAAATTCCATTTAACATTACCATTAAAAAATTTTCTTTCGTAAAGTCCTTAACTAAATTTGATGCTGTCCTAATCACCTCACTGCTTGAACTGCCCGGCTTCAGGAAACACTGGACCTTGTAGTAAGCTTCAAACTTTAAACGTAAATGTTTTAGGAACACTCTGCTACAATTTCCACCAATAAAGAGAAGCCGAGGTCGACTATCGTCAGGTGTATTTGGCCTAGTTGGTAGCTGTGTTGGAGAATTAATAACAACAGATTTAGATATCTGTAACTGTTCCTTCAATGCACAAATGTCGGAATAATAGGTATCTTTTTCAACTTCCAACACCTTTACGGAGTCTAACATCTTCTTATTTAAGTTAGTTAAGTCGTTTACGTCTTTTTGTAGCAAGTTTATTTCAGTCTTATAGGTTGAAGACTCATTTTCTAATGTTTTTATCGTTACTATTAAATTTTTATTTAGGATATTTAGTTCGCTTATTTGTGAATTGGACTTAAGACTTTCGTCCTTTCGCTCACTTCCAGTAATGCCAACAATTCACCTTCTTTAATTTTTAAGTTTTCCAATTCAACTTTAAGCTCTTCATTCCGTTTATGCAGATTTTCCAGGGATGAGGAAAACTTCTTTTCGGTCTCCGACACTTCATCTTCAAAAACCATGCTGTTTCTTCTTATTCGTTAAAATCATCTTGACATCTTTGTGAGCATAAAATCCTATAGCCTCCCAGTTTTATGGCATCAGAATTTCTTTCCAGACAACTTGGGTGGAATATTGAAATACAAGAGATGGAGCAATAATTTGGAAAATCCCTCTTCTGACAACATTTGAAACTGCGGTTCATTTTAGATTATAAGGAAATGTTATTAAATTGAAATAAATATTAAAACAGGAACTGCAAGAAAACAGTAACTTGAACTTAAACCCAAAGCAGGAAACAAACGTACAACAAAATACACAATTGCACGTCCTACGGTTAATGTTCAATTATTTCAAGTTAAGGTCAATGGTAGCCAGATAATTTAAATTTAGTCAAAACAGGAACTGATTATAAAACAAAAACATTTACTGATGCAGGAACTTAATTAGTTTTTTTGGAAACACTTGTACCGCGAAAATATAGCACGTTAATGTAAACACGCAACACTAGATCAAAACAATTTAAATTAAATCAAAACGAATCAAAACAAAACAAAACTGAGCACCGGCGCCTCCTACGAGTATAGACGTCTACTCTGTACGACTGCTAAACCGATACTGAATTCAACCTACCTCGTATCTCTTACGGTTTACAAGATCCCCATGTATACACCCGAATTGGTAACACCTTATATAATTTAAGGAAGATACAATTATGATACCTATTTTATTATTCTAATTACATAAGGTAAGCTCTGCTTCATCATGTTATATAAAAAAACCCACATAATAAACTTGCCAGTTTTTGTAAATTATTAATTTTGGTTGTGGCATAAATTTTTAAAAACCAAAATAGGGATGTAAAAATTATTTCAGTTGAAGTCAAATCATTCCTATTAAATATTCCTACATAATATTTTAATTTCAGCATTGGATTCAAGAATTTCAAGATTTAAGCAAAATTACATGGAGCATAGATAAAACATTTAAATGTACCGCTAGGTGTCGAAATCTTTTTAAAAGGTACTACTATTGCCATTTTTCTACAAGATGTTCAAAATCAGAAAAAAGTAAAAAGAAGAAATCCAGAAACTTAAATTGTCTAGATAGGTTAATATATGCAATTCAGCGTTTCTTTGAAAAGTCCAAGGCTAAAATAGAGACAACACAGTCATAGACACGATGTAGTAGAAGTTCTTAGAGAACGACATTTAGGTGTGGGGGTAAAACAAAAAAATTATTAGTTTGTTTGAAAAAGGCCACTCCGCTTCATCAGCATATCATACTTGTTATATGGAGAAAATGTCACTGAAAAAATGAACTGAGTCCTAAATATAACTTTATTTTAGGGAAAACGTATTGGGCCTAACATGTTGCAAACACTCGAAGAAATTAAGGGCTTATTTTTAAAATAGTACAAGTCGTTATTAGCAATACTCAAAAATCAAATATTTTTGGGACAGCTGTGGAAGCATTAAGTAATATTATCACTGTAAAATTGCATGATCTGAATCAAAGAAAAAATTCGACGAAAATATTTTCCTACTTAAAAATTGTTGTTATGCGTATTTCAAGTGCTAAAAGCTTGTTGGCGTTGGTAAATACGTCAAAAAATGGAACAATCTTTTGAAGAGTATTGTAAAAATTTAAAATTTAGGAATTATGTTTAGAGAATTTACTTACGCATTAATGAGTGGTGTGTACTTTATAGACGAAACTTGCCAATAAGACTATGAGATACTAACAACTATGCGGAAGTAATGTTTCGTTTGTTTAAGAATATTCCTATAAAGAGAACGAAGGCGTTCAACTTACCGCAATTAGCAGCTTTTGTCTGTACAAGTTTCGAGAGTTTTTACACGCAGAGAATATTGGATATACTTTTAAACAGAGTGAACAAAATTTTTCAAGACAGATATATGCCTAAACAGTTAAATATTATCCCAGCAATTGAAGATCTTGGAAACCAACAATATAAGGTTTAAAGTTTTACATCTGAAGCATTCTACAATATAAATAGGACAATTAACACTTGTACGTGTGCTATTGGATTTAATGAGAAGCACTGCAAACCTTAGGCTGTTGTCATATCTAAATTCAATATATTTCAGCAATTAATGTTATATCCCCTCAAAATAAGGCCCGTCTTTTTCAATTAGCTACAGGAGCTTTATCTAATAAGAATACTTTCTTGCCTTTACTAAGAGATGAATTGAATGAAAAAATAAATAATAACTATGAGTTGATTTTGATAAATAATAGCACATCAGAATTAAATACCAAATTAAGCGTAGTAGAAACTAATGTTTCTAATGAAGTCACCAATGTCTCAAATCTCAATCAGGAATACTCAAGAATACAAGATTTAAGGACAAAGTGGAATGCGCATACATCAAACATTTTTGACCATTTAGAAAATGATCCCGAAAATTTTGTACCAGCAGTTACAGCTTATTTGGAAAATTTGGACAACTATGGATCAACTATTCCAGCTCTGTTTAGTGGACCTTATACATCATTAATAAAATTATAATATTCATAAATTAATCATTAAATATAAGGGACATTCAACCCGAACACAACGACACAAAACAGTAAGAAAAGGTGGTAAAATTTGTTTCAACCTACCGCTATAAGCAGGAACGACAGAAGGATGTAGACAGGAAAAGGAAATGATATCAGACCATGACTGCTCTTAAGCAAGGCGACTGCTAACAAAGACCCGACAAAGTATTAAAAACTTGGTGGGAATCCTGACCGGGCACAACAGTCTAAACAGGCATCTACACTTTCTTGGTATAAGAGAAAGCCCACTCTGTCCAAATTTCGGTACAGGGGAGGAAACTTCATACCACATACTAGGTATCTGTGATAGGTGGAGTTGCCTGGGAAGGAAAATTTTCGGAGCAACGACACTCCAACGGGAATATCTTAAAGATCTGGACTGGGACAACGTGCAAGCCTTTATTAAAAGTACGGGCCGACTCAGTGAAGACCGCGCATTGGGAGTGGAGGTCTAGTTTCCCCACCCTTACTACTACTACTACTACTGCTACTGCTATAAGCCGCGGAAAATCATATCTTTCTAGGAAAAGGAAAATCATAGGGAGACCATCAGTAGGTGATAAGACTGACGTCAGAAAAGCTCCTCACTCACTGGGAAAATGCGTAATACAAAATGGACGGTTGGGAGGTACCATGCAAAAGAAATAGATTAATTTTACATTTTGCCCCCGTTTGTATGTGTTAATATACATAACAATACCTATACAATGTATAATAAAAATGTATTTTAGTGATTACATTATTTGTTTAAAAGACTGCTAATAAACATTAAATAAACTTAAACCTAGAGCAAAAATTAAAAGGCATTTTATACCTATACATGTCTGTATAGGTCCGGCCGAATAGTCTGTTATTTACTTATTTAGCAGTCTCACTCGGCCGTACCCGAATGGACGGATTAACGGTTATTTAGGAATATGCGTCCGAGGCGCGGCGATTGGTCTCGAACGTCAATATCGGTAGACATGGGCACTCAATAACGACATTATTTGTGTATGTATATATGGTAAACTTTTTCATTGTGATACACTAATTAGTACGATAATAAGGCGCATTCGCCTACGAGTTAAGAATTCAAAAGCGTTTGATTTGGAGACATCTACCCACCCTTAAATTTTGGCAATAGTTTCGAAACACCTTGTACAAAAGCAAAATCAATAAATCTTCAGTCGTCCCAGTGTTGATATTCCCAATATCTGAAGCCGCCACCTATCCGACACTGCACTTTACACATGACCGGACGTCACAAACCTCTAATACATAAGTCTATAGAATTTTTGTTATAGTTGTTTGTTTATACTTAATAACGGATGGAGATAATTTTCAATCTAAACTTCTAAATTTAAATATGAAAACAATGGGAGTCTGAAAATTTGATTTCACTACTTTACCAATGTCTGCCACTTTTAAAAGCAGACCGTCAAAAATCTTAAATAAGCATCAAAACTGGCAATCCTCTTATAGGTAATTTACGTTAATATGCTTTTTTTCTTTTCTACTATTTTTCTTATATAACAATTCTTATTAAAATATCATTTACATGTACCTTATTTACGAAAATACTACGAATAAAAAGTCAATTATCTTTAATAAGGTGATGTTTAAGGTGTCATTATTTATGTAAGAAATATAGGTTACTCAATAATAAAATTCTGACCTAAATAAAAGTAATAAGTAAAAATACAATACCGTAACAAGAATTATAATAATCCTAATCTTGTAAAAGAAATAAGACGTCATGTGATAATTGGTTATCACGCTTAACCTATTCAGCTTTTGACGTAATTAATCCTCTCCATGAAATATAAATTAAGGAAACGGAAAATATATTAAGCCGAATGTTATCTCATATTATGATATATATATGTTTAATGGATAAAGATGTCGTCGATAATTGATTAAGAAAGTAATATATATTAAGTGAGTATAAATGGACCCTATAAAATAGAATCATATTTTTATCAAAATTGGATTTGTTACAAATTAATTGAACAAAAGCTTATTCAATAATACCCAGTTACTTATTTAGTTGGGTATTACGTCACTTATAGTAAAAATCAATTTAGAAAATACTATCTCATACGCTCAAATATTGAAAAGAAGAAGAAGAAGAAATTTTATTTGTGTTTAAAGTAACGTAATACCCAACTAAATAAGCAACCGATCATGAATTTGTCACAACTATACAGATTTTGCTTAATAATACCCAAGCAACACGTCATCTATCGTCACCTGTCTACCAAACCCACGAATGTGATTTTTTAAAAAATTTTTCATGGGAGCCATTTAAAGAGTAATAAGAAATTAATATTTTGATTTATATTGGTATATTTTTTTAAAGCTTAGTATATCTATATATAATTTTACTTCTAATGCTTAAAATATAAATTTATCAAAAACTTTTTTTTTATGTTAAAAAGCATGGAAGATCAAATACAGGGTGTCCATTTATAAACTGACACATTTTAACTGCTTATAAGTCGAGAACGAAAAACGACAACAATGTGCGGTTTTCACAGAACTTCATCAATATTTTTAAAGTTTTTTTTGACAGTGTTGCCAAGTTTCAAAATTTACCTGAAATAGGAGGAAAAAAAATGATGATTTTCAAAGGCCGATTTCTCAAAAATTTTAAATGTAACACCCTGTACTTTTTAATTTCACATGAAGGCCTGTTAAATCCTCATAAATTCATAATTTTTTTTACAGAGCCAATTTTAGTAAATGACACTTTTTTGAAAATTTTCCTACAATACATATTCGGTAATTGATGAACATTTTCTGGTAATTGCCTATGTATCGCTTTAGCATGATCATAAAAAAATAATTTGCGCTATCGCCATGTCTATAAAAAGTATTTATTCTACGTATTAAATTACAACTATTAACAACAATTTTAACAACAAAAAATTGAAGAAATTAATTTTAATTTAGAATATGACCCCCATTATGCTCGGAACACAAATGCAGACGGATAAATAAGTTGCCGAAGGCGTTTTAGGCATTTTAGGCATTCGCAGTGTAATTTGGTTAAAAACGTTTACTATGTTGTTGCGCAGTTCATCCAAATTTCTTGGGGTTGGATTGTAGCAACAGTCTTTTACATATCCCCATATACAAAAATCTTAATATGAATGGTTAGATCGGGAGAATAAGAGGCCCACTCGATTGGACCTGCTCGCCCTATCCATCTGTTTCCAAAAGTAATATCTAAGGAATCCCTTGCGACCCTGGAGAAGTGTGGTGATGCACTGTCTTGCTGGAAGTAGACCGTGTCTAAAATTCCTTCCTACTGAAGTTGAGGATAAAAAAATGTTTCCAACATATCGGTGTAATTGTTTCCATTCACTGTTGCTTCTTGAAAAAAAAATGGCCCATAAATTTTAGATTTCGATACTGCACACCAAACGTTCAGCTTAGAAGAATCTCTTTCAAATTCGTTATACACTCGAGGATTTTCATCTCCCCAAATTCGGCAGTTATGCTTATTTATTCGACCACTGATGTGAAATGTTGCCTCATCAGACATTATTAAATTGGTATCCGGCTCATTTCTAAAAAGATCTAGTAGTGTTTCCCACATTAAATATCTTTTTTCAAGGGCGCGATTTTCTATTTTTTGGAAAGTTTGAATTTTGTAGGGTTTAAACTTAATTATTTTTAAAATTTTATGTACTTCACTTTTTGACATATTTGTCGTTTGAGCTATCTTCCTAATAGATATTTGGTTATTGTTTAAGGACAACACTTCTTTTACCAGCAAAATATCATCCAACAGATTATCTTGTGCATTTAGGTTTGTTCTAACTTTTCTTTTAACTGTTCCCTCCTGGGAAAATTGGCGTACCCAATGAAGTATAGAATTGCGTGAAGGTGGAGCCCTTTCAAAAATTAGCCTAAATCTTCTTCTCGTCTGCGTAACTGATTTGCACTCACTAAATAATAACACGCAACGTGCTTTTTCCCGGGTGGTAAACATATTTAAACCTTTCAAAATCTTTAAAAAATGCAAAAATATATATAGAAATCAAATTATTGGGACTGCTCAACGAATGACGTTAAAAAGATTTGACAGTAGTTGAAGCCCACAAAACAAATTGTGCACCTCCTTGACAAGCTACAATTGTTATTGTTATCACTTGATATCGAGAATATAATTTAATAGGTATTTATTGTAAGAAAATTTTCAAAAAGGTGTCATTTACTAAAATTGGCTCTGTAAGAAAAATTGTGAATTTAAGACAATTTATACATTTTCGAAAAGGGGATTTAACAGGCTTTCATGTAAAATTAAAAAGTACAGGGTGTTACATTTAAAATTTTTGAGAAATCGGCCTTTGAAAATCATCATTTTTTTCCTCCAATTTCAGGTAAATTTTGAAACTTGGCAACACTGTCAAAAAAAAACTTTAAAAATATTGATGAAGTTCTGTGAAAACCGCACATTGTTTTTATTTTTCGTTCTCGACTTATAGGCAGTTAAAATGTGTCAGTTTATAAATGGACACCCTGTATTTTATAAAAAAACTAATTCGTCATATGAAAAAAATACTTTATTTTTTGCTTATACAAAAATATAATAAAAAAACTAAGCTCTTTTTACTCTTAGTCAGACTCTTTATCAAACTTGGCTTGCGGTAATTTCTCACTCTCATTTTATCAGTGTTTAAACTTCTTTAAAAGAGATGATAAATAGCAGGAATGGTGCCATCTTTGCACATTTTTTAAGTCCGCATATTTTAATTTTGTAATTGGCAAATAACTTTGGTTAGCTTTTTCTAGCAGTAGTTCTTTTTTTGGATAACATGCCTTGCTTCTTTTAGCAGCGTCCTCCAAGAAAAACGACTCTTTGAAGCTGGTTTTATAGAAAATCTTCTAAGGCTCTTTTTTCATAATCAAGCCAGCCAAATATTTCGCCAAGGAATTTTTAACTTTGTTTTTAAGGGAATATGAAATAAAATTAAGAAAATCTTCAAACATAAAATTTATTACATTAAAGGGTTTTGGATTTGTTCGCGTGTCTCTTATGAGCCTTCAGGCAAACAGGTACAAATTTTGATTTTTTTTTCACTTTTAGAAGGGATTAAATCGCATACCATCTCTAAGTCTCCTGTCTCAACAAATTTATGATCTAGCTTTTGAAGGGTTTAATGGTTTAATACATTTAAACATAAATATGAGCATAACATAACATGTAAATATAAATAGCGTTAATCGCGCATGTTCAAAATCGAAAGGACCGGAACCGCCAAAATCTTCGCGTTTTTGCGTATCAAGAAGTAACATGTTTTCACATTAGCGAAAATATGATGCTGTGTTGCCGGTTTATTTATTATTCAAGCACATTCGTAATTTCAGCAGATTAAAATAATTTTAATTTTTATATATTTGGTATGGAAAATTTCTCAGTTTCGAAAAAATTTTACATTCGTGGTTTTGGCAAACATATACTGTTAAATATAGATTTATTCAACGATTTTTTAGTAAATTTTTAGTTCTGGTATATTTATCAACCATATATGGTTAAGGTATATTTAAGGACATTTTGGCATTTAAAAAAATTGACACGGGACTTACACAAGGTACCCGGGGGTAATAAGGCCCATCTAAGAAGTTATAATTAATATCTACGAGAGAAATTTACTTTTTCAAAACTTTTATTATTATAAAGAATAGAAAAGGGTATAAACAATATAATGGTAATGTTTGATCACAAAATAATCATACTTATAAGTCGAGACGCGAACATTAAAAAAGTTGTCTTCTGGGCCTTAAAGCCTGCCAGTGCATATAATGAGGTCCATATATTTAAATGACCAAAAAACAAGTGAAACGTTTAAACGACACTAAAAAAAATAAAAAAATAAAAAGAAAATATTAAAATAATGATATCCAAACATAAATATCAAAAATGTCCTTTTGGGCCTTAATTTCTGAATTGACATATAATAAGATTTGAATGAGAAATAAAAAAAATTACAGTTTAACACAATACTGAGAGAATAAAAAATAAATGTTACACACTAAAAAAACAGTACCAAAGCTAGGTAAAATATGGTATTAGGTATAAATCTAATACTTAAAGCACAACAAATTTTCAGTATCGTCCTCAGTCAAACCAACACAATCCTCATGGATCCAAAAATCACAAGGAGCACATCGTCTCATATCTGCTACATAGTCTTCGTAGCAAATCACACAGTGCCATTCCTCGTTATGTTCTGATGCAATGAAAGACACAGATTCAGATAGCGACTTAGCGGTATTCGGTAAGGCTGGAACGTAGCCGATCGAGAGTTCTAGCCGTGACACTGGTTTCGTGGCGTCAAAATTGAAGCCGAGATTTGGTGGCGCACGCCGTACAGTGGAACGACTAAGTGGAGATACCGCGGGACCTAATATTTTACTTTAGTTTCAAATATTTTTTATTATTTATTTTATTGGAAAAATATACATCAACGGTGTTTCAAATTCGTCTACCCTCAAAATACGAAAATGGATAATTTACCCCAAAGTGGCACATTATTTACTTTTAAACGAATATGCCATATAAAAAAATATATATTATATTTTATGTGGTTTTGAAGATTATTGGAAAAAAAAAAAATTTTCAAAAACTTATTCTTGACACTTTTGTGGGTTATCTTGGTTGCTATGGGAAAGTTTTTTGCATTGCTGTATTACTTTTTCGTAAAAATGTTAATGCCGAAAACAAAATTAGGTAGGTACCTACGCCAAATTTTTGTTGCTAATTTAAAAAATCAAAAATTTGAATGATTCCGAAGATAATAAAAAAAAACCAAAAAAAAAAATTAAAATCCATTTTAATTTTTTCTGAGCTTAAAGAATGTAGCAAGAGGTAGACATTATTCTAAGTAAAATTAAGATTGTAAAATGTAAGTTAAAAATAAAATTGTTAATTTACCCACCTAATTTAAATACCGAATTTTTATTCTTTTTAAAACTCAAAGCGAGTATCAAAATAGTTTGGTAGTTTGAAATTTTAAATGCGTAATCTTAATATAAACTACAATAATAACTGCAGTAAAATATTATTTCGAATCAAGGCAAAATACGTGCCCCAGCGCGGAATTTTTGCCATCACGATGCGGTCGTCGCCTCGCATGATTTCGGCTTCTGTTGTGAGGTATCGATGGAAGCGGGGATAAGTGTCCAGGCTAGAACTATCGATCGGCTACGGCTGGAACGGGATCAAGTTGAGACTCCACCTCCTTTACAAAATACAAATCGCTTGACTTCAACTGCTTTGTAATTTATAGCTTTACGTCTTGGAGCAGATTTTTTTTTCACTAGATCTGGTGTTAATAACACTTCCGCGAAGGAATTCTTCAAAGGGATTATTTTTTTACGCAATTCACTTAAAGGCAGGCAGTCATCTGAGTCATATTCGGAATCATCGGCGGCGGCGGTCGTCTCCTGGTAAGGTTGCTCAGTTACAAGACTTGGGGCAAATGCTTCAATGGGAAGAATATCCTTATCGTAAGGGCATATCCCCGTAGCTCGAAAGCCGCTTGTAATATTTCCAGTGGATATTGCTTTCTGCCATGTAGGTGTAAAAACTTCAGAAAATCTTTCCATGTTTAAATCACGCGTAGGATGTTTATTCCAGTACTTTAATAATTCATCGTCCCAATAAGCTTCAAATGCTCGAAATATAGCTTTGTCCATCGGCTGAAGCTCATGGGTGGTGTTACTCGGCAGGCAATATATAAGTGAATGTCATGAGCTTGTGCTTTCTCAGCAATGCTAATATCCAAATGGCATTTGGCCCCATCAAAAATTAAAATTACTGGCGGAGGCGACATGTATTCAATGAAATGGTCTAGCCACTTATCAAACGTTTCTATCGTCATGCTCCCTTTAGGAGTCATCATAACTTTTGAGCCAGCCGGTAAGCCATCTGAGTAGGGTGGCTTCATTCTCTTGCCCTTAAAAAGAATGGCAGGCGGTATGGCATGTCCGAAAGCATTAGCGCAAGCGACAATAGTTGCGTTTTCGGCGTGTTCATGAGAAATGAAATGCACTCGTTTTGCTCCTTTGGCTGCTAGAACGTTTTGTTGGTGGTGAAGAGTCAAGCGACAACCCTTCTCGTCCATATTATAAATGTTTTGTTGTTTATTTTTCAACTGAGTGCACTTCAACAAATCTCCTAGTTTTTTGAAACGATCTTCTACGATAAAACGATTTAATTTTTGAGCTCTCCCTACCAGCGATACGTTTTTCCTGATTGAAGCCATGCTTAATTTTCTTTTGCTCAACATACCTCAACACAGACCTTCTTAATGCTTTTGGTGTAAGCGGAAAACCTTTATAGGCTAGCCGAATTATTTTATTCTCAAGATCAGTCTCTTCATTATCTTATCATTTAATTTTCATCATAATTAGGTTCCTAAGTGTTCTTCTGGGTATTCCGCATTTTTGTTTCACCCAGCGCTGAGATTTTCCCTCGCTAATATAATTTAATGCCTCTCTCATCATCTTTTCATCCCAATTTGCTCTTATCCCTCTGCCTTTTTTACCCATCTTCTGTAAAAGAATAAATAAATCTAATGAATACGTGTATTTATGGCGGCAAAAAATAAAGCGCAAGCCTTTTTTTAATGCTTTGCCGAAAATAAGGCCCGGGCCTTATAACCTGTAGCACAATAAAATTTATTTTAAGGTTATGAAACAACAAATGAAACGCTGTATAAAATGAAACTATCAAATACATAGATTATCATGCATATATAATAAAAAACCTACGCATTATTAAAACAATTTAATTTGCTAACTTACCGGTCGAAATTCTTATAAAATATAGCACAGCGAAACGTGACACCATAGAACAAGCTAGGAGGTTCATAACCATAGAACAGAATTACATTTCCGGCCACAGTAATACCAAATATTATTAACAGATGGCGATTTATATATTTTAGGCGCTTTCCATCGGGCAAACCAGCGTTGGGTCTTAATATCTGGTGGGCCTTATTACCGCCTGTTAATTCTAAGATAATTATTCTCTGATAATCTAAAAATTACTGTTTTTCGTTTATATTATCCAATCTAATAATGCTCTTTTTATAGTAAATATTTATATATAAAATTATATCAAATTTCAATAAACAGTGTTATTAAATTAAATACTTCATACATATTTTCTGCAAAAACATGTTTTTTCATCAACACAACCCTTAACTTCTCACCCACCCCAAATATTTATCCAGTAAGAATTTTTTTTTTAAAAATCACTGTTTATCACCTGTCTATAATATCCATTCTAATCTGTTTTTGTATTATATCTTAAATAATATACATGTCGGAGGATTCTCTGAGGGTTTGTCAGCCATAATCGAAACACACTGTCTTTGCACAAAACTTTATTAACTAAGTATCTACTATGAAGTCATAAACTAACTATCCACGAATAATAATTATTCCAAATAAACAAAATACAGTTGTAAAAATACTAAAATATATAGAAAAAGATTGGCTTATCGCTAAACGCGGTGATCTCGACGGTAATGCCAAATCGTGACTGCCTCAGTCCCGTGTGTGCAAGCAGCACTCCCATCACTTCGGTACTTCCCCGAGAATAGATTCGGCATTCTCCGCGATTCCACCCAAGCTTGATAAGGCTTGACTTTTAGCACTACGACATACATATACATAATTATATCAAATTTAAATAATCAAACTGTGTTATTTGATAGGATATTAACGACGAACCAGTTGTTATTCATGCGTATTATTTTAGAAAATAATTTCTTACTGGTAAGTTGTGTGGTTTGAGTGGCGGGGTAAGGGTATGGTTAATGAAAAACGTTTTTTCTTTGCAAATAATTACCTAGAAGAAAAATACCTTTTAAGAAAATTATAGGTGATAAAAAAATGTATAATTTTTGTATCTATACTTTTCTCACATATCCTTAAAGTTTTCGAGTAAAACGTGAGAAAATCCTATTCTTTTTCTCGAGACTAAGGCGTATTGTCCTAAAAATGTCAGTATTTGTACCATTTTTTATCGCACATAAATGGAATTTTAGTTTTTTAAAATAAGTCAATAAGTTGATAAAATAAAATTTCAGTTTTTCTTGGTTCTAGATAACTTTTCGTTATTTAGGTTCAAAAATATAGTTTTTATATTAAAATAATAATAATAATAATAGTAATATTCTTTATTTAGCACTTGGCTAATACATTCAATTTGCTAAATTTAGTAGTATAAAAAATAAGTAAAACCTATAGTAATACATAAACTGTAAATCACATAACGCTATTTCTAAATAAATGTTTTTTAACATTCTTATTAAATAACCTTAAATTACTTGCGTTCTTGATTTCTAATGGAAGAGAGTTAAAAGCTTGCAACCCTTCAAAAAACAATGATTTTTGCAATAAAGTTGATCTAACTCTTGATATATGATAATCATTTCTTGACCTTATATTATATTGTTGAAAGTTGGATCTTTTCTCTAAAAAATGTTGCAGATATGATGGCATAAATCCATGCTCTATTTTATAAATTAAAATTAAATTTGCCTTAAGAATATTTTGCTTTACAGGAAGCCATTTTAATATTTGAAGCATCTGATTGATAGGTGTATATTTATTACCGTTAATAATAATTCGCATTACTTTATTTTGTTGAAGTTGTAACTGATTTATATATTCCTGAGAGCATGATATAAGTAACGAGGAACAGTAATTAAAGTGCGGCAAAATAATTGAATTGTATACTAACATTTTAGTCCATTGAGACAAGCAATTAGAAATTCTCCTAAAAAACCCAACTTTCTTGGCAATCTTTTTAGAAATATAATTTACATGACCATAAAAATTTAACTGTTGATCTAAGAGTACTCCTAAATATTTTATTTCACTGACAAATTGAATTTTTGACTTATTAATTTCAATATTTAAACCTTGATCTAAAAATTTTTTACAATTTGCTTTGGTACCTATTAGCATACACTTTGTTTTTGATTCGTTTAGTTTTAATTTATTTTTACAAAGCCATTGATACAAAATATTCAATTCTGAATTTAAAATATTTGTAGCTTCCTTGTAATTTTTACCTGACACACAAATTACTGTATCATCTGCAAATAAATTTACGAAAGAGTTTTGTAAAACAGTATAGATATCGTTTATATATATAACGAACAACAGCGGTCCAAGAACACTACCCTGTGGTACACCTACGATACTTTATATTTTATTTGAAAACTTTTGTCCTATATATACTCTATTATACCTCTTATCCAGGTAATTTTTAATCCAGTCCAAAGCTCTATTACATACACCATAATATAACAGTTTTTTAAGAAGAATATTACGGTCTAATGTCTCAAAAGCACGTTGAAGATCCACAAATACACTAATAACTAATTTGTCTTCGTTAATGTCTTTTCGCCATGTCCCACACACATACTGAAGAGCAGATTCACAAGAGTGATTATTCCTAAACCCTGACTGTCCAATATATAACAGTTTATGTTGTTCAAAGTATTGTCTCAACTGCTGGCATAAAATTGTCTCTATAATTTTATCAATGACAGGCAATAAATTTATTGGTCGAAAATATGCAGGAATCTTTGGAGTGGTTACCTTTGGTATTGGAATCATTACACTAGTTTTTAAATCACTTGGAATTATGCTAGTTGATAGGCATGAATTAACTAAATGCAATAAAGGGTATCCAATGACACTAAATAAATCTTTTACCAATTTCACACTAAGCACATTATCACTAGTTTTTTTATTTTTTAATCCAAAAACTGTCTTTTTCAATTGTGACAGATTGACATTTTTAAAATGTGAAATTTGTATATTCGGAGAATTAGTTGTATTACAAGCCCATTCTATTGTTTCAATACTTGCAGCAATATCTTGTAAGCTATCTGAATAAAATTGATTAAAGTTTTCCTCTATACTACCTGTATATGTCCCAAAATCAACATCCATATAATCAACAGATTGTTTGTTATTTCCCAGTAAACCTTTTAAGGTCCTCCACATATTGCGACTATCACCTTTACATTGATCAATTTTATTATCATAATATTTGGTTTTTTCAATACGCATTACCGAGGTTACTTTTTTTCTGAGTTTTTGATAGCTTTTCCAGTCACAATCGGTTTTTGTAAAGCAAAATGTTCTATAAGCCAAGTTTCTTTCCCGTTGAACCTCTTGAACCGCCGCATTAATCCATGGATATTTTTTTACAGAATATCTGTTTTCAGGCGCAAACTTATCTAAAGCTGTTTGGATTATGCTTATAAAATCATTATATACAATATTTACATCTGTCGAGGTGTAATTCCAATTCGCGCCCACCAGTTCCTCATTTATTTGGTTAATAGTCTCACGATTTATAGTTCTTTTCGAAGTATACAGCTTATTATGCCTGAAAGAATCACTGCAATTTTGTACTCCAATAATTTTATGGTCAGTTATTACAGGAAAATTTCTCTGTATTTCTATGGCTTTAAACTCATTTGTATAGATATGATCAATGAGCGTAGATGATGTGTTTGTGATTCTTGTAGGGGCTTTAACAATCTGCTTAAGGCCACTAGTTTCTGCAATACTTTTCAATCGCTTTGCTTCATTGTTTTCTTTTAAGAGGTCTATATTAAGGTCACCCAAAATAAATGTTTTCTGCTGATGTATTAGATCCTCATTTAATTTTTGTTCAAAGTAGTTTAAGAACTGTCTGCAATTTGAATTAGGTGACCTATATATCGATCCTATCAACAATGTCTCTTTTCCCACATGTAAAACGATCCAGAGAGCCCAATATTCATAGTCCATTGCATCGTTCCATATAACAGAATGGGTTGCAACATTCTTAATATAAATTATAGTACCACCGGTTCGTCGACTATTCGAATAGCATATTGTTGCAGTATACCCTGGTATGTCCACTTCTTTCTGTTCTATGTCAGAAGTTAGATGTGTCTCACTAATGCATACTACTAGAGGGCTGCTGTTATATAATAGATCTTTTATTTCTTGAAAGTGCGAAAAAAGGCTTTGAGCATTAATATGGAGAATTAGGTCATTTATATTATGATTAGAAAGTGGCTGCTTTAGTTGCTATATATACCTTGTTTTAGATTTCACTCTTTCTTGAGCCTTCAAATAGCAAGGACAGTTTTTGTCAAAAACAGTGTGTTTGAAATTAATATTAGCAATTTTCAATTAGCAATTTTCAAAATGGTCAAGGTATATTTATTAAACTGTAGAGTATACGTATATCGTATACTATTTTGTTTACAAAAGGGGAAAATTTCTACATTTACAAAAATTGACAACAGATTTACATATCTAATGTTTAGACTCGGTCATTACACCTTAAATATGTGATAAATTGACCCCGATATCGTCAATCACTATGTATCTTACAATATAGTTTTCAAACAAATCTCATCTTCTAGTGTAATAATGGAATATCATAAACAAAGAAATCTAGAAAAATATAGGAAATGTATTAACGTGTATGAAACACAATAATTATACCAAATAAGATATACGAATAGAAAAAAATCAAGAATACAAATTTGTTCAAAACTAAACAAGGATTTAAAAACTATTTACGATAAACTCCTTATGGACGACACTTGTAAAAATAATGTTTTTTATTGTATGTCAAGCAATGCCCCCTGATGCATAAAACACATCTGCAAAATTAAAACAGAATAGTTTAACGCCCCATAGATCTGAAAGTAAGACGTTTAGAACATACATTCGTATGTAAAATCAAATTTTTTGTTGGAGAATCACCCTGTAAAGTTTGTCGGTAGAGTTCCTGGATATATAATTTACCACAATTTAAGCTTCAATAGATACCTTTATTAAAAATTCCATATCAACAATTATTTGACGATTAAAATTAAGGTTTTATACTGGTTTTCTATAACTAAATATTCAACGTTTCATTGATGGTGAGTATATTTATTTAAAAGATCATTCCATTAAATGCATTTTATAAACGTCTACCTAACTTTTATGAAATTATAATTGTTTATTATTACGATTTCTTGTTAAACGTGAATAACATAAATATAATATGAATTTCCTTAACGAGTATCTGACGGACATTTTATCCAATATTTATAGTTGAAGTTCAACCAAAAATTTACACCTTGGGTAGACAAATCTTATTTTTTTTAAATATTTTTATATTGAATTATGAAGTTATAAAAAACGTTTCAAACATTCCTCTGCTTTTAATAATGAGTTTTTTTTTTATTTTTTAGGTCAGGCAGCAGCAAAACCATAAAAGTTAATATCTTGGGTTCCACGCAGATTTTATCTTTAGATGGCAACTCTCTAAATACCCTTTTATATACTGTATAAATGTTTTTGGTGAAAAATAAAAAATAATATTTGTTTTCATTATATAGCGTATAGCATTCGACATCCCTTTTTTCAGCTATTGTAAGTTTCAAGAAAAAAGACAATTTTGTTTTTTTCTAAATTGTCCAAGTTTATTGACTTTTTTCTAATTTTTTTTTAATACCAACATAAATCATGACAATTTTGTCGCCTACATTTCAAGCCTAAATTAGTCCAAATCAAATAAAAAATGCAAAAATTATAATATGTAATGTCAACACAAATGATTTTGCAGTTTTTGAAACAAATATATAAATTAGTGCTACTGAATTAAATTCTTCGTTCATATTTTGAATTTGGAAACAAAGCAAGCAACAAATTGCAATTATAAATGCCTGTATATACCTCGTGCAGTTGTTCGTATTCGTGGATTTACCTCGAAGTGGAAAATACTTCTCTTAAAGAAGAAATTGAAAACTATGAAATAAAAAGCAAAAAGAAAAATATTATTGTTTTTGGCATTAATAAGGAAGTAGTTTACAATGTCTCTAAACTTTGTCAAGATCTGAATCAGGTACTAGGAACAGACATATCCGAACGAGATATAAGCGATGTATATTTGTTAGGAAAATCCGAAAATAGTCCTATCAAAATCGAGTTTGTAAGTTTTTTAAGAAAAAAGCATATACTGGTTAATCTCAAGAAACTAAAAGGAACAAAAATTGGGATTTCGGATGATCTGACCAAAAATCAACAGGAGGACTTGAGAAAATTAAGAAACTATTTAAAAATTATAAGGAATCAACAACCAGATGAAAGCAGTTACATAAGAAGATTTAAACTTTACATTAAATACGTAGGATATACTGCAAAACAACTGGATGAAGGCGAATATGTCGTTTTAGATCGACGTCCCAATAGTGCTCCAGCTACCCCAACAGTAAGTAGAGATTTGGATGAAGCATTTGAAGACACAGTACAACACAATAATAAAGACAAGGCGGAGGAAGATATACAGATCCACCAGCAGCAACAGGAGAATCGAGTCAGGAAAAATGAAGGAAACAAAATAATCACAAATCACAAAGAATCCACAAATAATTCTACTAGCAACCAAGAAACACCGAAGAACATATCAAGTAAAAAGCCTTTAACTAAAACCAAAACTTCGTCGTTATCTGATGCAAATAGAATTAAAACAAGGTCTAAAAACTAATCGGGTAAGCGCACAATAACAAACAAAAAAAAAAAGTGTAAAATTTTAGTAGGTAATTTAGTAAATATTAAATATAGTTTTTAGTTTAAATTAATTACAAAAGAAAAATGGATCCATATATATTAAACTTTGAAGCTAACGAGTATAAAACCATATTGTGCAGTGATTTAAACAGTATTAACTCAAAATGTTTTAATCATAATTCCATAAAAATATTTCAACTAAATATCTGTAGTGCTGTTAAAAATCTTGATAATTTATTGCTCTTATTGTCACAGATTAGGTAAATTTTGATATCATAGTATTGACAGAAACTTTTCAGATATTGAACAGAGATATTTTAAATATTTCAGGATATGATTTGCTTTACAATCATGGCAATATTAATAAAAATGACGGTGTTCTTGTATACATTAGTCAAAAGTTCAGTTATAAATATGAAATAAAAAAATTGTCAAATATAAATTTTATTGATATTGTTCTAACTCAACAAAAAATGAATCTTTTAAAATTACTGCTATATACAGACCACCGTCCACAGATGCTGACGTTTTTAATGCAGACTTGCTTCATTATTTATCTGAGTTGCCTAGGTTGGATGTTCACGTTATTTGTGGGGATATTAATATTAATATCCTAAAGGAAAAACAAGATTTAAATCATGTTCAAGAATATCTTAACCTTCTTAATGCAAACTCCTATGTTTCGTACGTAAATAATGTTTGCACTTGGGAGAGAAATTTACAGAAATCCTGTCTAGACCACTACTTTGTTAAATCCGGAAATTCTGAAAATATTAAAGCTTATTTGTTAAATTACAAGATAATGGATCATTATCCAACTATCATTGAAATAGGAGATCAGAACAATTTATGTAGAAATTGTCCAAATAAAATCATTAAAGAATACATTAATTATGGAAAATTGATACAAGACTCCTTTTTAATAGACTGGAATTATTTTTACTCTTGTAAGGACTTAGATGAAATGACGAACATTTTTATAAATAACATAATAAAAATCATGCAAAAAAATACAAAAAACGTTAAAATAAACAAAAAAAAATTCCAAGGAAGGGTTGGATTAGTCCAAGCCTACTAAATGCCATTAATAGTAAAAATGTACTACATCAAGACTTAAAAAAATCTCCTAACAATTTAACTCTAAAACAAAATTACAACATGTGTAAAAGAAGTCTTGCAAAATCCATCGCCGCCTCAAAAAACAATATTTTGAAAAACTCCTAAGTAACCAACAAAACACCAAATGCCTATGGGATTCAGTCAATAAAATTTGTAACAAAAACCAAAAAAATCAGGAAATTGGAAAAATAAATACAAAAAATAAAATTATATCTGATAAAAAAAAAATAGCCGACGTATTTAATAAACACTATTGCTCAGTAGGGGAAAACTATGCCAAAAAAATTAAAAAACCTAAAAATTTTATTGTCAACGAACCTGAAATAGCAAACAATATGTTTCTTAATTTTGTTACTGAACAAGAAATATTAAAGATTATAAAAAAATTAAAGACAAAAAAATCCCCCGGTTTTGATGGTATACGTACTGAAATCTTAAAATTAATAGACAGTCAAATCTCATACCCATTAGCATTTTTAATAAATAAATGTATAAAAAAGGGATATTTTCTAAAACCATTAAAAATAGGTATTATTTCTTCTTTGCTAAAATCTGGAAGTAGACTGGATATTATAAACTACAGACCAATTTCGCTGTTAAGAAACATAGCAAAAATTTTTGAAAAAGTGCTAAAAAGTAGAATCATGAAATTCTTAAAAAAATACAAATTGATATCCGAGAATCAGTATGGGTTCATGGAGGGTAGATCGACGGAGGATGCAATTGCTGGGCTCACATCACAAATATATAAAAATCTTGATGAAAGCAGCCCGACATTGTGTATCTTTGTTGATCTGGCCAGGGCGTTCGATACAGTTTCGCACTCCTTGCTCTTAGAAAAAATCAAAAGATATGGCCTTAGAGGAAAAATATTTGATATCATAAAGAGCTACTTATGTGATAGAATACAATATACAAAAATCGGTGGAGTAATGAGTGAGGCTGGGTCGATAACCTGTGGCGTTCCTCAGGGGACTGTTTTGGGACCACTACTGTTTGTTTTGTATATAAATGGCTTACTTAAACTGAACATTAATGGTAAAACTATATCACTTGCTTATGATACTGCTATTTTGTTTAAGGGAGAAACATGGGAGGAATTAAAAATTCAAGCAGAAAGGGATTTTTCGCTAGTTAAAAAATGGGTTGATTTTAACTTATTAACTGTAAATCTTGAGAAAACCAAATGCATATTATTCTCTCCCAATGATAAAACAATAAACTGTCGAGGCATAATAGTGGATAATCAAACAATACCTGCGACAAAGACTATAAAATATTTAGGAATTATTATAGACAACAACCTCCGATGGGACCATCACATCAAATATGTTGTTCAAAAGATTAGATGTGTCATGCCAAAATTAAACTATTTGAAAGACTTCTTATCAAAGAATCAATTAAAAACTCTATATTTTTCATTAGTGCAGTCACTATGGAATAATTGGTTGGGGAGGAGTGCTAAACTCACATGTTACAAGTTTAGAAATAACTCAAAAATGGGCACTTAAAATTGTATTTAACAAAAGTAGGTTTTTTCCATCGGATACATTATATGGCATAAGTGGTGTCATGGATATTAGACAGCTTTTCTGTTATAGAATGCTCTTAAGATCGTTTAAGAAACCTCAAGAAAGTTTAGTTTCAAACGAAATAAACTATAATTTAAGGTCTTCAAATAAAGTTATTATTCCAAAATGCAAAAAAATGTGCGGACAGAGAAGCTGGCTATACCTAACTCCAAGACTATATAATAAAATCCCTGATGATATTAAATGTTGTGAAAGTTTTATTAGTTTTAAAAGAAAAGTTTCAGACTGGTTACTGAGGGTACTATCGCGAGAGGATTTAAACAGTTTTGTGAACCAAAAAGAAAACAAATATTAAATTATATACCCAAAGACTTATATTGAAGTGAAAAAGTGTAAGAAAGTATCACACAAAAAGCAAAATGATTTTTGCATTTTCGACAATACTTATAAACGTTTATTACGGTAAATTTATGGTAAAATATGTATTAATATCGAGATTAGTATTGAATTAAAATTGTATTTTACATTTGTTTAATAAACGTCCTATATATAAAAGATGACACCAAAAATTAAAAACGAAAAAGAAGATGCACTAAAAAAATTAACAACTGGTTTTAATAAAATAATGGGAACAAATCTAGACACAAAACAAATTTTGAAAAAGTTTAATAACATGAAAACAAAAGTTAAGAAAATAGTTGACTTAAAAAAAAACTGGAAATAAAAGAATTGTACTGACGTAATGGCAAAAAAAATTCAAAAAAAATATTGTTGAGGAAATTTAGATATTAAGTTAACTTGTTAAACTAGTATAAAGTAGATTCAGGAATAGGTTAGATTAGTGCAGTGAGAAGGTAAAATGTGTCGTGGTGCGCGTATCGCAGTGTCCTCTCGTGTAGTCCTCTAGGTAACAACAACCCGGGTAAAGAAAGTTTTAATTTTAGTGTAAGAGTTTGGTGACATATTGATGGTATTGAATTGGTTCAGGGTAGATCGCAATTCAATAGGGGGGCTATGTAACATGTGTCCCCTAATTATCGGATACAGCGGCAACATGGTTGCGCCGTATGTTGCGAGTGTTCGGGGAAGAAGAGCGAGATACGATCGAGAGACGACGAGCTGGGAGGGAAACAGGCAGAAAGCTGTTGACTGCGAGAGGTTTCGCGTCAGGGACCCAACTGTTTTTGGGTTGTTCACCTGTTTGTGAACTGGTTTGAGACTCGGGGAAATATAGAAGGCGTCGCCGTCATTAAAGTATAAACTCGTCGTTGGTTCGAGATTGGCGTTATTGGCTTAGCACATCTATTTTCTGTGGGAGTTAAACCTGGGAGCCTGGAGGAAAGTGAGAGTGAGACAAAACAATGACTTGGGACTTGTAAGGTTAGTGTTAGAATTACAGTTGAGACGCTCATAGTTTTAAGGATTACCTTTAATTAGTTTTCGTTAATAAAACTTTACCTGAACTGATGACTGTTTATTTATAAAATTATACACCCACCGCTCTGAAGTGTAAGGAGTCAATTGCATTTGGCGCTCAACTAGAGGCAGTTTTTTCCAAAATAAACAGTTTGAGGTTATTGTTGTCATACAATTTATTTTATGTACAGTTATTTTCGCTGCTAAAAGCGTCTACCTGTAATACCTATAAAAAAAAATAGTTTAATTTTGCATGCCTAGAATAGGAAAGTGTATTGTAGAGATGTCGCGTTCAGATTTGTCTGGGGTAGCTGAGGATGAGGGCGATACCGAGGGCAATAACCCTAGATTATTGTCTGATGTTGTAGAGAATTTAAGCAGGGGTATTACGGATGCTTTGAGGGCTTGTTTCCAAGATTTTCAACGAGATTTAAGTAGTAGTATTTGTAAAAACTTGGATCAGAATTTTGCTAATATGAGTCTAAGTTTAAAAACAGATTTGGGCGAACCTAAGCAAAATACAGAGGAGTTGAATCAGTTAAATATCTCTCAGGGCTCAACATGTCACGAATCTTCCTTTAACAGAGGGTATATTTCGGTTTGGAAAGATTTAGGGGGGCAAAATTTGTTCTTTTCACCAGGTGGTTCATTGCACCCGGTTGTTTTTATAAAAAAATTAAATAAATTGTTTCAAGAAGCCGGTGTTCCTCACGAAAAAAAGTTGTGGTTTGCTGTTAATGCTGTGAGGGGTTCTGCCTTGGATTGGGTGGAAATAAAAAAGTTTAATGATTTTAATGAATTTGAGAGTGCCTTTTTACAACGTTATTGGGGGGTGGGAAAAAGAGAGGGAAACGTTGGCCAGGATTAAATACGGTGCTTATGAACAGGGTTCGAAGGCAGATTATTTTTTTAAAATTATTAAAAAAGCGGGATATTTAACCCAATCTTTTACAGAGACAGAAATTATTGATATGATTGTAAGACATTTTTCACCTGAAATAAGGCGTGGCATTTTAAATTTGGGTTTAAAGACGATAGATGAGGTAGAGATTTATTTAAGGCGGGTTGATTCTACTTACGAACCCAATAACGGGGTTTCCCAAAGGGAAAGAGTCGGGTTTAATAGAAATTCGGGAAATTCAGCATACCGATCGAATAATTTTCAGGATAGGACCGAGTCTCGTAGGAATAATCGATCAGACAATCGGCCCCCTGAAAATCGAAATGAACATTCCGGTACAATAAATACAATTTTTAACAGGGACATGTCCGAAGATTTGTTGAGTGAGGAAGAGAGCAATACTCCGAAAATGGTGACGTCACCCACAGTAGGTCTGGAAGTTGAGGGACATGTGGTAACTGGTTTGGTGGATTCGGGTTCCCAGGTCACGGGAATTTCAGATAGTTTGTTATAAGTTTTACTTCAAGAAAACTCACTTCTCCCAAAAATCCCTGCACGTTGCGCTACTTTAGTTGGCGCTTGGGGAAATAAAAATGTAAAAGTAAGGGAGCAAGTTTTTCTTAAATTTAAAATAAGGGAATTAGAATTTGAGTATGCTTGTCTAGTTATTCCAAATTTAACTAGAAAATTAATACTGGGGTCGGATTGGATGCAAGATTTTGCAATTAAAATAGATTTTGGCGGATCTATGATACAGGGATCTTTTAATGGAAATGTCGTCGAAATTCCATTTCTTTCAGAGAAGGGCCAGAGTCTTGATTTAACTGTTAGCGAAATATCGGAAGAGGTATGTTTAAGCAAGTTAAAGAATTGCAACAAATATTCCGAAGAGGATATGTATAGTACCGCCTTTAAGTCAGAAGTGTTGCTCGAACCGGAAAAAAAGAGTTATGTTCATTGCTTTTAAAATACAAAAAAATATTTTCTGATCAACCAGGAAGGTTGACGACTTATGAACATGAAATTATTCTTAATGACTACTCACCTTTTTATATAAAGCCATACCCCATTCCCCACGCCTTTCGTGGAGAGGTAAAACGGCAAATAAAGGAAATGGTGGATTGGGATGTAATAGAAGAGAGGCGGACCGAATATGTGAGCCCTTAAACAGTTGTAAGAAAGAAAGATATTTCTATTAGGGTATGCATGGATGCGACTTTTTTAAATCGGAGGATGGCAAGGGATCATGTCATGCCTCCTAACCCTTCGGAGTTAATTTATAATTTTCCAGTCAACCAGTGTCTTAGTACCATTGATTTAACTGCGTCTTATTGGCAAGTTCCCATAAGAAAGGACCATCAAAAGTATGCAGGATTTTCATTTGAGGGTCAGACCTATATTTTTAAGGTTTTGCCTTTTGGTTTTTCCATCTTAGTTGGAAGTTTTATAAGGGCGTTAAAGCGGGTTTTAACATCGGAGGTTGACGGTTTTATTATTCCATATGTTGATGATTTGTTAGTTTATTCCCAGAATGCAGCTGAACATTTAAAACATTTAGAGATAATTTTTCAAAAGTTTCAAAACGCTGGGGTTACAGTTAAGCTTCGAAAGTGTACTTTTGCTAGAAAATCGGTAATATTTTTAGGACATATTATTTCGTCTTCGGGAGTAGAAATGGACCCGGAAAGAATTTCTGCAATTCAGGAGTTTCCTACACCTGTGAATGTTAAGCAGCTAAAATCTTTTTTAGGGGTTGTAAATTTTGATAGGAGATTCTGCGATAAGTTTGCTCATTTATGCACAACACTTTTAAATCTTCTTAAAAAGGGATATTCGTGGAAATGGTGTTTGAAGTGCCAAGATGCTTTTGAAAACGTAAAGCGAGCATTTCTAGATGTTGTGATGTTGAAACACCCAGATATGGCAAAGATGTTCTTTATTCAAACAGATGCTTCGAATTTTGCGATTGGGGGGTGTTTGTTTCAACTATGTGATGATGGCGAAAAGGGGATTGTGGCTTTCAGTAGTAGAAGTTTAAGAGGTCCAGAGATTAGGTATTCAGTGTCGGAAAAGGAAATGTTGGGTGTAGTATATTGTCTAAAAAAATGGCGGGTGTTTGTTCTCGGGCGGCCGTTGACCGTAATCAGTGATCATAAGGCCTTGTCATTTTTAAAGTCATGTAAACTGGTAAATTCCCGTTTAACTCGCTGGATGCTCTATGTCGAAGAGTATGATATCCAGGTTGAATATTGTAAGGGCTCAGAAAATAGGTTGGCCGACTTGTTGTCAAGAAATTCGATAGATAGAGCACAGCTAAAAGATTTACGCGAAAATCCGGTGTTTGAATCTAAGGAGTATGAAGTGGCTAGGGTGCTAAGGAGTGAATTACTAAAATCTGCACAGGTAGATATGAAAAAGCTGTTGGATGCTCAAAGAAATGATGAGTACTGTAGGTTTATCTGTTCTGAGTTAGGAAAGACTGATCCATTGCCAAGATATAGAGAGTGGTATGTAGTTCATAATAACTTCCTATTTAGAAAAGGTACTGAAATTAACCCGGGTTTTAAAATCTATATACCGAAAACTAACATTATTAATTAGTAAAATGGCATCATGATGAAAATGGTCATTTTGGGGCGGAAAAGTGTTTCCTTGATTTAAGTCAATATTGCTATTTTCCCAGAATGCGAGCTACAATTAGAAAGATATTGGTAGGATGTTTGAAATGTCAAAAGACAAAAATTTTTTCACATTTGAGGGGAGAGATGCATAGTGTGGTGCCCGAAGGTATAAATGAGGTTGTATGTGTCGATTTGATGGGACCTCTGCCTGTGTCTAGAGGAGGGGCCGTGTTTTTACTCGCGTTTGTAGACGCTTTTAGTAAACATGTCTATTTAAAGTCTTTAAAAAGAGCAACTACGTTTACCATTTTACGTTGTTTGAACAACTATATCGAAATTATAGGTAAACCTAAGGTTTTATTATCGGATAACGGAACACAGTTTACGAGCAAGTCCTGGTTAAAAGCGCTAAGGGAGAAACCAGACGGAAAGGGTAAATAGAGAGATCGGTCAGTTGTTGAGATTGTTGTGCCATGATAGGCACACCAAATGGGCATGTGTATTAGATCAAATTGAGTCATACATTAATAATGTGATTCATGGTAGTACCGGGTACAGTCCGAATGTTTTGCATTTTGGAAGGGAAAAAGAAAATTTATTTTTAAAACTTTTTGATTATCCAGCGGACAGAATCACCCAAAGCAGAGAACAAAAGTTAGAGTTAGCTCTAAACGGGCTAAAAACAAAGGCAGAAAAAAGGAAGATTCGACATGAGAGGGGTAAAAATATAATAACGTTTAAGGTGGGTGACCGTGTTTTGGTTAGGACTCTATTTCCTCAGCAGAAAATCGCACTATCAAGAAAATGTTCTTGTTGTTTGAAGGGCCCTATACAGTTATAAGAATCAGGGGTCCAAAATCCTACGAGGTCGAAAATGAATTTGGAGACAAGTCTGTTCAAAATGTTTTTAATTTAAGGCCCTTCCACAATATTGTTGAGGAAATTTAGATATTAAGTTAACTTGTTAAACTAGTATAAAGTAGATTCAGGAATAGGTTAGATTAGTGCAGTGAGAAGGTAAAATGTGTCGTGGTGCGCGTATCGCAGTGTCCTCTCGTGTAGTCCTCTAGGTAACAACAACCCGGGTAAAGAAAGTTTTAATTTTAGTGTAAGAGTTTGGTGACATATTGATGGTATTGAATTGGTTCAGGGTAGATCGCAATTCAATAGGGGGGCTATGTAACATGTGTCCCCTAATTATCGGATACAGCGGCAACATGGTTGCGCCGTATGTTGCGAGTGTTCGGGGAAGAAGAGCGAGATACGATCGAGAGACGACGAGCTGGGAGGGAAACAGGCAGAAAGCTGTTGACTGCGAGAGGTTTCGCGTCAGGGACCCAACTGTTTTTGGGTTGTTCACCTGTTTGTGAACTGGTTTGAGACTCGGGGAAATATAGAAGGCGTCGCCGTCATTAAAGTATAAACTCGTCGTTGGTTCGAGATTGGCGTTATTGGCTTAGCACATCTATTTTCTTTGGGAGTTAAACCTGGGAGCCTGGAGGTGAGAGTGAGATAAAACAGTGACTTGGGACTTGTAAGGTTAGTGTTAGAATTACAGTTGAGACGCTCATAGTTTTAAGGATTACCTTTAATTAGTTTTCGTTAATAAAACTTTACCTGAACTGATGACTGTTTATTTATAAAATTATACACCCACGGCTCTGAAGTGTAAGGAGTCCATTGCAAGCACAGCAAGGCTTAGAGATAACTCGTATACGTTTAAAGTAAGAATTCAACTATATTGCGAGGGCGGCATGACGGAAGAAATTGAGGTATGTCAAAAAGCTTTTATATCGTTACACGGGATTACCAATCGCCGTATAATACCGACTATAAAAGACTACCTAAAGAAAGGCGGTTATTGTTTTGCTGATATGAGGGGGAAACATCAGAATCGCTCTCACCGATTGAGCTCTCAGTTAATTGAAAATGTGCGTAACCACATAAAATCTTTTAAAAGTAGGAAGTCATATTATAGCCTTAAAAAATCATCAAAGATCTACCTCTCTAAAGAGCTCAACGTTAAGAAAATGCACAAAATGTACGGCGACAAATTCCCCAATGACCCAATAAGTTATGAAGCATACAGACAAATTTTCGTCAAAGATTTTAATATTAGTTTCGGATGTCCTCGCTCCGATACGTGTAGTGTGTGTGTTGAACACATAGTTAAAATGAAGTCACTACAAGAGAAACTAAAGAACACTATAGAAAACGAGGCACAGTTAGAATTACAAAATGAAATTAAAGGTTTGGAAAATGAAAATAAATTACATAAACTTAAAGCAGCTACTTTCTATACTAGAAAGCGACACGCTAAAATACAGTCCAGAAAAAATGAGTCAATTGAAGCTATAACCATGGACTTTCCCAAAAATCTTCCTACACCCAACATCACTACCAATGATGTATACTAAAACAGGCAATTGACCTTTGTCAGTTTTAATATTCATAAGGCCTCAACCAATGAGGCTGTTTTTTATACATACCCTGAGACTATTGCCAAGAAAGGTGCTGATGAAGTCGCGTCTTTATTACATGATTTTTGCCATAATATTCTAGGACAAACTGTTAGATGTTTGGAAATATTTTGCGACTCATGCGCAGGCCAAAATAAGAATTACATCATTATACGCCTCTTACATCATATGGTCCATAAAGAAGGTAGGTTTGATAAAATCAAAATTACATTTCCAATTCGAGGGCACGTGGACATGCAATGCACATGCCATTTAATGTTATTGAGTGTACTACAGACATTTTCCATGCATGGACAAAATTTTTAACCTCTCAATATAAAAAAACCTGTCCATTTCCAACAAGGCCAATAAAAGAACTAATAATAAGCCATCAACATCCACGAACAATTCAAATGCGAGAAAGTTACAATGGAGCTATGTCAAGTTTTGTTTTAACACCCCCAAGGCCAGGCATAATGGCTGCAACACCGTACAAACTTTACAATGGCCTCATTCCTATTCCCAAGTTGAAGTATGACCAACTGCAGGAACTTAAGAAGTTTGTAGATGAAACATCACAAATCTACTACACTAATTTGCCTTATCATGCTAATAATAGGACTGTAGATGATGCAGATATGGTAAGTAACCATATCTGGGGTAAGTAATTTCATTTTCAGCAAAAGTAAGTATCAATACCAATGTCTATTATAATGTGCGTGCCAAACATGACGCACTACTTCGGAATGAAGGTAAGCTACAACGGTCAAATATTAAGGTCCTTAGTAATGTTGTATTCTTGTTATAGCGGCGTTCAAACCTAATTCTTGTGGACTTGGATCGTTTCTCGGTACACCGAAGAGAAGGAATCTTCAATTATTTTTTTTTCCAAAATTCTGTTTATTTTTTTATGATTTTTAGTAGTCTCTAAGTATTGCCCATGTTAATGACTTCTAATAAAAAAATAGTACAAAATGATTTATTTTTTATTGTTGTGCATGGAAGTCTTCAAACTTTCAAATTCGTTTTTCTCAAAAATATAAAAATGTGACTTAGATCGTTCTTCCCCTGTAGTCCTCAATTGATATCTCGCGAGCCTTTGATACAGCGGACCCAACATATGTGAGTGAGAAGTTGGAGAGAGTGAGGATTAGAGGGAATATTAATTCAATGTTTCGGTAATTTATGACCGATAGGCTGTTTAATGTAATAATAGGAAATGAACAATATGCAAATTTTGTGATAAACCTGGTTACACCACAGGGTAGGGTACTTAAACTGCTTATTTTTACAGTTTTTATAAATGACTTAGCAGAATTTATTAAAAGTGCGAAGATCTTTATTTTCTGTGATGACACAACAGCTGTTATTTATGATCTGGATTCAGTAAACTTACAACGCAAAGTCTAGTCATGTCTAACTGAAATTAATAATTGGTGTAAATCGTATAAACTAATGCTAAATCATGCTAAAACTGATATGATTGACATATATAATAAATATAGAAAGCCAAATATATTTGTTTTTAGGCAACTTTCTGCCGGATTCAGAATCGTCTAGATTCCTAGGCATAATTGACAAACACTTGGCCCTGTCGGAACATATTAATATTCTATGTAAAAAATTAAATAAAAGTGTCTATCTTATTAATCAACATAAAAATTCACTTAATATCAAAGAACTGATGAATGTGTACTTTTAGCTCTGTTTACAGTGTATTGGGTTACTGCATAGTATTATGGGGTAGGGCCATGGATATAGAGAGAGTGTTTGTGATTCAAAAACGTATAATTAGAATTTTATTTAATATACTACTCAGGCAGACAAATTATATTTAAAAATAAAAGTAAATTGATTACATTGGGTGATCGACATTAGCACAATATTTGTGGTAAAAACAACTTACTGCTCACAAAGCATACTTACCAATTTTATAAAAATCTTCTTTGTATTCTGGAAGCCATCTTTTTAATTTTTTACCTACAGAAGTAAAATTGGCAAAATCGCATATTATATATTATTTTATTTTAATTATATGTATGTTCATATATTTTGACAAATTCCTGAATAAGGAATACCTATACATTTACCTTATGTATTGCTTTATATAGCAATCGTGACGTGTCTATGCTATATTTTTAGTATCTACAATAAATAATACAATAAATAATTTTTGACTTTTGACTTTTGACCCTTTTGAGTGGTGATCAATCGAGGAAGCAAAAAATTTCTTTTGCTTTTAGAGACCTAATTTCAGATAACAAAACCAAAAATTATTTTATTCTCTCGGCGTTTTTACCGGTCGGGATGGTCTGAGGGGAAGGAAAAATTTGCGTACTATTCGAGACACGTGTGCAGAATAGCCGTTTTTTGCATTAGTGTGATAAGGCCGGAAGGTAAAGATGCGCTATCAAGGAAAATTTTAAATCGTTTTGTCACGACTCCCTGCCCTGATATTACGAAAGATAAAATCTCTACGCTTGAAAGATTCCATGTCCTTTTAAGTTCAATAGCGAGATCTTGATACTTTGTTATTTTCGGTTTTTGTAATATTCGAAGTCAATGGGATAGATATTTTGTTTATTTTATCGATAAGTTTAATATCCGGCCTATAATTTTGTATAAGCCTGTAATTTTGGGTAATATATTAGTAAAGAATAAAACAGTCTTTTTCTAGAACTAGGAATGCGTTTATATTTATAATACCACGTGAGTGTGTCAAAAAGTTTGATGTTTTGCACAATTTTTATTTGTATTATAGAGATTGCATCTTGTAGATAAACTTTTTCAGTTAGGTTGGACATTCTTCAGTTATAGGCTCTATGGTTTTACTGACTGAGTTCCTCTATTTCAGGATAAAGTTAAACTTTTAGAAGAAAAGATAATAAGAGATTTTTGTTAACCTTTTCATAAGATATTTGGTTTGCATAACACTTAAAGTAGAACCTTGTAATTCCTACTTCTCTCAAACACCTGTTCTGGTTGAGGTACATATGAACTTCTATTTAAGCTAAGTGCCAACGGTATGGCGTTTGTCTTTGAATGTATTGCCTTATATGGTTTACTTCATTGATACACATTTGACTGGTATTAAGAAGCATCCCAGTCAGCATCCAGTATTAGATTATACATTAGTGGAAAGTTGACCTTCCTAAAGTTAAATTGAGGCAGTTTGTTTTTCTTTATTGTGGTATTTGAAATGTGAGATAGAGCAGCTTGCACAGAAACCATCAAGGCAGGATAGTGCAAGTCCTCATTCAGTAGTGGAACCTCATTCTTGTTGACTTCAATATTAACATTTGCAAATACCAAATCAAGAAACCTGCCGTTCATGTTCGGCAAACGGTTATACTGTTTGAGTCTAAGAATTGTAGAGAAGTAATTTAATAGTTTACCTTTATTATATATAGCTTGATTCACTTCAAATGTGGGGACATTAAAGTCTTCAAGAACAATAAGTCGCTTGAAAACAAGTAGATCTAAGGATGCTACCAATTCACAGAAAATCTCGAAGTTGCTGTCACAAGTGGTAGGTGGGATGTAGACAACAAGCAGATAAAGTACAAAATAGTTAATAGTAATCTTACAACCTACAACATCTATAATAGATGGTAACGAATTGTGTATCATTCCAAGATCAACTCTTTCCGAAATAATGGAATTGGAGATTGCCACCAAGGACCCACCTTCACGCCAGGCTTTTACTCTCCTTAACTGTCTGTCAGCTCTAAATAGAGTATATGGTTTAGTAAAGAGCTCAGAGTGAGAAATATCGGGCTGGAGCCATGTTTCTGTCAGAGCGATGATGTCAGACAGCAGCAGATGATAAGAACGTAGATGTTTTTGTACCCAGTCCTCGGACGTTCTGCTAAGATAGCGATATATAAGACGAAGTGATGAGTTTATTCAGTTTTTTGTCACCATAAAGGATCTACTATGCTCATGCGTAATTATTACATTTGTTTCAATATTGACTTGTCGCTGTTCCAACTCATCGTTGACTTTCCTTATCACTTTTTTGGGTAGAACTCAAATTGGCCTCCACGTATACCCTCCTAGTAGAACCGAACTTCATCTGACTTCTTAAAATATTTAGAACTTCAAAATGACACTCTCCTAATGCAGTTACGCCCATTACTATTATGTTTACCCAGCTGGATTACTTCGGGGACTTGCATTTGTTTACCAGCAACCTCGCTTAATAGGTTGGCTACTTGAGTAGCTTCAGACTCGTTCGGTAATAATTTTATGTTAAACAGCATAACATTGTTCATGCATTTCTGTCGTTCTAGCACCTCTTGCATAAAATCGCTGTCTTAACATTCTGGTGGGACCAAATTCCTAGGTAGCGTTGTGTTTACATTCGATTTTTGCTTGTTTTGCATGTCATTGATTCGTAAGTTTATATCAGATTCCAAATAAGATAACTTTTCTTCAAAGTATTCAATTCGCCGTTGAAGTATTGAAATGAGTTTAAGACCCTCAAGGACCCCCTTCTTTAGCTCAATTACTCTGATTTCAAAACTGGTTAAACCCGCACATTCATTGTGAAACCTTTGTCTGTACCCGTCGCAGTCAACATATCTGTTCTTATCCTTGTCGGTAAATGAATCATTGCATTTAAAGAACGCTGCCATTTTGGTGAGTTGGGTGTAAGGCGATAAGTAAGTATATAGAAGGTTAACAGTTGTTAGAGCGTGCTTGAGCTAAAACTTTGATAATGGGTCCACTATTTACTATTAACATACAAATGTTCAAATGTTAAAACTATAAAGTACCATGCATTTTATTTGAGAGCATTTATTGGTGATTGTTTATCCTGATAAGAGTTATTTTAATAATAAAAGTAAATGACTGCTTATTCTTATTACATCATATTGTTATATTACTATTATTATATTATATTTTTAAACTTAATAAAGCTTATGTTGTGTTTAACTAAGTATTATATTTCTTTCGACCCTTTATTTACAGCAAACTTTTGCCAGTTATAAGCTTCTGATAAATTTGATTATACTTAGACAAAACTTGGTGGGCCCCTAAGGTAAGCATCTCATTTAAATATTTAATGCCTAACTCACGACCAACTATAAAGCTCAAAAGCTGAAAGCTGTCGTTAGTACACACAGAAAACGCTGTCATAGTATGACTGGGATACATATTGAGTCAATGGCGTACTGTATTTGCAATACCTGAGCGACATTTGTGATTAAATAAATGAATATTTCACTTTTATTTGTGCATATGTCCTTAAAATTAGTTCAAACATATGAATCATTAAAGTAATATGTGATCTTATTTAAACATTATCAAAATGTAATTAAAATAACATACGGAATGATTGCATTACATTGGTTTTGATTAATGGCTATTATGTTTCTTTTTTAAAGCTATTCTCTTAACCCCACAAACATTTAGTTAAAATAAAAAATAAATATATAAAAAATATTGCTGACGTTCACATTATATCCGGCTTCAAATCAATTTTTTTTTTTATTTAGTTTTGAAATAATGTGTACGTCAGCAATATTTTTTATTTTAACTTAAATGTTTGTCATGTTTAATGAATAGCATCTGAGACCATTGACTTTATGTCCCCCCAATCTCTGAATTTGTATTATTAAGAGGTCTCTTTGAGAAAAATGGACTACTTTTTCTAATTCGAGGGGCTTATTGGCTGAATATTAATTTGAAGTCTATTTAAATGATATTTGGAGCTGTGCTTTCGAATTCATTCAAATATTGTCGTATGGAAACCACGTAAAAAATCGCATAAAAATTTCCGATCCATATATTTACTTTCTGAAATACGGATCGTTAATTTTATTCGATTTTCAACATTCGAACGAAATTTGAAAGGAACCGAAAGTCCAAGCCAAAGGTGGACAGGATTTTTTAAAAATAAATAAAACAAAAATGTCTTTTTTATTATAGGTTTTAAACATAAATAGCAACTAAAAAAATATTTCTGTAGGTGGGCCATTCAATAAAATATATAATAACCTAGTATAACTATCAAACATAACAAAATAAGTTTAAGAAGTAGTTCATTCTTGCAGTGGAGTTAATAGATCAATGGGTAACTAAGACTATTTCTAAAAGCATGGGTAACTAAAAGTGAAGGATGACCGAAATACTTTTAGTTACTTATTGATAACAAAATAATTTTTCTGAATATGGAAGAGGAAGGAACAAAAAGTAAAAGTAGGGTACATACAAATTCGAATTATTCATTTACTTTGCTATCTCATAAGTAGTAAACTCAAAGGACATCTTCGCAGCAATGTTATTTTACCGTACAAAACTTTTAATTTAATCTAACTTAAGATTTCATGGCAATAAAAATTCATTATTTATTTTTCATGGAAATTGTCTTGGTATAAACAATTAATAATTTAAAAATTATTGATTTTATCAAAACTTTTATAAGGATTTTTTTGTTTCCCATTAATCTTTAACTGCTCGCACTGGTGTAAAAAATACGAGAAGGCGGAATTAGTCCTACTCAGATTTTGTCCTAGGGTCGATCAGAACGGTTCGGCTTTTCCTCGAAAATCCTGGGTTTGTATTTCGATATAGAAATAGAAGCAAGGCTAGGAGGCATTTATATTTGACAACGTCGTATTTACGAATTTCGGCGGCTAAATAGCGACCGATGCGATGGATTGTCTGTGTCGCAACTGTTAATAGCTAGATGGTGCACGCGGGCGGCAACTGTATTATTAGGTTATATGGAAATATGGGGTATTCTGTATAGTGTATATGTTTCGGTCAATGATGAAAATTCATACATTAACGATAATGGCCGGGCAATAACGTAACGATCCAAGTAAAATAGGCAATATATGAGGTAAATCGAAGTTTTATGACCAATATTCTCTTAAAATATTCAAAACCTGACCCAACCTTGGGCCAACCCGAGTCACCAGGACGTTGTGTAGCCAATTAATTTTCCAGTCGTTATCATTTGATAACACAAAGTTAGGGCGAGTTAGGTTAGTCCAAGGTTGGATCAGGTTTCGTCTATTTAAAAAAAAAAAAATAGAGCATATTGGTCATAAAACTTCGATTTTCCTCATATATTGTCTATTTTATAATAATTTGTATAAGTATAAAACTGATTTAATTTTAAATTTAAATTTTATTAAAAGTTTCATACCTTCTGGCTTCATTAATAAATTCTTGATCAAAAAATCTTTGATTACCAAATCCTTCCATCTTTGCAACACACTCACACAACAATAAGTGCTAGGTCGAACGGCCTTATTCGCTATAGTTGTTGTATGGTTGGTATCACATTCAATTTCACACAGTATCCCCCGCCCTGAACTGAATACTGAATTTCGGTCACATTGCTAAGAATATTTTAGAGTTCTGACACTGTTTTTAACCGTTCGGCCAAATTCGTAAACGTAGAATAAATTCCGAGTAAGACCAATTCCGATCCCCCAAAAATACACCAAATTGGCGCCAACCGCTGCCGATTCCATACGATCACTTTTTCGGCGTCACCGAGCTAGCTATGCTTCGCTCGATGTGTCTTCCGAATGCAGTGCCAATACGGTTTTGATCGCCTAAGTAGAAGGTCGAATATCCCGAGAAGTTTGTCGTGGTATACAGAATACACCAACGCGAGTAATTATGTAAGTACATTAAAATAATATATTTTTTAGTTTTTCAACAGAAAATCGTTTATTTTGAACTGTGTGCATATGTAAATATTATTAGTAATGGATATGTTTTGAGTGTGATTAAGTAAAAATTTAAATAAGTTGAAAGATAGGTATGTAGTTTGAAAGTAAAAATCTAAGTGGGAATACAAGATTACCTCTGTTGTACTGTTGTACCTTCTTGTGCCACGAAGGTACCTATACACGTTTGTATATTTAATTTATAGATTTTTTATTTTCAGGCATCTAATAAAGATAAAAAATCCGAAAAGCTTAACCCAAAATGAATTGGAAGCTGTGGCCCAGGTTATATGTGATACGGATTCCGAAGAAGAAATTGGCGGGGAAGGTGACATATCTGATGAAAATGAAGATATAGAGGAAGATAAATACAATTCAAAATCCGAACAAGAAATAAGCGAGCAAGAAGAACAAGATGAAGTGGAAGATGATCAAAGTTCAGGCTCCGAAGATGTTCCTCTCTCCGTGTTAGTGGCCAATAGAGAAGGTCAGTATGTTGGCAAGGATAAAACAACTATTTGGTATAAAAGTTACCCTATGTGTAAATCTACTAAACCCAAAAGAAAAAATATAATAAAAATACTACCAGGGCCAAAGCAATGCGCCCGTGACATAACATAATGATGAGATGAGTGCTTTCTCAAAAATTGTTGATGATGAAATGATTGAACATATCATTCGGTATACTAATTTGGAAATTTCAAAAGTTCGGGCAAATTTTAATCGAGAAAGAGACGCAAAGGACGTTACAAAAACGGAAATGCTTGCTTTTATCGGGTTTTTGTTTTTATCTGGATGTAAGAAGCAAAATCACACCAATTTTTTAGAATTATGGACCAAAGACGGAACCGGATCAGAAATATTTCGAGCTTGCATGAATTATCAAAGATTTCTTTTTTTGCTTGCAAATATTAGATTTGATGACAAAGGAACAAGGAACGAAAAAAAAAACCGATAAGCTGGGCCTAGTGCGATTTATTTTGGACAAATTTGTTTATAATTCAGGAAAAAACTACTCTTGGTAAATTTATGACCATAGATGAAATGTTGATTGCATATAGAAGGAGGTACAGCTTTGTCCAGTACATACCCAACAAACCTGCCAAATATGGGTTGAAGGTGTTTGTGCTTTGTGATGCTAAAACATTTCATGTCAGTAAATTAGAGCTCTACTGTGAAAAACAACCAGACGGTCAATACAATCAATTAAACTCGCCAACTGCCATAGCTCACCGATTGTTGGAAGAACAGAAAGGAAGTAATCGGAATTTAACTTGCGACAATTGGTATTCAAGTTACCCTTTGGCACTGGAGCTGTTACAAGATAAAATGACATTTATCGAGACTCTAAACAAAAAAAATAAACGGGAGCTGCCAATAGAGATTTTGCCAAATAAAAATAGATTGGTTGGGTCATCCATTTTCGGATTTCAAAAGGATGTAACCATAGTTTCAAGTGTCCAAAAAAATAAAATAAATGCGTTGTTTTGATTTCTACTATGCACGACGACTCTTCCATTGACCCAGACACCAACAAACCTGAAATTATATTGGATTATAATATCACAAAGGGGGGTGTGGACACAGTGGACAAAATGTGCAATACGTTTTCTGTTGGAAGAAGAACAAGGAGATGGCCATTGGCTTTTTTCTTTCAGTTACTAAATATAGCAGGAATCAATAGCCAAATTTTATATAACGCCACTCATCCTTATTCTCCTCACAAATACAGAAGACTTTTCCTAAAATCGCTTTCTCTGTCATTGATGAGACCTCATTTGTCTTAACGAGCTTCAATATCTAATTTACCTATAGATATCAGACATTTTCTATCTAGGTATAGAAAAGCTCAAGTAAACGACGCAGAGGAAGGGCCACCCAGAAAAATCAGAGGAAGATGCTTTATCTGCGGCAGAAAAAAGAATAAAGTTACTACAATTACATGCAATACTTGTCATCAATTAGTGTGTAAAGAACACAGTGATAACGTAATTACATGCCATAAATGTAAGGAAGGCGGATCTGGTAGTGAATAGATAACTTTTTGTGTTCGTGTTGTTAGAATATATTTTTTGAATTTACTTTTTGTGTAATATTATTTCTGTTCATACTTACTGATTTTTTGCCAAAAATATGCACTTAAATTAGGCAATTATCTATTACACGTATATTTATAATTCATAGAGTAAATAAAATAAAACAAAAACAAATTTAGACCATAAAATGCAATGGTGTACAAAGTACACCGCGCGAGTAGTAGCGTAAAAAAAAAGTGCGCGAGTAGTTAAAGGTTAAAAATCCTTTAGTTGAAAAAAACTATAAGTCAAGTTAAGAAAACGTTGACTTAGAATAAATTCATTCAAACATTAACTTTATCAATTATTTCATAGAGAAGTTTTTTCCAATTGAAAACTGTTGAATTTAATTGAAATTTTTATCGGGCTAAAAGTGGCTTAATTACGGCTATTCTTTTAGGAAAGTTCGTGAACTTAGACTTCGAACAAACAAACGTTGTCTATTCAAAAACTACTTATTTTATCATTAATTTGACCTTTTTATTCCCAACTAAAAACGTCTCGATTTAAATCTAACTTCATAAAAATCCGGCTAAAATTGTCATGTTTATGAGTTTATATTACATTATATGTCACTTTTTCTGAAAAATCGGTCAAACTTGGAACAAATTTATTCAAAAACTATCAATTTTATCAATATTTTCATAGGAATCTTTTTTTTTTCTCCATTAAAAACCCCTTAATTTATAACAAATTTCATCGAAATTGGGCTGAAATTGGCACGTTTATGGCCCTTTTTTAGGTAAATTGGTCAACATCGAGTTGGAACAAATTTATTTTATTAAAATATTCCTAGGAACAAAAAACAAAATAATTTTTTCTGGATATAAAAGGAACAAAAAGTAAAAGTAAGTACATACAAATTTGAATTACCTATTAAATTTACTTTGTTATCTTATTGGCAATAAACTCCCAGCGATGTTATTTCACCGTACGACACTTTGAATCTAACCTAACTTGAAGGGTACAGGGAAAAAACCAGATATGTCACTTTTTATTGAAAATCTCGGTAGAGGCGCCATTGAATCCTTCGAATGAAGACGCTTATTTGAGAGTACTAAAACCGGGACACAACCACCGTAGTCTTGCGTAAATTAGTATCTAAAATATAGCGTACCGAATAAAAACCAGCTTAGTCCAAACGTCCAGGGAAAAAACCGGCGATGTCATGTAAACAAACCGGCTGATGCAATATTCATTTTTAAAGAATGTGCCAGTATTATTGTAACTGCAAAAGTGTGACTTCTTGTTTGTCTGTGTGATTAATAATAAACCGTTATGGCTAATAGTGATTCGGAGGGATCCGTTGAGAACAAAATTATGCCTTCAAAAAAAAAGAAAGATAACCGGTCGGATGTCAGAGGTCTCTAAAATGTTGAAGTTATCCACTCATGAAGCTGGACAGCCTTGTATTTGCTCAAGATTAAAGTGCTTTGAGGTACTTAATAAGGCGCAAAGAGCAGAAATATTGAGACATTTTAATGCTCTGAGCTCTCACGATGAGCAAAATTATTATTTAGCTGGTTTAATTACAGTCTTACCCGTCCAGCATAGAAGACCTCGTCAAAACGAGAATACTGCCAGTTTCCATGATGCAAGTTATGCGTATCGAGTTCGAGTTCGCGATGGTGATTTCCGGCCAAAGCTTTTTGTTCCATTCATGGAATTACAAAAAATAAAATAAATTATATATATATATTAAGGACAGTCGTGGAAAGCATACTGCAACTCATAGGAAGCTGGACGACTTAACAAAAGGTTTGGTATGTGACCACATCAAAAGTTTTATCAGAGCCACTTTAGTTTAAAAGATACAAAAAAGACCTATTTACCAGAAGAACTTACAATCAAAAAGATGTTTAACCTCTTTAAGGAAAAGCATCTAAATGCTAAAGTCTCGTATTAAACGTACAAAACAACCTTAAATAAAGAATTCAATATTGCTTTTGGATACCCTAGAAGTGACACATGCGCAACGTGTGATGAATTTCAAATTAAGCTTACAAGTTTGACTGATACTGATTAAATTAGAGAATTAACCGTTATAAACGAGTTGCATAAAAGAAAGGCCGAGGCGTTTTAATCAAGGAAAAGGCAAGCCAAAAAAGCTGCAAAAAAAACAACAAAAAGGAATTGAAAGAACTCGTCCATTATCTCAAAGAGACCTACGTAACTAGAGAAAAAATGAAAACTCTAAGTCTCAGTCTCAAAATGTCTTTTTAATTAATCACGTGACATGTTTCGCTAATAAAGCATCATCAGACCTTATAGCTAGATGACCTGCTAAGTACTTAGCAGTCTACTTCTCTAACAAAAAGGAAGCCATCTGCATTGATTTTGCAAAAAATATTTCAATTCCTAAAATTGCTACTAACGACGTGTATTATTATAAACGCCAATTGTCTATGTATCTATTTTTTATACCTATCATGAAGGAGAGGCTAAACATGAATATGAAACGAAGTTGCATCTTTTCTTCTCCATTTTATCAATAATTATTTAGATGACGATGTTGAACAACTGCAAATCTTCTGTGACTCTGCCGGAGGACAAAATAAAAATTTTACGATTTTTCGATTTATTCATTTTGCAGTAAATAACAAAGTTCATAATCTGAATGAAATAAAAATCACATTCCCTATAAGAGGACACTCCTATTTGGAATGTGACAAAAATGTATGATTGTGGAATTTGAAGAGCCCCTTTGAGGTCCCGGAAGAGTTCGAAGAAGTCATTAGGCATTCCTGCTCCAAACCATCACCTTTTTTTGTAGTTAGTGTGTAACAAAATATGATACTGGATTGGAAATCATTTTTAGACACTATACACAAAATTGCTCATTTAAAATTCAGATTTTGAAGGAAATAGTGGCATCATCTGATCATAGCCACCTTATCTACTACTGTTCAACATACAATGGACCAGTTTTGTCTGAATTAATACGAAAACGCTTTGACCGAAATTCAGCTTTAAGATGCGAAGAATTTTTGCTGCCCGTTCCGGTATACGATGGTTAGTTATAAGAAAGTTTTAAATAAAAATAAGATGTATTAATTTTTGCAATTTTTTTACAGATTCATTACCAATTCCAAAGGCTAAGTTTAATGACCTAATGAGCCTCATGAGGTTCTGCAGTCCAAAAGCCGTGACATTTTTTCAAAATCTGGCTCACCTCTAACTTACTTTATAATAATATGTTGATAAATAAAATTTCAAAAATAAAAGCAGCTGGTTTTTGTCGGTTTCAGGTGACATTGCTGCTTTTGTTCCTGCAAAACCCTGAGTGATGTAGATTTTTTTGCAATAAAGGCGTATTTAGTTTTTCGAAACCAAAAAACCATAGTCATAATATTTAATAATAATATTAACTTCTGTTTTATGTAAACTACATGTTTATATTCATTTTGGAAATAAAAATAAATGGCTTTCAACATTAAAATTCAATTTACTCTAATGTGAAAAGAAATGACATGTCTGGTTTTTTTCCTGTACCCTTCACTTTAAACACAATAATTAATCTTATATTCAAAGAACTACAGATTTCATTTAGATAAAACCTAGATAATATTTTCAATTAATACTATTTTGATATGGTCTGAATAGAATATTTATAATAGCCATCAATTATTTCTCCTTAATTGTCTCTAACATAATTAATTAAATTAACTTTAATTTTTATTGGATAAATAAAAAAGCAAACAACCAAAGCCTTATTATTTATTATATTAGAGTGTTTTTTCTGTGTATATGTATATTAAAATTAAAGTTTAAAAAATTTAAAAACCAGCATAAAATTCAAAATTTAAACATTTTGTATAAATTTATCACCTAGTTTTTAAACAGTCGTGTGATTTGGCGCATTGTATCGACCAAAAATGCCACGCAATTTACAAACTATTTCCGCAAAACATCGCCATATCTGTAGCGTGTTTCGATAATAATAATTAATTGTTCGACCGTATACCATTCCACGTATACTAATTGCAAGCTGTATACGTTATTCATTGGACTTTTTTTTACAAATTGTGATAAAAAAATGCCGTGCATTCCAAAATGTGCACTCCTATTGCGACATCCTTTAGAATACATTACAAGCACAACATTCAGGAAATTTCTTGTAGCCCAATTTTTCCGAATCTTTCAAAGAATACCATTTGCACTTTTTTTATAAAACAGCTTATCCCACACCTAGAAGCACAGCTTAGAATTGCATATGTAATTTTTTTTAAGAAATAGCCTTTAATTATCCATCAATTTAAATAATTTACACAAATACGGGAAGGCAAAGAGATGGTAACACTTTTATTGCTGTTCATAAATGTTTTAAAGCCAGGATATTACAGACCAGTGATTCAACCCTGGAACACATCTTTGTGCTTGTATCATGCAGTGACAAGAATATCATTTTTGATGCTGTCTACATCCCTCCTGCTTCTCCTTTATTAATTTATCCATGGATCTTATGAGTGTTCATACTAGTTGTGATATTCTTTTGTGCGGTGATTTTTGAGACGGCTGAGTCTATATCATCTGCAAATGTGCTATGTAGTTGTTGTAACTATCCTAAGCAGGTTGCCAAATTTGTTTGGTACATTTCTTGATCTGTTTCGCTCAAGTTTGTCAAATGCTAAAGTCATATATGCCACTGAAAATTTATCACCGGCATCAAACTACCATCCTGCTTATGAAATATGTATTCCTATTAATTGTGATTTAAATCTTAAGTATGATGTTTATTATTATGATTTTGTGAACTGTGATTGTTATTAATAATTACCTTGCTAGTATGAATTGGGATACTGCTTTTAATCAGAAAGATATTAATAAATGCATTGATATTTTTCACAATGCTCTCTATTTTGCTATAGATTACGTAGGTCTGATTCATACCCCAACTGCATGCATATGGAAGCCGAGATGACTGGTAATGGTCAAACTATTGTAAACTTATTTGCTAAGTATTTTAAAACTACATACAGGCAACCTATCAGCAAGGCTCCTGACTATAATTCCCTAAAATAATTCCCTATATCACACATATTATTAATTGTAGCATCTTAAATTTCTTTTTTCCCACAGAATGCATTGTTGTACTACACACACATGTACCAATTCCGAAAAACTTATCTCATCTGTAGAATTTAAAGATCTTCGGTCAATCAGTATATTACCCACATTTTCAAAAGTTTTGGAAAAGATTTTGGAGTCTCAAATACGTAGTCACCTCCAAAAATTTGCGATATTATCTGCAAAACAATCTGGCTTCCGATCAAGCTTTTCATGCGTCACAGCAATGGCCGGAGTGACGGACGACATACTAAGATCCTTAGATCAAAGCAAAGCTTTCATTCTTGTACTGCTGAACTATACGAAGGCATTCGATCTGATCTTATCAATCATAACATTTTACTTTCTATTCTTCATTTTTTTGGATTTTCCGACAATTCATGTAATCTAATTTGCTCGTATTTTTCAGGTAGAACACAGCAAGTCAAACTTAATAATAGCCGGTTGAGCAAGGCGTTCCTCAGGGTAGTATTTTAGGACCCCTTTTATATACTTTATATACTGCAAGCTTTTACTCTGGTCTAAATTTTTGTGATTATCACTTTTACGCAGACGATGCGCAACGCTATATTTCTTTTAACAAATCTAAATAGGCTTATGCAATTAAAAATCTTAATTCAGATTTACAAAATATTTATTTAAAATCTTGAATCTTGATCGGGGGAGATTTGCTCCGTGGCGTCTTCCCCAAACACAAGGGGGACACAATTGTATAATTGTGTCTATGAAGATGCGGTACACTGTATAATTCTTCCCTTGAGGAACCAATTGTAATCTAATAAATGAAACATATTTATTTTCTAAATATGTACATCTATTAGCAGTCACAGGAACTTGGAATAACAGTAATTGGGTAGACTTAAATTACCACTTTTTCCGCTGTCTCTATGCAGTCTCTATAAACTTTCTCTAACCACTTATACTAACTCTACTTTATTTACACTTGCTACCTTCACTGATTTTATTATACTCACTAACTACATTCCTTAAAAATACCAACAACATTTTATGTTGTATGTTTTATGTTTACTTATGTCTATTTTAATTATAGGTTAACAGACCATACGTCAACTTCACACAAACTAACGACGACCGGGAACGTTTTTATGTAATTAGTAAAATATTTAAAGAGTGTGATGAACCTGCACTAGGTTACCACTATTATTGACAATACTTGTAGGGCAAAATAAAGAGTTAGAGAGACTCGTTTTGGGCATTAGGTGTTAAACAGAGGACAATGAGCAACTCCTCATTTCAACTTTTCGCCGTACGCGAAACGGGAGCTCTACGAACGTTTCAGGGCAACGACCACTGCTCGACTGATCCCCTTCTTCAGTTTATTGGGCTTTACGCTTGCGGTGTCAGCGTCAGCGGTTACCGAGAACAGTCGCAAAGTTTACTGAATAAAATACAAGTTGATTCACTCGGCTCCACGCGCCGAATTACCTATTCACCGCCCCTCACTTCATTTGCCGGGCGACGCTCCTACAATCGAATCTGTTGGGTTACACAGTGAGTAGAGTTTAAATCGTTTTGATGTGCGAGCGTTTTATTACTAGTTGTACCGGGTGGACTCAGTGGACTGCCAAATTATTATAATCTATTATATTAAAATGTCGACTTATTGTTCGGTAGACAGTTGTTTTACAAAGCGTGGAAGTGGTTTAATGTTTTTTAGATGTCCGAAAAATGAAAATAGGTAAGTACATTGGAATTAGTTGTTTATTAAATTCATGATTGCATTCCTAGTTACTTTATGATCTGGTTCCTGTTTCTTTTTTTAAATTAATATAAAAAATGGATTATAGGTGCCAACTCTGGAAAGGTATTTTTATATTTACTGGCGAACATAGATATGCCGATCTTACTCCGAAACAATGTTATAAAAGGGTTAATATCTGTAGTTTGCGTTTTGCGGAGAGCAGTTTTATGTCCCCTTCAAATCAACGTCTTAGACCCGACGCAATTCCTACATTGTTCCTGACCAGAGCATCGACAAGTATGTTTTATGTTTTCTTCTAATTTGTGCACTTATAATGGCAATATGTATAATAGAAGGTACCTTTTAATATTTGCAATTTTTTGGTGTGTAGGGAAATCAGAATTATTTACAAATTTACGTACTATTTTTCCAGGCACAGATAATTCTAACATCATTGCAAGTCACACATTAAGAAAGGAATTCAGTGATATTTCCGTGAAAACTGACACTCCGATGCAGGTTAATGTTTCTGTCCAGACGGATGTATGTAATAATACAGGTAAGTGAAAGAATCGGCACTGTGAACTTTTTTATAATATGCAAAACAATTACACTTGCACTATACTCAAATGTTTTACTTAAAGTACAATAAAAATTAAGAAAAACCTAGTAATTTAATAATGAATACGACGCTACCCCTATAATAGTTTTTTAGCTCCTGAGTAAAAAAATCTATATTTTTTGTTAGATTTTATTATTTCAGTTTGTAAAGTTCAATAAATTCCAAAAACATTACCTTAAATTTTTTTTAATTATTTTGATCTTGTTTTGAGTTAAATTTTGATTATTTGTATTAAAACAGGTATCGTATATCTAAAATAAATTTTACTTTTAAGATAAGTTCTGTCAAACGTCAATGAAGATTTCGGCAATAACTCCAAGAAAAATTCAATTAAGAAAAGAAATTAAAACTCTGGAAAAGGAAGGCTCTCACGCAAAAAGATCCCTGGAAGTAGGAGTTACTTTGGACGATGTTCAAAAATTCCAAGATGACAACTACCCAGCAGATTCTTGTGCATTCCTTAAGAGTCAGCTATCTCTTCTGAACAAGTCTCCTCTGGGAAGCAGGTACACAAATGAATATAAACAATTTGCTATGAGTTTATACCTTGTTGGACCAAAACCCAATAAAAAAATGTCATTCGTTTGTCGTCAAAGTCCACTCTTCAACGTTTCACAAAAACAGGCAATTAAAATAACCAATAAGAAATAAGGGTAACCAATTATATGCCAGGTTATAGTACCTCTCTGTCTTGAGAGGGTGTGTTGTGACCAGAATAACGTGCGCAGTTTCGTTTTCACATAAAATATAATATGAAAGTTGGATTTTGGTCAACTTCTTATTTTATTATATTATTTTGCTATGTAAATGCGTTATGGAACTTTTGTACATTTAACTCTTATTTTATTTTTATTTTATTTCTTATTTTATTTCTTATTTTACTTTATTTGTCTGTATAAATCCAACTTAAGAGACTGCATTATTTTGTCCTTCTTTTACAATATTGCACTTTTGCCAAAGCTATTTATCCGCTTTTTAAGTATTAAAAAATGTATGTTTCCGACTCAAATAACCTTTTAAAGGTTATTTGAGTCGGAAACATAACTGAGCTTATAATGAAAAAAAAACTAATCGAATATTAATAAAATTCATAGAAAAATCGACTTAATTTAAAAGCAAAAATTTTAATAAAAGCAGCAGTCCAAACAAAAATATCTTGGGAGCATTAAAAAATTTAGTCACTTCGGCAACGTTGCGCTAAAGTCTTACGCACGTTTTACTATTTTTCGAGTTCTGTCAAAAATTATGAATGAATGAATCTCGAGCGATGTTGCCAAGGAATTAAAACAAAAACGCTTTAAATTATTGAGTCTAAGGGTGTATTTTGTATTTAGAGTGTGTTTTATCAGTTTTTTGTTGTTTTCGTACTTTTTTTGGAGAAAATTAATGCCAAAATAAGCGATCATGGTGCATTCTTGTGTAGTAAAGAGAGTAGAGCATTAAAATCCAAATTTCATCGGTAAGTTTATTTGTTTATATTTAAACAGCAAAAGACTTTAGTATTTTTACCACCAGCGTCGTCACATGAAAAATATTACGGTTAATTAATTATGTAATGACATTTTAGCCTCTATTTAAAATTGCACCACAAGAGCGACGAAAACAACACGTATTGATATAGAAAATTATTTGTACACTACACAATCCTTTCTCCATCCTTTTCTCTCTCACTACCAATTTTAAAACAATAAAATTCCACATTATTGGGCTGGTTATGAATGAAACATTACGTTTAATACTTATAATGTCTTTGGTAATGCTATTATTAGTCTGAAAAAATAACAAAAACGTCAAAAAGTGTAGTAATCAATCATTTAAAATTCAAACATGTCATTCCTTAATAGTTATGTCTATCTTTAGTTATTAAGTTAAGTAACAGTAATATATGCATTTTTTCACACAAACTTTTGACTTTGATTTAAAAATAAATCCTAATGAAACCAGTCGTACCAACACAACCTTTAATAAGATACCTAAGTACCTAATTATTAACAAAAAAAATTTAACCATTTAGTTCTTGAATTAGGTAAACTTGATAATGTAAAATTTATTTAGTTTGGTGGTTATAAAAACAAATAATTTATAGTATTATCAATTTACATATTTTTCCCAAGTAGGTACATTACATAATAATTTTATTCCAGATAATAAAGTTTATATAATTATAAAATCGTGCTCCGTCTTCCCCTACAGTTCGAATTAGACGAAACTCGTAAAATAATAGGTATCTTTTACCAGAATTCCCCTTTACATTTTTTGCTAGTTCCTTGTCGGCGAGGAGCTCGGCGGCCTGCCTTTGACATCGAAAGATAAAAGGTTTTTCGCCGAGTGAAGCAACTTGTATTTTATTCAGTAAACTTTGACAGTGGATCCGTTAAAGCTACCAAGAACTGCTGGCACCCGATAATTCTAGATTTTTAGACGCAATATAATTATAACCTAACATCGAGCAGAACGAGAAAATAAATAAACTGTTGCGAGATTTATTTCCCAACAAGTCTAAGGAGCATGCTCTAAAAATTAATCCTATAAAGTCAGCTTTCTTGATCTTTGGTGAGGAGTATCTTTCATATAGTAACCATAGTATATCTATTGGTGGCAATACGATTCCTTCTAAGACAAGTTGCAAAAGTTTAGGTATTTTATTAGATAAAAAGCTGAGATTCAAAGATCACATTTCATTATTATTAAAGAAAGCCTATGGATCATTAAAACTTATTTATAGACAAAGACATTGCTTATGTAAAAAAAAAAAGATGCATTGCGAGTCTCTAGTCTTACCTCATTTTAATTTTTTTAGCCCTATCTTTAGCCGATGTTTAGATTATGCTGATCGAAACAGAGTACAAAAGGTTCAGAGTAGCTGCCTTAGGTTAATCTTTAAAATTAATTAGTTAATCTTTAAAATTTCTCATCGAAACCCGATTTCACATAATCTTACAGAAATAAGGTGGCTAAATATGCAGAACAGGTTTATTTTACAAAAAAAATGCTTCTTCTATAAAATCTTCTATGATATCTTTTTGATAGACTACATTTCGAACCGACATTTACAATTTAAATTTAAGACATAGATACCATAACTATACCAAGACATAGGAAAAAATTATTTAAAAGGTCTTTTACCTTACAATGTGGCTCTGGCTATGGATAATGTTATCGTCTATTCGTTTTCCTTTGATAGGTATAGGAAAAGCACGTGGAATATATTGTTTTTAAGTCCGACTCAGCGAGCATGATCTACATGGTATTAACATTTTAAGTTTATTAAGAACAATTTTTATTATTATTATTTTTTTCTTGTTAATATTTAATATGTTTTATTTTATTTCATTTTGAGAAATGGTCGCGAATGAAACTATTTTAATTATTTCTGTTTTTATATTTGTTTTGTTCTGTTCTCGAGCTATATAAATTTATTTTGTTTTTGTCTTTAAGTAACAACGTTTTAAACCTATATATACGAGGTCTGGCTATTAAATAACGAGACTAGTTACGAAAAAGGGTTTTATTATAAAAATTATTATACATTCGAATGCCCCCCTTCAATATACTCCCCTCCCCTCGCCACACATCTTTCTATATGTTTTTCCATTGATCGAAGCAGTGCTGGAAGTCTTCTTTGGTGAGGGCCTTTAGGAGCTCTGCCGTTTTTTGCTTAATCGCTTCCATCGACTCAAATCGGGTCCCTTTCAAAGCAGATTTTATCTTCGGAAACAAAAAATAGTCGCACGGGTCCAAATCTGGCGAATACGGCGCGTGTTCGAGCACTGGAGTGCGCTTACCGGACAAATACTGCTTCACAGATAGCGCGTTATGGGCAGGTGCGTTGTCCTGGTGCAAAATCCACGAGTTGTATTTCCACAACTCGGGCCGTTTCTTACGAACTCCCTCTCGCAGTGTTGTCAAAACTGACAAATAGTAAGCCTGGTTGACAGTCTGACCCTCTGGAACCCATTTAGTCATCACGATACCGTTAATGTCAAAAAAACGATCAATATTGCCTTGAATTTTGATTTGGACATCTTTACTTTTTTATTCTGGGCAATTCAGGCGTCTTCCAATGCATCGATTGCCGCTTGGTTTCAACATCGTATTGAAAAATCCACGTTTCGTCGCAAGTAATAATGTTTTTCATCAGTCCGGGATCTTTTTCTAATCTTTCAAGGGAATCTGAGCAGACCTGTTGACGCAAGAGCTTTTGGTCACGAGTCAGGTTTTTTGGCACCAACTTCGCACACTTTTGTCATGTGTAATTCCCCGTGTAAAATTTTTCTAATCGTTTCTTTATCGGCGTTTACAGCCTCGGCAATCATCCGGGTGCTCATTCGACGATCTACATGCACAATTTGGTTGATTTTGGTCACTGTTTCCGGGGTTGAAACAGTCATCTTCAGTGCTCTCTCGGCCCTCACTAAAGCGCTTACACCACTTAAAAATACGCGCACGAGAGAGACAATTTTCCCCATAGGCCTCTTGCAACAATTTTTAGCACTCAGTCGGAGTTTTTTTCAATTTAACGAGAAATTTAAGATTGATGCGTTGCTCTTGTTTTTCGTCACACATGGTTTTCGGCACGAGAAAAAAACACGTTCGTTTCAAACCGCTACTGCACGAATACTATAATAGTGAAAATAAAAACTGTTTATTATTATTATATTATTATTATTATTATTATTATTATTATTATTATTATTATTATTATTATTATTATTATTATTATTATTATTATTATTATTTTTGTTGGACATATTTAATGAAATTGTACGACTACCAAAAATTCTTTTGGCCCTGATAGTATCCCATCTGTTTCTCTTAAAAACTGTGTGTGCACTCTGAATAAGCCTCTGCATCACCTTTTCAATCTTTGCTTGACATCAGGCAAATTTCCTGATTATTGGAAGGTAAGCCTATTAACACCAATTTATAAAAATGGCGATAGAACTGACATTCGTAACTATAGAGGTGTGTGTGTATTCAGTCTATAGTTCCTAAGCTGTTTGACAGATTCTGTGCTATTTTTATGCTACTGTAGGCGATTGCTTAGTGATCATCAGTATAGGTAGAGTGACTAACCTGTTGACTTACCAGTATGATTTTATTGGTGCTTTTGAGTGGTATGTACAGGTCGATAGTGTGTATACAGATTTCTCGAAGGCCTTTGATAGGGCTGGTCATGAACATCTGGTTAGGAAGTTTAGGGCTATGGGCCTTGGTAAAACTTTTGTCACAGTTTTTTGACTGGTCGCTCACAGTTGGTCAGGTTAAATAGTTATATTTCTAATGGTATTGAAGTATTTTCGTATTTCAGACGTGCCTCAAGGTTCGCATAATAAACCGGTCTTTTTTGACCGATGTAATTGTTCATTCAAAGCATCTTGCTTTTGCTGATGATTTTAAACTATATAAAGCCATTGAGTCATATCTTGATGCTAGTGTTGCTGAGTGATGTAATAGCAATTGTCTGGAACTGAATGTAAAGTAGTGTGTATGTATTTCATTTGGTCATTCTAATAAAATTATTAATTATCAATACACAATCAACAATAACGAACTCAGGTCAGTTGATACAGTTAAAGATTTATGTGTTCTTTTTGATACTAAGCTAACTAATTTTGGAAATTATTAACAGGAGTATGCGCAGTCTTGGTTTTATCACTATAAATAGTGTAAATCTTTCACCTTACTGTTTCAAATTACTTTGTTACTTTTTGGTACGTTCTTTGCTTGAGTATGCGTCTGTAATTTGATCCCTTATTATGATTCTCATATTGAACGCCTTGCGGCTGTACAAAAAAGATTCATAAGATCCCTTGCTTATAGAGCTGAAGATAATATTTTTCGTAACTATTACATCGACTGTAATGCTATCAGCGTCCAATTTAATATCCCTAATCTTAAAGTCAGGCGGCATTATTCTGATGCTTTAAGGTTTTATAAGATCTTAAATGGTTTATATCATTGTCCTACTATCTTGGAAGCAACTCCTTTTAACTGTCAAAGAAGGATGAACTCTCCTATTTGTCGTTTATTCTTTTATTCAACGAACTATGGGTTTTTTTCTCCACTGAGAAGGACTGCGTTTCTTTATTAAAAATAGTTTAGATCCATTTTCCAGCGGCTTACGGTCATTCAAATAAAAAATGAATAATCTTAGACTTTAACCTACGTTCTTTGGCTAGTGTTGGAAGTTTTTAGCCTTGTTGGTGATTGTAATTCTAGTATAATATTTATATTTGTATTATTATATTATCTATTATTGTTTTTATAAACTGGCTCTGTCGTATATTAAAATAAATAAATATTAATTCAATAATTTCTGGTATACAACTTGTGAAGAAATTAATTTAAAATGGGTCTGCTCTAATCCTATAGCTAATCAGTCAGTATGCTAAAGCCCAAAACAATTATCAAGTGCATACTCTCTCTTATAAAAAATTCTCTCATTTTCGCCACCAAATCTTCAGAAATTGACTCTGTGAAAATTGACTTACCCTTGAAGATTGAAATTTGATGCAAAGCCAATGTATCATTGGAATTAATCAACATAAATACTCTTTAGCGTCACATATTTCTATTTAATTTCCCAAAACTATGAAACTAATTTAAAGTCCAGTTCAGAGATCTATTAGAATCTTTGATGTGCCGTAAATAGTTCGTGTGCCGGTGTTGCTTGTATTGTCACATGGCATGCATGTTTAAATCGCAAAATTTGATGTGGAAAGAGTCATAAAGTTATTTTCTAAGCGATATTTAATCAATTTATTAAATAAATAAATGTTTTCAATATATTTTTTTAAATGTATTTATTTGATTCGTAAAATTTGACTTCAGACGCCCACGTACTATTTTATTAGATGTCTGACCTCAGTTCCAGCCACTCAAGCGTATAAAGTTGCACAGGTCCGGCGTTAAAATTTATTTGTATTTAAAATTTTATTATTCGGGATTTTTAGGTCTAGTTTTATAAAGCTAAAAATTCAAGATAGTTGATAGCAAGATAATATTTAATTTAAAGATATGATTTAAGTACGTATAATAAGTTTAGTTTTTAGAGCCATCAGTGGGGTGTTCATAATAAGTGATGAGAGAGTAGGTGGTACAAATAACTTAGGCCCATAAATTCTGTGGATTGAGGCATTAAAGATTTACTTTTTGATACAAAATAAATGTTTTGGTTTGTAAAATTTTATATATTTCCTTCTTTCGGGTATTGAGATTTATTTTTATTCGGTGGTTATATCATTAGGGGATTTTGGCTGCCATATTCAATGTCCTTTATTATTGTTTTTTTTTATTTATACATATTATAATATATTATTATAATAACTTACTCATGAAAACCCTATCTCTATATTTAGTACCAATATCTTCTCCCTTCACATCTATTAAAGGGGATAGACCCATCCAACAAAACTATTTTAAAGGCGATAAACCCATTCTTAAAGATCCCTTTAAAAACACGACGAAAGTATTACAAAAACAGCCTTAGAATTTATTTGGGTACGGCCCCGTAATCCTCAAATTCAGTGGGATAGAAAAAGATACACAATCGCTTGCACAGCCTGAAGTGTGAATCGCCAGAACGCAGGTATTTTATCTTTGTTTAATAGACTGGCTAAAAAGAGGTAAGAAGTCTGTAAGTGCCTAGTAAGTGCCTGTGTAAGTCTTTAAAATATTTTGTAAGATGCTTGGATTTTAGTCCGCGGTCAACTTTTTTATATTATTTTTTGTGATATTATTTTCTTTATAAAAAAGGACATCTTCACAACAAAAATAAAAAATAGGGTAAAACAAGGGGTTTTACGTATATTTAAAATGATTTTATATATAAACTATATAAAATTTTGCCATTTAAACATGCATATCATGCGACAATAAATACGACATAGACGCACAGACTATTTAGTGCGGCATCTGCGACACATCAAAGATTCCAATAGATCTCTGAACTGGACTTAATCTAATTAATTAATTACTATCTAGGACTTAATGAACTTAATAAATCTACAAATAAGACATTTACATCATATAAATACAATTCGCAAAGATCTGATAGAACCACTTCAATAATCCGTCAACTTGTTCCGATTTGAGTTTTATTTGTTTCATGTTTCATCATTAGTTGTTATGTGTGGCAGAAACAACGTTTCCCGAACTCCTCTAAAAATTCTGCAAAAACTAATCAACGAGAACGTTTTAAAATCTAATAGTTAAGGAGTAATGGCCCGCATCCACTCATCACCTTAAGTCTGCTGACTAAATATATATATACATATTATATTAGATCTTCTTCTGGAAAGACTAAAGCTTTCGAATCAAACGCGGATTAATAAACGGAATAGGTAGTATCTTTAAATCAATAACCGGCAACTTACATTCGTCTGACGGCGAATATTTTAATGAATGCATAGACAAATTATCGCACGATGAACGAGAACTTGAAACCCTGTTAAAAAACCAAATATCGGTAACGACGTCAGTTATTAAAAGTTTTAGTTCAACCATACAAAAAATTCAAATAGATGAATTAACATTTAATCACGATATTGAAGAAATAAAAACATCAATGATAGACATTTCAGATACATTGAAGTTTTATGAAAGCCTAGTAAAAACTTCAGAGCTTTGCGAGTTTTTAATGGAAAGTTATGTTTATTTGGAAAGTTATTTAAATGATCTTTTAAACTCCGTAACGTTTGCTCGCCTAAAGATTTTACATAGCTCAATCATAAACCCAAGAGATTTGATCAATTCTCTACAATAAGTCTAGCGATCTCTTTCAAAGTATAATTTATCGTTTCCCACCTACCTTCAATACGCTGCTCAGTATCTTGATGTAATAGAATTGCAAGCCTTTTAAACTGAAAACAAAATAGTATTTGTGCTTAACATTCTATTACTTGAACATGAAACCTATACCCTATACCGAAATTTTCCTATCCTAATTTTGGATAATCGAATAGGTCTCTCTCATGTAATTCCAACAATAAATAAATACTTGCGCGTGATGACGATTCTCTACTGTACATTTCACCTCCAAGCCTGGATAACTGTAAACTGGTTCAAATCAATAGCTATATTTGCTCCAACCTCCTACAATATCCCATAGATAGCGATGCAATATGTGAGGCACAGCTACTGAGGCAGAATACCCAGTTACCGATCACTTGGACTAAAACTACTGGCTAATAACCATCTCAGGACCCCTACCAGTAACCATCCATTGTGGAAAAGCAGAAGTTGCGACGAAGGTCATCCGAGGGAACACCCTTCTCAGACCCCAACCAGAATGCAACTCCTTTATTGGCAGTACCAGGATTCACTCTAAGTACCCAATAGAAGTCTAGAAAAATGTTACCTATAGAAGTCATCCTGTCTTGATACCGTACGACTGTTGCAAGAGCGTCCCAACTAAGTTCCATGTTCCCGAGCTGAAGCCCCTTAAGTTCAGCAACCTCAACGCTGACGACTTGAATGTCGCTCAACATGAGCTAAATCAGTACTCCGAGCAACTGGAGAAGCTAATCGAAGAGCCCTTTATAACCAAGCATGTCCACTGGTTTACTATCCTGACAATAATTTTGATAGTAACCCTCATCGTTTTGTACATATTCTGCAAGTGTCGACGTCGCAAGCCCCTTAGACTAAGCCTTCCTGCAACCGATGACTCGCCACCACGACCAAGACCTGGAACCGATCTACTAAAAAGAGTGGTCCCCAAGAGACGAACCAGCATCCGATCCAGGAAGAAACCATCCAGTTAAGCTCAATTTAAAAGTTGTTACATAGCATCAACTTTTTTATTTGATAAGGAGCTGTTATATTGGATCTTCCCATGCACGTGGGCGACCTTTCTCATTGGAACCGCTAAATCAGCATCCTTGAATCGGATCACACTATATTATGGAATCTACGAGATAAAGACGATTCTCACGTAGTCAGCAGTTAGATTTAGTATAAATAGGTTTAAGTTTTATTGTAAAACACAGATTAATTATAGGCAGAAACTATGCCAGTTTAAATTTTGATATTTAATAAATAGATTTTTTTTAAAAGTGGTTCTTGAGTTGTGTGAGATAACATATATATATCTATTGTTAAAATTATTTGTTCACTTAATTTTGGAGCATTTTAATAAAATAATTTTTTATTCGTATCTCACTTGGTGTTCGACAATAAAAATTAATACCCTTTTATTACATGACACTGGGCATAATAAGTTTATTAATTTTTGGTAAAAAAATCACCGGTGCCTTCGAAAACAAAAAATCATTTTTGCATGGAGATTTGACATTGACAAGTGTCAGTTCTCCTAGAAAAATAATTATTATTAATAAACAATTATTATTTAAAAAAAAAAATTATCACCCTGTATCTTAAAAACTGTGCATTTCCGGACCCATGTTTGTAGAAACTTTTTCTCATATTTTTTTACAAGGAATCACGCATTGAAATATCTCCATCTATTTTTCGAACACCCTGTATTTGAGTTTATCACAAGATGTCCTTTACAACCTCAGCAATCTCAAATACATCCGTTTTGTAGTGGTTTCAAATTATGTTGTTCCTATTACAATGATTATAGCTGAGGTTATTTATTACTGAAATAAACAATTTATATACGACTGATAAAAAGTTATAAAGTCTGAAGTCTGAGTCCTTTTTTTTAATATAGGGAAATTTCTGTCATCATAAATTTGGTGCGGGTAGCGGATGATAAAGGGAGTCGAAAGATTTTATCTAGAAATTCTAAATGTTGTTAGGGCTTGCTGTCTTCTGATTTATGTGAACGTTAGGCTACAGACAATATTATTAAGATAAGTAAAATGTTGATTATACAAAGTAAGTATTATGGTTCGTTTTTCTTTGTTACCAAGTAACAAAATATGATCTAGTTTAGTGCTACAATAAGAATTTTAATTTGTTTTATAAGCTGACTTGATATATGTCACTTGTCCTCTCTGTAACAAAAATCATAAGAGCACAAAATGTAGTTCTAATGAGCAAGGGTGTACAAACTGCATATATGCATGTGACTTCATACACAGTGTTTTTAAAGGCTGAAGAAAGAGTGAAATCTAAAACAACGTATATACAAGGTGTGGTGGGTAAAGACATTCGTCAACTGCAACAGGTCATAAGCGTTGAACTCAATAACTTATTCATCTGGCTTTGTAGTAATAAACTAAGTTTAAATGCAAGTAAATCCAAGTTTTGTATTTTTGGCAAGAAATCTAGATTAAGTTCTATTAGGCATAGGCAATGTAAAGACATTGGCGAAGCGTACGAGTAGACAAGGTAGACACTGTCTACCCAAAATTATCCGGTTATTTGTCATTAATTTATCACGTAATTATTTCATGTGATTGTTGAATAAACATTTAAAAAAATAACACAGAACGTAGTCGCTATTCTTACTATTATTATATAGTATCTAAACATGATTAATCCGAAGGCGCGCCCCGCCTGCCGCACCGATTAAGATAAAAATACAGGGCTGACACCCAATTAATGTATACGAGCCCCAGGAAGACACATTGATATTTGTCTTCCGAAATTTGGAGCATATCGAACCAAATACGCATCAAGCAGGCTACAGAAGTCCGGCCGCATTCAGCCTATTACGTATGCAAAATTTACTCGCGGGGAAGACATTCGAGCTTTTGTCTATCGAAGTCGACCAGCTATTTTATTATGCTGTTGAGGGTTATTGTTTATGGATACGCTTGATCTGGTCGGCCGCAATACATCTTCAGTTTTGTCTGCATTTGGTGGGGGCGCGTGCTATAGTAATTTAATAATTAGTATTTTTATTTTTGGGTGTATAGAGAAGGTTTTTTTAGTGATTATTTATGAACGACTGTTCGATATTGGCAATTGTATTTTAGTTGTGTTTTTTTGTAAGTAGTATTAATTTTTATCTATCTATCTTTTTATGCTAGTAGTAATTATTTATTTCTTTTTTATATCACTACATAATTTTTCTCTTTGAGTTAATATTTCATGCGCTTTCATTCTGTATTTCATTAAAGTGAATAATATTGAATACACATTTTTTTCTAATAAACGATTTTTATTGTTTGTCTACCCGAAAAAAAAGTTCACGCTTCGCCACTGTGTAAAGATTTCTGTGAACGGGGAAAGTATCTTGTATGACAAAGAAGTAAAATATTTGGAACATTTTTTGGAACAATTTTTGGAACAATTTTTGATGCTAAACTAAATTTTCATGCTCATGCAGATTATGTAATAAGAAAATTATCAAAAAAAGTTGGATTTACCACAAGAAGTAGAAAAAAATTGTCAATGTATACCAAATTAAAACTTTACAACGCAATTACTCTTCCTCATTTACAGTTCTGTTCAACGTTATTGTTTAACTTGCCACAGTATAGAATTGACCAACTGGAAAGAATTTAAAATAGAGCTACGAGACTGATTCTAAATTGTAATCGTTACACGCCTGTTTTTTCTATGTTGGGTGTCCTAGATATGATGTCTGTAAATCAAAGAATTATGTATAACGTCTATTTGTTTATTTTCAAATTAGAACATCTAATACTCCCTGATTATATTTATAATAAATTAAGAGTTTTTAGAGATATACATAACTATAATACGAGAAATCGTCAACTTCATACTGGTTGACAGGTGTAACACAACCCAAATGCGTATTTCAGTTCTATACAAAGGTTTAATTCTATTTAACTACTTGCCTGCTAACATCAAAAATTGTATTACTTACAAAAATTGTATACAACCTAAATTAAGTTGTAAACAGAACTGTCCAGTTCAAGGTTTTGTACAATATTTACCGCCGAGTTTATTTGTGAATTAAATCAGTGCTTACATATTAATCGGGTCGTTTTATTTCATCTGTATTGCTAAGAATGGATCTAGACACGAATAAAAACCTACATTTTTGGGGGCTCAACCGGGATAACGGATAAAAGATAACGGATAGTGATCGCTCTTAGTGATAACGATCGAAGGGGAATGGGCAATAAAAACGATTAAAGTTCGATTAACAATGGGTTACTATGTGCAGTTAAATAATCAGTTTATTAGTGTGTGGCTCGCTAAAAACTGTAAGTACTGATTGATTTATTTGATAGACAATAAGCACTTGTTTGGTAAAGACATCATTATAGTGCGAGGTTACTCAGAAATTCGAATCTTATCTTGTGTTAAAAGCCGATAAACAATTTTCCGTAATTCACCGAACTCCACGATTCTTGGACGGTTATTTGCTGTTGCCAAGTTGATATGTTAAAGTCCAGAGAAATTCCGTTGTGTCCGAATTTTCTTTGAGTGTAAGAGGCTGATCGGATTTTGGTTGCCTGACGGAGCTGGGGAGTAGGGTTTGGAGTTTCAATGGAATGTGACATTACCTATATGCTCCTGTATCCTGTTTGATGGGCTTACAAGGGCACAGATGGGTTAAAGAAGACGATTTTATGGTGCCTAGACGTTTACTGGATTAAGTGAATTTTGTGAACAGGTTTGGTTGACAGATTCGAGGTAGGATGCATGCAACATTAATGTGGAAATGTGTTTTTGTCTTAAAGATGTCTTATCTTTTGCGTTTATGAAAATATTTTTTTTTTAAATAGGTATTTGATTATTTTGGTATTGATTTTATCACTTTAGTGAATATAATATGTCACTAGTCCATTTTGAAATATTAATGCGAGTATTATAGTTAATCTGAATTTTGTTTAAAGTAACTGTGTATTATTAGTGTATTTTCCTCGCTTATTTTTAGGTTAGTGTGTATTATACTTACTTTGTGGATATTTTTTGTTTTGATCTAAAAGTTTGGTAGAATTTAAAGTTTCAATTTTAGGTGTAATTTAAGTGCATATTTTAGGTATTCCTTTTTGGATTCGCGACGACAATTATTTGAAATAATTTTTATCTAAAAAAAAGAGCCTGTTTCGTCAAAACTGTCAGTGAGGTTTTGTTTAATATTTAATTATTAAGTCATGATAAAGTTGTGAATCGTGTATGTTCGTTTCTTAATGACTTGTCAGTGGTAAGTGAAAATGACAAAGACGAAGATGACGGTGAGAATCAAGATAGTAAAGATGAAGATGAAAAAGAAATAGATGATGATGACGAACCACCAGCTCAAGTGAGACAACGAATGTTGGAACAGCCAAAGCAACGAAATTCATTTGCTTGAACTTTCAGGGACGTTGAGGACAGCATACTCCCTTTTGATGGGAAAGATGATTATCCAGTTAATAAATGGATACAAGATTTCGAAGAAATCGCCCACCTTACTGGGTGGAATAATTTGCAAAAACTCATATTTGCGAAAAAATCCCTTACTGGATTTGCTAAGTTATATGTTCAGTCAGAAAAAGGAATAATGTCTTGGATGACACTAAAAAGAAAATTACAAGAGGAGTTTGAAGTAAGAGTCAGTGGTGCTCAAGTTCACAAGATGTTGATGACTAGGAAAAAGAACTACGTAGAATCTGTGCAGGAGTATGTACTGGTTATGCGGGAAATTGGAAGCCGCGCCAATATTGAAGCGGAAGTGGTCATTCAATATATTATTGACGGAATCAATGATTGTCCTAATAAAATTGTGCTTTATGGTGCCAAAAATTTTATCAAGTTTAAAGAAAAAATAAAATTTATTTGACCAAGTAAGACAGAAAAAAATTGCGCCAGTGTCAGTTAAACAAGAGAACAAATGGCAAGAAAGTAAAGGAGCGATAAAAAAGGGGAATAACATGAATTGTTTCAATTGCGGCCAACTGGGCCACAGGTCTGTTTCATGTCCAGAGAAAAGTAAAGATATGAAGTGCTTCAAATGTAACGGCTATGGACATATCTCCACTAACTGTTCGAAACCAACTACTGGTAATACAGAGGACAGAAATCAGGAACCTACGAGGAGGATGAACATTATCGAGACAGTACCTAGTAATGGAGTGCGACTAGTGATAAACAATGTACAATTAATTGCGGTATTAGACACAGGAAGTGATATTAGTGTCTTACGATATGACTTTTATCAAAACTACTTCTCAGATGTCCAGTTAGATAAGAAATTTATCCCTCTTAAAGAACTGGGTTTGAACAAAGTGATAACTTTGGGATCTTTTTGTCAAAGCGTTATGGTTAATGACGAAAAAGTTGAATTAAAATTTAAAATTATTCCCACAGAAGCCTCTAATTTTAGGGCAATTATAGGAAATGATATTTTGTCTCTGGTTAACATAAGTTTTGTAAATAATGAAATAATAATTTACAAGAAAGATAAGGAGAATTTTTTAATGCAGATCACTCTGGATGAAGAAAGAGCCATTGATCTGAAACTTATTGAGAATGTAAGCCAACGGGAAAAAGTAGAAGAATCATTAGAAAACTATCAGCCGGCTAAGTGTAAGGAAACAGACATAAAAATAAGTATTATCGTGAAGGGAGCAGAACCTATTTATCAAAGACCCAGAAGACTGTCTGCGTCTGAGAAAGAAATTGTCGATAAACAAATTCAAGAGTGGCTATGTAAAGCATTATTAGGCCTAGTTCTTCTGACTATGCCAGCCCGATTGTGTTGGTTACCAAAAAAGATGGAAATACTAGAATTTGTTGTAACTATCGAAAATTAAATAAGGTTGTTGTTAAGGATAGGTTTCCGCTCCCTCTTATTGAAGACGTGTTAGATTGCCTTGAGGGTGCAAGGTATTTTAGCACCATTGACCTAAGAAATGGATTTTTCCATGTGCCTATAGAAGAAAAAAGTGTTAAGTACACCTCATTCGTGACGCCGAGTGGCCAATTTGAATTTTTGAGATGCCCATTTGGATTGTGTAATAGTCCAACTGTCTTCCAAAGATTCATTAGTCACATTTTCAGAGAATTGACTAAAGAAAACATAGGAATATATTATATGAATGACTTGATTGTGTTGAGTTCGACGGAAGAAGAGGGCATTACTAGGCTGGAGAAGGTATTAGACTTGGCCAGGGACTATGGACTGGATATCAAGAAAGAAAAATGCCAGATTCTTAGGACGAAGGTCAATTTTTTGGGATATATTATAGAAAATACAAAGGTACGACCATTCATTGAAAAAACTCTGGCAATAAGGAAGTTTCCACAGCCTACGACGTATAAGCAGATTCAGTCTTTCCTCGGGTTAACTGGATTTTTCCGAAAGTTTATACCCTCTTACTCATTGATTGCTAAGCCCTTAAGTGACCTGCTAAGAAAGGAACAGAAATTTCAATTTGGCGAAAAAGAGAAGCATGCGTTCGATAAGTTAAAAGAACTTTTAACTAGTGAGCCAGTGTTAACTTTATAGAAACAAGGTGCTGAGACCGAACTGCACACCGATGCATCGAAACATGGGTATGGGGCATGCCTGATGCAGAGGTCAAATGAAGATAATAAATTTCATCCGGTGTATTATATGAGCCGAAAAACGTCACCAGCTGAAGAGAATTATAGTAGCTATGAGTTAGAAGTATTAGCTATTATTCAAGCTGTGAAAAAATTCCGCGTGTATTTACTTGGAAATAAATTTAAAATTCTGACGAACTGCTCTGCTTTTGCTGACAAGAAGGATTTAACCACACGGGTGGCCAGATGGGCGTTATTGTTAGAAGATTACTCATACGAAGTTCATCGAAGAGGGACGCAGATGGCTCATGTGGATGCGCTGAGTCGCTACCCAGTTGCCATGGTGATTCATACAAGTTTTAGTAACGAAGACGGACTGGTGCCACGTGTCAAGGTAGCTCAGAACAAGGATGAGTTTATTGAAGCTATTAAGCAGATAGTTAGTAAGGAGGAGTATAAGGATTACTTTCTAAAAAATGACATTTTGTATAAATATTACAATGGTTTAGAGTTGGTTGTGGTTCCTAAATTAATGCAGTCGGAGATTATACGAAGGGCGCACGAAGTTGGACATTTTGGGATCTCTAAAACAGAAGAAATTGTAAAAAAGGAGTTTTACATCCCAAAATTAAAGGAGAAGATCCAAAGCTGCATAATAAGCTGTGTTGCATGTATTCTAGGGAATAAAAAGGAAGGGAAAAAGGAGGGTCTCCTACACCCTATAAATAAAAGTGACGTACCCTTACATACTTACCATGCAGACCATTTGGGTCCCTTGCCTTCGACAAACAAGAGCTACCAACACGTCTTGGTAATTATTGATGATTTTTCAAAATTTGTATGGGTATATGCCACCAAATCAACGACGTCCAGGGAGACGATTGAAAAGTTTAAAATACAACAAAAAACTTTTGGGAACCCAGTACGAATTATCACTGATGGGGGAACTGCCTTCACTGCTACAGAATTTGCAGAATATTGCAAAGAAGAGGAAATTTAGCATGTTAAGATCACGGCTGGTGTGCCCAAAAATAATGGGCAAGTAGAGAGAATAAACAGGATTATAATTCCTGTACTAACTAAGCTAAGCTTCGATGATCCGCAAAAGTGGTATAAACATTTAGATGTAGTGCAACGAACTTTGAATTATACAGTCCAGAGGAGCATCAATGCTACCCCATTCGAAGTCTTGACGGGAGTTAAGATGAGAAATAAAGAGTACCTACGTGCTAAGGAGCTTTTGAAAAAGGAAGCCGTCGATTCTTTTAATGAGCAACGGGACAAACAGAGCCTGCAAAGCAAAGCTCAAATTCAAAAGGTGCAACAAGAAAACCGTAAACGCTAAACCAGGAAATACAAAAACGGGGACTTAGTCGCTATTAAGAGGAGACAGTTTGGTCCTGGACTAAAGCTACATAGGAAGTACTTAGGCCCCTATGAAATTGTGAAAGTGAAAGCTAACGAAAGGTTCGATGTTGCCAAAGTGGGATATCATGAGGGACCTTTAAAGACTTCTACATGTGCTGAGTTTATGAAACCGTGGGTTGATTATGCGAGCGAATCCGAGTCGGATTAGTGGTCAGATATGACCGAATGTGGGTATCATTTATTTTTAGTTTAAATGATTCTTTTAGTTTTAAGTGCAATAATAATTTGGTTTGGTATATTTGACTTAATCTTTTACAACGCGACAGCACTGTTAAATCAACAGCGCCACAGTTCTGATAAAAAGGCTCATGCGCGCGATTAGACGGGCACGGCTGAAAGAAAAGAGAAAAGAGGAAGTTGAATTAGTCTCGAATCTGTGGCCGGTCGATAAATAATCGTTTAAGGGACGAGTACGACGACGCGACGTAAAAAACGACGAAAAGCCAGAAAAGACGTGAAAACGCGAATCCAGACGGGGTTTATTTTTCTTAAAGAGTATCTTAAGTGAATCCAGACGGGGTTGCTCTTAAAGTTAGTTTGTTCGCGCCGTTTTGCACCTAAATTAAGTTGTAAACAAAACTGTCCAGTTCAAGGTTTTGTACAATATTTACCGCCGAGTTTATTTGTGAAATTAATCAGTGCTTACATATTAATCGGGTCATTTTATTTCATCTGTATTGCTAAGAATAGACCTAGATACGAATAAAAACCTATATTTAAACCAAAAATTAATCTCATAAATCTTTTCTGGAATACAAATACCCTTTGTGCCTCTGATCTGTTACCCCAAAAAGCAACATGTGAGGTCAAGCGAGGGTACACTATCCTTTAGTACACACTCAATAGACCTTTTATTCCCAGATGTCTTTTAAAGGTAGATAATGAAAAATACACTCTAGATAGTTTGCTGCATATCTCGTCAATTTGAGAAAGAAAAGATAGGTGTTGGTCTATTATCCATCCTAAAACATTAACTGACGATGCGCAGACAATTGAAACAATATTTAAGTTTATAGAAAAACTCTGAGCGTCCAAACTTATGCACTTAATTTTTTCCAAATTTATTATAAGTTGATTTCCCTCACACCAATGGTAAAACTTTTTTATATTAGAGCAGGTTTTAAATTTGATTTTCTCCATACTTTCTTCTGTAACTATAAAAGTAGTATCATCTGCGTACATGAACAATTTAACATCGCCAATGAATTCTGAGAGATCGTTAATATATAATAGAAAGAGCAACGGCCTCAAAGTGCCACCCTGTGGAGTTCCAAGTTCGCAGTTATACTGACTTGAGAAACCATCACCCACTTTTACAACTTAGGATCTGTCAGTCCTCTATGATATAACACAATTCAATAAAATTATCAGCAAAAGTTCCAATCTCTCCTGAAATATCAAGGCTTAGAAAATCATTGATGTAAATTAGGAAGAGAGTTGGGTCAAACGCAGACCCCTGAAGAACACTAGAAGTAATGGTTTTGCTATCGGACGCTCTGCCCTTGATAAAGACCAACTGTGTGATGTCTGATAGATAAGACTTAATCCATGCAAGCTCAATATCTTGGAAGCCATATTTATTAAGCTTAGCTAACTGTATTCTGTGACAATCAAAGGCTTTTGATAAATCACAGAACACCGATGCCAAAGACTTACGCTGGTTCAAGGAATTAAGAAGACTCTTCATAAAGTGCAATACAGCATCTGCAGTGCATTTTCGGTGTTGAAAGCCAAACTGATTTTTTTTTACGATGCTGTCGTTCTAGATCCGTCGAACTAGCCGTTCTACTACTAGTTCGACGGATCAGAAGAGTCACCACTCATGTGAATTATCAAATTTAAAGCAAGAGGGAAAACTTACTCTAGCGAACGAGTGCCAGTGCATAAACAAAATTTTCAGGAAGCTCTTTTAGGCTTTTTAGGGATATACTATCATATCTTGAATCATTTTGATTTTTCACCCTAGTAAGAACTCTACAATTTTCAATTAAGTTAGTGGGTTGAGAAGAATACTATACTTATAATGGTGTATTTACCTTGACTAGGTAGTCGAAAGGATCCTTTTTAGTGTCAATAATCTAATGTAGGTTGTCAGCTATGAAACAGTAAAAGTTGTTAAAATTATTAGGGTCCAATAAAATATCCTGCGAGTTTTGGTTTAATCTACCTGATATTTTCATTCACAATTTGCCAGGACGTTGGAGATTTGTTACTTGATTTTTTAAATTAGAAAAGTAGAATTGTTATTTGGCTCTTTGCAGTAGCTTTCTGTATGCCTTACAATATTTAAAAAAGTAGGTTTTTAAGAAAACCTATTACTAAAATGTTAACGTAACGAATTGAGACAGCGGAGATTTTTTGTAAATGTGTGGAGACCCTTAGTTATCCATAGATGGGAATATGGCTTAATTTTTACATTTCTTAGAGAAAAACATTGGTCTACTAGAGTGGCATTATCATCAAAAAAATCTGATTTTAATTTTGTCTATTGCATTCGCTGTGAAATCTAACATAATTGCCACGATTTAAGAGCCGTTTACGAGCAATGTGAATTACTTTCCTAATTTTGAAATTAACTGGAAAAAATGCGATGGCACAGGGATCAGAGATACCAGCCTAGAATAGCGATAAAGGCCCAATCCCCTATAATGAATTATTCAGCTAAGTGTATTATACTATCTATGAAATGCAAAAGATGCCAAAAATGTTCCCAATTTAACTAAGAAAGAATGTGAACAATGAAATATATCAAAGTAACGTCACAAACAAATAATATATTGTTATTAAATATACTTACAAGTAGGTTATGTTTTTTTGTCTTACATCCCACACCCTTTCAAAAAAGTCAGCGAAAAATATCATACTCGTTTAACTGAGAGCGTTTTAATATTTACAAATGACTAAATTCCAAAAGAGTAATACTGACATATAAACCCTTCTTACCGTATCGATAATAAAAGTATTATGGAAGATCGAAATGGTAAATAGATTGAGTCCATGCAGAAAAAAATTAAGGTAGGTAGGGCGAATGTCGAAAATCTTTATTGAACTTCAGGTAAAAAAAGAAAGAAATAAATTTTCCTTAGAAAATAAATATAGAATATGAGAAATATTAAATGGAAGAATGTTTTTTAAACAGTTTTTTTACAGCAGACCTTTAAAAGGTTATAGCATAATTGATAAAAATATTTATAAGAGAAAATATACTAAAAAAATTCATAGTGTAGAAAAAGGCATAAAAAAAACCTTTTTGCTTATTAAATATTCTTTCGTAAATAAGTCGTTTGAGCTATAGATCACAAAAAAATTACCTCTATTATGGCCAAAACAGGTAGCGTCGATAGAAGTACAGAAAATTTTAAAATATTTATTATGAATGAATTAACAAATAAAGCTTCGTCGTCTAGTTCAACACCTACTTCATCTGGGTCCATTATTAATTATTTTTTAAATGTTGCATAAAACTTAATGAATCCTTATCCTATACTTCGATTACCGAACAGATGGAGTGCTCACGTGATCGTTCTGCGTCGGAGGTGTGGCCTAGAGCCTCGATAGGGTTCATGACTTGGTGTTTTATTTAATTTTATTAGTCGAGCGGCTTTAGATCGTTTTGGTTGAATTTTCTGCTATTCGAATATTTGAACGTGCACCCCCATTGTCGCCCCCCAAGGAAAAAGTACGAAAACATTTGACCATTGCTGAAAAGAAAGTGATTATGAACATATATAAAACATGTGATAACGAGCATCCAGCATACAAAGTGCAAAAAGTCCAGTTTACAGCAGAAGCAGCAAGTAATAAATATTTTTAATATACAGTGTGTCCCAGGATGAGCGAATTTATATGTAAATATGACAAAAAATGTTGTGGTTAAAATTTGACCGTTTGGCATCTAGCCTTGCTTGATTAAAAAATAAAATTTAGCATATTATTTTTTTTTTAATCAAGCTTGCCTTGATACGAACATTTTTAAAATTTTATAAGTAGGTAAAGTGGAGGGTAAATTTTTACGTTTTGTGTACCAATGAATTTTTTTATTTATATTTAATTATTAGAGATTGAAATTTGTAAAAATCAAAGTAGGCCTATGGTTATGAAATTCGGTATTCGGGCATAATTTTGCATTCTAAACAACTTTTTCCTATAAACTTTTTTTACATCATGCCTAGAAATACTACTTTACCTACTCATAAGATTTTAAAAATGCTCGTACCAAGGCTTGATTTTTAAAAAATTAAAATATGCTAAAATTCATTTTTTAATCAAGCAGGGCTGGATGCCAAACGGTCAAATTTCAACTACAAATTTTTTCGTCATTTTTACGTATAAATTCGCTTATCTTGGGACACACTGTACAGCGTCTGTCCAATTAATTTATTATAATTTTTGAAGAAAGCAAATTTTCATTAAAAATTATGTTTTTTTAGAATATACGTTTTACACAAATTTTTTTCAGGAGTTGGTCATAGTAGTGTTTATAACATTCAGGACCATGACGTTTCTCCTCAATTTCAAGCGCCAAAACAGTACAATAGACCCCGAGCCATTTTGGATCATGTAGATGATGACACAAAATGTGCGATCCGCAGGACAATCCATCAATTTTTTTTAGTAATAAACCGCCAACGATTTAAAAGATTTTAGCCGCAATTGAAGAAAACGACGCAATTTCTATTTCTTTTAAAAAAAACCACCTTTCGACGCTTACTACAAGAAATCGGTTTTAGGTAAGTTTAAATGGCTTTTAAGATAAATAAAACGCTCGATAAAACCCTTTTGATCATATTATTAATTTTCGCTTTTTTTTAATTGCAGTTATACAAAAAGGAGTAGAAATTGTATGCCTAAAGAAAAAAATTAGATATAATTTGCTGGAGACGACGTTACTTGCGATCTATTAAGAAATATAGAGAGCAAAATAAAACCATTTATTTTTTGGATGAAACCTGGGTCAACGCCGGTCATGTGGTTCAAGACGAGACCATAACCACTGCTAGAGAAGCTTTTGTTAAAGGACTGTCGACGGGACTGACCATCTGGTCACCATCTGGTAAAGGAAAATGGTTAATAGTTCTCCATATCGGTTCAGATGAAGGTTTTGTTCCGGAAGGCTTACTGGCTTTTGAATCCAAAAAGACCACACCTCGTCTTGCAGAAGATTGCGTTATTGTGCTTGATAACGCATCCTATCATACCAGAAAGCTTGAGAAGATCCCAACGTCTGCAACGAAGAAGTCTGACATTCAAGCCTGGTTAGACAGTATGGCAATTTTTTATGAAGGTGATATGGTAAAAGCGGATCTTTTGGATTTGGTAAAGGCTAATCGAGGTCAAGACAAGTTTGTAATCGACGAGCTTGCAAAATCTACGGGTAGGATTGTTTTAAGACTACCCCCATATCACTGTGAGCTTAATCCCATTGAGCTCATTTGGGCTCAAATTAAGGGTGAAGTAGGCAGAATAAATACTACGTTTAAATTTTCTAAACTTAAACCACTTTTTGACGAAGCAATAAAAATGTAACTGTTGAAAATTGGAAGAAAGCTGTTGGCCATGTCCTCAAGGAAGAAGAGCGAATGTGGACTATAGATGCCATGATGGAAGTCCAAGTAGAGCCACTTATTATAAGTAATGTACATGAAGACTCATCAGATTCAGATAGCGAGTAATTTTTTAGGAAACTTTAATGTCTTCTTTATATACATATCTATTCATGTATTAGTATTATTTTCCATGAATATTTTTTATAAATTAGTTTAATATAATAGTATAAATACATTTACAATAAACTTTTTTAAAAATAAAACTTGTCTGATATATCGGATTTTCCATTCATCAAAAAGAAAAACAAAAATGTTGTTTTTTTAAATAATGTTACCTAGGTAAAAAATAATTTTTATTTTTTACATAATTATAAATATAATGTGTAAAAAATGTATTAAAATAAATGTAGTATTTGTTCCTTTTTTAAATAAGGAACAAATATATACTTATATTCAATCTATAAATTTAAATCTCACAGGCCTACCAGCGCAGCCCCTAACTTGTTATTCCTTCTTTTATTTTAAAACACATATTTAAATAAAGATAAAAGCTACTTAAGTAATTCTCAAAACCAGATTATGATCATAAAATTATATTTTATAATGGCCGGGTTCAACAAGATTGTTGCTCAGGTATGACAATTTTTATTGGTCCTTACCACATTGCGTGCCATGGTAAATTTCATATTGTTCACCAAAGGGCCAATATTTTATTTGGATAAATTTCCATTATTTTATTAAATAAAACATTGGTAATTAATAGTTTTTTGATGTTTTTTCGTTTTTTTCTCATAGAAAGGAATTTTTGATTGTCATCCATATATGGAAGACGTGGCCCTCTACGAAAATTTAGTGTAACTTTTACATACGGGGCCACGTCTCCCATTTAGAGGAGACATTCTTTATTTTGTTTTTTGTTTTTGTTTCAGATTTCAATGTACCAAACCTGCCCAACCCAACACAAACCAGAAGAAAAAAGAAATTCCCAAGAACCTTGTTTTTCTATTTTTTGTCAAGTTGGATTCAAATCCTGGATTTGGATCCTCTTTGACAATATTTGAAATGGAAACTCAAGGTTCTTTATTGTTACATTTTAGTGTGAATCAAGAGGAGTCGAACAAATAAAGCCTTGAACGAAGAACAACTTCGGCATTATTTGGAAAATTCGAGTGATAGCGAATCGTTCTGTGAAGATTCAGATGATTCACTTGAGGATCCTTCTTAATTTGACTGCGATCCAGATGCTGGATCATCATCTGATGAAGAAGATTCTGCAGATAGAGAGGACGTCGGCCTACTTGTTGACAATTTAGTCCGAGAAGAAGAGAAAGAAGAGGAAGGGGAATTTTTAGAAGGAGAAGAAACCAACCAAAGACCACGTGACGGTATATGGACAGAATATAAAGGAAGGTCTAAGAATTTTGAATTTACTGGACCCCATGGTCTACAAAAGGAGATCGGAGATGTCAGTCCCCTGGACGTATATTTGCACATTAAAGACCATGATGTTTTGAATTTAATAGTTAAAAAGACCAATAAATTTGCAGAGCAATGTATTGCGACAAAGAAAAAGACAAAATACTCCCGTATAAATAAATGGACAGATACAGACGAAGAAGAGATCAAAAAATTTCTGGGCTAAACTTTATGGATGGGTCTTGTTAGAATTAGCAGTTTACAAGATTACTGGGTAAAAAAGGGGATATATAAAAATGAAATTGCATCTTCAGTCATGTCGCGAAATAGATATCAACTTCTGCTATCCATGTTGCATTTTAAAGATAATAAAGAAATTGTTGTAGGAGATCGTCTTGGTAAAAGTCACGCATTATGCAAAGAAAATATCAAGAACTCTATTGTCCGGGGGAAGATATAGTGGTCGATGAAACTCTTGTTCCGTGGAGAGGCCGTTTAATTTTTAGGCAGTACATACCTAACAAGACACATGGTCTCTAAAAATTTATTCAGGAAAATCAGCATCTGGTGTTCGAGAAATAAGATTAGCACAGAATGTATGTCTATTGTTGGCTAAAGATCTCCTTTACCAAGGACGGACATTATACATCGACAACTTTTATACAAGTTATACTTTGGCGAAGACCTTACTAAATGAAATAACCCATGTTGTTGGCACTTTTAGAAAAACCCGAAAATATATACCCAAAGAAGTTGCCAAAGCCAATTTAAAAAGGGGCGAGGTTAAATCACTTGACGATCCAGATGGTATTGTTGTCTTGCTATGGAAAGATACGCGCGATGTGAGATTGCTAAGTACAAAACATGCACCAATAATGGTACCCGTAAATCGAAAGAAAAAAATCCAAACAAAAGATCCACATGGACCCAAACGAACCATCAACCAGCCAAGACGACACCACATTTTTAGTACCTACTGATACTGCTACGGGCTCTGATACCGATCCTGCTTCTGACACATCCCATCAGTTAGCTGTGCATTCATCAACAATTGCCGGCAAAAAAAGAAAGCATGAACCTTCCACTAGCAAAGATACCACCGCAATTAAAGTACCCATTACTCAAAGTCGCAAAAGGAAAAAGAAATCACGAGCAGCTACCGAAAAACCTAGAGGAGTGATGGCATATAATAAAGGGAAAGGTGGCATAGATTTATCTGACCAAATGGCATCCTACGTTTGTACTCTTCGCAAAGGAATTAAATGGTACAGAAAGTTAGGACTAGAGATATTTCTGGGTATTTCCGTGGTAAATGCTTGGGTGGTATATAAACATGTTGCAAAAAGCACGATAGGTATAAGAAAATTCCGAGAGCTTCTGGTCGCCGGTCTTATCAATATTGAAGGACCAGATAAAGGTACGTCTAAAAAACAAAAATCATTTAGTGAAAGCCGTCAGCTACAGAAAAGAACTGATGCAAATGGAAAAAAAATAAGAAGAAAATGTAGCTTGTCTTATGCTAAACTATGCAAAGAGGCCGGAAGGCAGGAGGCAAAAAAGAAGGCCAAAGGAGTATATACCTACTGTGCCATATGTCCAGCATCACTCCAGTTATGTTTAGACTGTTTTAATTATAAACATAAGTAAAAATATTTTTTATCTCTCTGTAAAACAGTTTTTCATTACTTTTTTTTAAAATAGAATAGGGGTTGTCGTTGCGTTTTGATATCCCCATTTGTTTAAAGTGTTTATAAAGTTATTTTAGGAATAAATGGAGTTTATTAACATTTAAAGTGCCTTTTATTTAAAAACATAATTATATATTAATTATATAAAGCTACCTAAAACCAAGTATACCATAATGTTTCCTAGAGGGCCACGGTTTGAAAACGCCGTTTAAAATACATTTAGCGTCACACATATGAGGGAGACACGGCCTGATTTGAAACATTTCGCATCTCCCATATATGTATGACGGGCCCCCTAAGAAACATCACTGTCTTCCATATGTGAGTGATATGGCACGCAATGTGATACTCAAAAGGGATTATTATATCATTACCTGGCACAACCTCAAAATCGATTTGGACCCATTTTATAGGCGACCGTATTATATTTCAAAATAAGCTGCTTACAAAGCAAGGTAAAATAATTTAAAATAAGTAGGCATAATTCTCCTCGTCTAAATCTGCCAAGGTTGCATCGATGGGCGGGCCTATATTTCGCATATATCATTTACTCTATCTGTTCAGTAATCCGACTATAAAACTCATATTCTTGATAAACTTCATCTGGACAAATAGGCTTCTTTAAGAATAGTTTTAAACCTGCCAGAATGCACCTTAAAATATTTTACAACTTTAATAAGTAATTTAAAAATAGAGCTTTCTCAAGCTGAAAGACTTATTATTCCAATGCATATATGACTATTAAAAGATTGGTTTCAAATATAAAATACTCCATTAATTTGGATTCTTGAATAACAAATGCATCAACGATGCTATGCCCTTTTTAGTAGAGTAAACTTGTCTTAACAAGGATCATTCGACAGCAACAATTTTCCGCGATTCCTATAAAGCTTTCGACTGTGTAAACCAAAATATCTTAATTAATACATTGCTGCATCACGGTTTCAAGGGAACACTTTTCAAATGGCTTAAGCAATTAATAACAAAAAACAGTCTGTAAGAGTTGATACGTAATATTGGACTAAATACAGGGTGTTTCCTAACTACGGTACGAAACTATGCAGGGTGAATCGTTAGGTCGTTTTATGAAAAAAAGTTCCTATGAACGTATGTCGGGAGTTGCTTTGTTTCTGAGATACAGGGCGATGAAGGTTCAAAAAACTAACGGTATTCTAAAAATACTATAACTATCCTTAAACCGATTTGGTTGAAATTTGGTTCAGATATTTGAAGTTATAAGATGCTTAATCTAGTTACAGCTAACTAGATTGAAATTATTAGGTCCAGTGACGTGTCAGTGGGCACCACATGCTTATTATTGAGAAAAAAACAAGGCCAATAATTAATTGTTATGCAGCTTTTTATTTATTTTCGTATTTAAACAACTAAAAATACAACTTTTTCGTATCTGATCTTATTATCTTTATATATGGCTTTGTTTACGAGAAAAAAAAATTAAAGTATCTTTAACTCATTCTAAAAATTATCCATGGACGACAACATGAAATAAAAACCAATTAATTCGATAAACAATTTCGACCTTTTTGGTCTCTTGTGTCTTGTTTACTATGATAATAAAAATTCAACTTCTACGATTTTATTATCAGATTTTTGAAATACAACAAAATAACAAATACATTGCTTCTTATGACAAATAATTGGCAAGTCCATTCAAGTACCTCCTTTGTACCTACGTGCTTTGGAGACCAGCTGACAGTGATAGAATTGCTATAAGTAAAATTCAGCTGTCAATTAGCAGTGATTCATTACTCCATCATGAATAATTTTACTAACCATGAAATGACCGACATGCACTTTATTTATGGATTAGCAAATGAAAATGCGGAAGAAGCACGAAGAATTTACCAGGACAGAGTAATTCCATGTGCAAAAACATTTAGAAAACTACATGCAAGATTATGTGAAACTGGGAGTTTTAATAAAAATATGGGTGGTGGAAGACCAGAAACTATAACAACGCCTGAACTGGAAGAAGCTATACTTATGCGATAGAAGAAGATCCTTCCAATAGTATTAGGAAGATTGCACTGCAGCTCGAAGTCAGTTCAAAAACCGTTTGGAAAGTTCTAAAAAGAAACCTCCTGCATCCATATTACATACAGCGTGTACAAGCTCTACTGCTTCGGGATTTTCATCCAAGATTAATGTTTTGCAGGTGGTTGATTCATACGATGGCACACAATAATAATTTCCTACCAAATATTTTATTTACGGACGAGGCAAATTTTTCAAGAGATGCTATTATGAACTTCCACAATGATCATTTTTGAGAAAATGATCGACGAAAATCCCCACGTTATTAGAGAAACTCATTTTCAGCAACAATTTTCTCTGAACGTTTGAATAGGAATTATTGGTGACTACCTAATTGGCCCATTTTTTTTACCGGCAAGATTAACAGGTGAATCCTACACGGATTTCTTGCAACACCATTTACCCACTTTATTAGAATTACCCCTACAAGTGAGAGTCAACATGTGGTTTATGCACGACGGGGCTCCAGCTCATTTCAGTGTTCTTGCTCGTCAGCATCTCGACGTCATCTACCCTAGTTGCTGGATTGGACGTGCAGGACCTCAAAATTGGCCGGCTCGCAGTCCTGATATGAATCCCCTGGATTACTATTTATGAGGCCATCTGAAGCCTCTTGTTTATAAAACTCCTGTTCTAGATGTGAATGACTTGAGGAATCAGAAAATTGTCAATTGTAATATCATAAGGGATACTCCAGGTACTTTTGGGCGTGTCAGACACTCAATGACAAATCGTTTGCAGTCTTGTATTTTATCAGAAGGTGGGCATTTTGCTCATTTACTTTAAGGTCGAAATTGTTTATCGAATTAATTGGTTTTTATTTCATGTTGTCGTCCATGGATAATTTTTAGAATGAGTTAAAGATACTTTAAATTTTTTTTTTTTAAAAACAACGCCAGATATAAAGATAATATAAGATACGAAAAAGTTGTATTTTTAGTTACTTAAATACAAAAATAAATAAAAAGCTGCAAAACAATTATTGGCCTTGTTTTTTTCTCAACAATAAGCATGTGGTGCCCACTGACACGCCACTAAACCCAATAATTTCAATCTAGTTACAGCTAAATAAGCGTCTTATAACTTCAAATAACTGCACCAAATTTCAACCAAATCGGTTTAAGGATAGTTATAGTATTTTTAAAATACCGTTATTTTTTTAAACCTTCATCGCCCTGTATCTCAGAAACAAAGCAACTCCCGACATACGTTCATAGGAACTCTTTTTTATAAAACGATCTAACGATTCACCCTGTGTAGTTTCGTACCGTAGTTAGGAAACACCCTGTATAGCTAGTCTGGAAATCAGTGGTAAAATCTGTCTTTTTGCGAACGAAGTTGTATGTGAATATTGGATATTCAAATTTTATCCGGATATTAAGGCACTATATATTACCATATCTGGTTATCATTCAATCGTGCTGCGAATCAAATTTTTTCTACTTCATAACGTATGTTTAGACGTGAAAATAGGACATTCACATCAATGTCTCTCTTCCTTACTTTTAAACGTCCGGTGGAAACGATTTCAAAAGGACTGTCCTGAAAGACGTATCTGGTTTACTTGATGACCCTATTACCGTGGCAAAACTGACTATGACCCCGTAGCAATATGAGTCACGCCGTTTTCGGCTAAGAAGTTTCGGTTGACAAGCAAAAGTTGGCAAGTTCCCAAAGAGAATCCCGAGCTTCGTAGCTCCTTGGATGCACTTACCACTGACGCTATATGAAGGGCTTTGATCACATCCTAAAACAATTGACCAAGCTGACAAAACGGGAAAATTCCAAAGTTTTCAAGATTTTCAGGAAGCTTTCAATCAACTAACGCCAAGAGTTGTTAAATCGATAGAGCACATCAGCAAGTACCTCTGGGAGGAAATTCCTGCTGCAAATTGACCATACAGCTTCAAATTTCAAACGGTCAAGTGGCAACATGAATAGAGGCTACAGAACCTTGACCTTAACATTGAAAACCGGGTAGGTAGAATCCATGAAAATGCAGATACTCTTTCGAGAAGACTCCATACAGAAGCCGCAAGAATTGTCAGCGGACAAAGAAGAAAGATCATTTGTTATTCAAATTTAAAAATTCGAAATAAGCTTGGCCCGTGCCAATTTTGATTTAATTATTTTGGTTGTTAATTATTTTTATTCTTAATAATAGCTCTAAAGTATTGGGTCAATAAAATTTATTATTTCATTGGTTTATATTTCTTACAGTGTAGCTCTTGGTTGACTGTTAGATTTCTTTGTACCTTATTTTACTTTGTATTCTTGTTATCACCTTCGATAATAGCGCACTTAAATAAAAAAAATAAATTTATAATATAAACTTTCGAAAACGGTGAGTAAATAATAATGCATAGTCACAGAAGTAATATTTGCCATAAAGATATTAAATTAAGTTAAGAATATTGGGCTTAAAGTTGTGATGGGAGGAGATGCTATAATACTTATATGTTATATAGTTATATGCTAGTACATAGTTATGTGTTAATAGTTCTATGTGTATTATATTTTCAGGTGCTCCCGCTGAGTTAGAAGATATCGCCAATCCCGACTGGGTACCTAATCAAAATATGGGTTATGTTACAATTAAAACTGTAACTAAAAAGGCAGTAGAGAGGCATGACATGGCAATAAATAGGAGAAAAAGGGTTAAGTTAGAGATATGGAAAAAAAAGTTTCTGAGATTTATTTGGAGTTTTAAAATGACATTGTCTGTAATTTGATTAAAATAATAGGCGTCCCAATAAGAGCGCACGTTTTAATTGGTAAATAAAAGTCATAATTTATTTTAAACTGAGTGTTATTTATATTTTAATGTAAAGCTATTACACTGCAATTTAACGTGAAAAATAATATCTGGCAAATGACCGCCTCGACTTTCGTGACAGACTCTTATTCGTTTTGAGAAATTTTCAATTAGATTATCACATAATTGCGTCCCAATTTCGCTAATAAACCGTCTAATTTTGTTTTTCAACTGTGGAATTGTTGTTGGGTTATTAGCGTATACGAGGGATTTTAATAAACCCCAAAGAAAAAAGTCACAAGGCGTTAAATCGCATGATCTTGCGGGCCAGTTCTGGTCTCCATTCCGTGAAATGACACGACCGGGAAACTTTCTTTGCAACAATTGAATTGCTTCACGTGTAGTGTGATATGTCGCACCATCCTGTTGGTACCACATACCGCCCGTATCCATACCATCCAATTGAGGCCATAAAAACTCAGTGAGCATATTACGATAGCGTTCGATGTTCACGGTAACTGCATTTTCAGCCTCGTCCTCGAAGAAGTACGGTCCAATTACTCTACCTGTCCAAAGTCCGCACCAAACAGTGACTCTTAATGGATGCATTTTCTTCATGTTCGGCATTAAGTTCGTTAGGATGTGCATTGCCTTCTGCTTCCATGTGTTAACTTTAATGGCGCTGTGCTCTGATCTTGTCACAGTAATGTGTTCTGCTATACCTGCACGGAGATTCAAGGGTGTGTATCCGTTATCCGCTAGCACCACTGCTCTATGAAGAGAAGAGGTTTCCCTCATAGTGAGAAAGTATTTCTAAAGATCTGCTACTTGTTTTTTGAAGAGAAAAGAAATATCAGTTAGTCCTCTGCCACCCTTGGATCTGGAAAGAGTAAGTCTTTCGATGGCTGACTGAGGGTGGTGTGCTCGAAACGTCGTGAGGGTTGTTCTGGTCTTCTTCTCAATCTCCTCTATATCAGTCTTTGTTCACCTAATAACTCCAAAAGAATACGTTAGGATAGGGTAGGTATTAACCGCTTTAATCATGTTCTTACCATTCAGTTTAGTTTTTAAAATTTGCTTAAGACGATTGATATATTCCTTTTGGAGGTTCTGCTTCATTTTCTTGTACTCTGTATGGGCTGACTGATGTACGCCCAAGTACTTATAAGTTTCTTCTTCTTCCATAGCCCGAATGAGACTACCATCTTGTAATTCAAAGTTGTTGGTGTTGTGTTTAACTTTGATAACTGTTTGAGTTTTGCATTTATCGATACCAAAGCTTATTTCAATGTCGTGGGAAAATATTTCAATTGTTCGCAGCAATGAGTTGACATGCGTTGATGTTCCAGCATACAGCATTCAGACGTGTGATCCAGAAACCCATCATACGTTTTAATAAATTGATAAGCGGTGGAGCGACTTTATAAATCTCAAGGACCTTAAGCAGCCAAGTGTGTGGAACGGTATCGAAAGCCTTATGGTAATCTATAAAGGCGGTGTATAAGTTTCTCTGCTTCTGTGTTGCTTGTTCCATAATTACAGTCTCTATAAGTAACTGTTCTTTACATCCTTAAGACCTCTTAATGCAGCCCTTTTGTTGTAGAGCGATAATTCCGTAGTCTTCGCAGTGCTTATAAATTATTTTTGCAATACATGCTGTAAGCAGTTTATAGATTGTAGGCAGGCAGGTGATAGGCCTATATTTTGCAGGATTTTCGGTATCGTTATCTTTTGGCAGCAAATATGTTAGTCCTTGCGCAATGTAAGTTGGTATTGTGGTTGGTTCCTGCAAAAATCATAAATGTGTATGAGTGCATTTAAACCATTTGTACCAAAAGTTATAAATTCGATCGTTACCAGCTGCTTTCCAGTTTAAAGAATTCTCCACTATCTGCCTCAACAGTTCAGGAGATATTATCGACTCATCCATTGGTCTTAGTTCTTCCATTCTGTCAATCTCTTTTTGTATCCAGGGTGCTTCGACATTATGAGTTATAGGTACGGACCAGATTGACTCCCAAAACTCCCTGACTTATCGTTTAGATGGTGGTTTACCGCTGTCGTTATTCCTGGCATTTCTAAGCCTCCAATAAAACTGTTTCTTGTTATTCTGAAACAGCCTTTTGGATGTTTTCCATAGGTTAGATTCTTTATATCTTCGAAGTCGTTGTGCAGCAACGCTTAGTTTTTGTTTGAGAGTGTCTAAAACTTCTGCTATATTATGATTGGGAGGGTTATGTGGCATGGGTTTTGTTTTGCTGCATAACACTCTCGACTTGCTTGGTTAACTTACTGTTTCTTTGTCCTTGAATGTTGGCAGTGGGTTGGCCAATATCTTTTCTAAGTTTGGTTATTTTGTTGTTTAATCGCCTTACCCAAGGTCGGACATGTTCTGTTGTATAGTTTGTATCTGAGTGGTTTCGGACTTCCGATTTATTTATTCTGATAGCGGTTACAGCTGCTGTATACAGAGCAGTATGCAGCTCATTAAAGGTGTTATGGTCTTCCAGATATTGTGGAAGGATTGCCGTATTTAATAAGTTTACCACGATAGCAAGTTGCCTGCTGCATTTTTGCTTATGAATAACTGGTCGCTTTGTAGGTTCCATACCTGAAAATTCTATCAAAGTCCCAATGAAATAACTCCTTACCTTCTCCAACTGAGTATTATCACCGGAGTCTCGGTTTTGTACTATTCGATCCGGTGATGGTGGAGTATCTGGATCTGGTTGCGCGGCTCCTGCTGGTATTTCTGCTTGAATATTATGATCTTCTCGAGGCTCAATAGGATGGAAGGCCTCGTTCTTAAGCGCTTCCAGCAGCTCCCTTGATGGGCGTCCATTATTGATTATTACTCGCTTTTGATCGATTAGCCTTTGCTCAAATAAGTTTGCGAGATCTGGGTGTATTTGGGCAAAGGCATGTTGTAGTAACGGTCTTATTCCTACAGAAATCGTTTCTCCTTCGGTGACTTTGTAGAAGCAGCGCATGAGATCTGTGTTCAGTTGGTCAGTCCACAGCATACGCTGTCGGGGTTTTCCTGCTTTGGTGGTTAGTGCCTGATGATTATTGTCCTACTAACAAGGTTTTTCTTTTGTATGTAATCGTTTATTTATGGTACCTTATTTGTTTTACTGAGTTGTAATATTGTGAATTTTGTTATAAATAAACTTATTATTATTATAATATCTGCAACTTTATGTCGTCTACTTTTTAAGTTCCTAACTTTGTGAGAGATAAAATTTTTTTTTATTAATTAAATCATCCATCCCTAGCGTCAATGTCAAACTAAATTTTACCCTTATACGGGAGAATTCTCTAGGTAATAAAAGACCTTAAACTTTGCCTCCCTCCCTTATAAGTAAATATAATAAATTCTTTTGTTGTAGAAAGTTATTTTCCATCTTTGTGGAAAAAGGCAATCGTAAAATCTTTAGGTAAAAACACGACTCCTAAAGAATTAAAGGATCTTAGACTGATTAGTATTCTTAGCCAAACTTTATTACTTTGGAATTTCTGAAAGTCTGTAAGATTTTTTGAACAATATTTAATTGATAGTTCCTTTTGTGTGGAAATTTTAAGAAATTTTCAAGACATTCGATCTGAGTTTTTACCAATTGTCACGTTAAAGTTTAATTTTGGACCTTCTGATATTTTCCACATACATTGCAGATATGAGCAATAGTATAAAATATTCTAAAATTCAACAATTTTTTTTCTTTAGATACACAATTTAAAATAAATTTTCGATGATAAAATTTAAAACGAAACCCTTCAAAATTCTGTATACATTTTCTAATGCCAAAAATCGGATTCAGTTATTCTACAAATAGGTAATACACCTTTGACCGCAACTTGAGAGGTAAAAAATTTGTAAAATATTTGTGTAACAATTTTTGTTCATTTTTGAAGGCGTTTTAGTACACTAAATACAAAAAGTATGTAACAGTTGAACACGTTTTCTTAAATTATTCCATTTAGAGAATATATTATTTCCCATTGACATATAAAAAATATGACTTACCATAGAAACTTTAATTTTTTTATTTTTTTAGATAGTCTTAAAAGCCAGACAACCTTAATATCTTGCAGCATTATTTAATCCATTTCTACATTTGCATTATACTAGATTTATTAGCAAATATAGGGTACCCAAATTGGAATTAAATTATGGATAGATTTTTCAGATAAATATGAACCCAGTAATAACTCTAGGAGAGATCAGAAACTCGTTATGAGAAATGAAAAATATCAATATCACAGGCAAAAACGGCATAGGCATTCTACACACGAATTTTCTCGTCGAAGGTTTCGAATTTCCATATCTCTATTATGCCTAGGATCTATGATTTCAGGCAGTAGACATTTTAAAATAAAAAAATCTTAAATTTTTCGATAATTTTTTCTTTCCAAAATGAATCTTCTCGCCAAATCTAAAACAATTAAACAATGATTTAATTTTCCAATTAAAAAATTATTAAGTAAATATCACTAACTTGTTCTACCAACATCCTTTTGGGTGTCCAAATTACAAAATAGCAAAAGTCCCTTTTGGTTATGTGAAGCTGGCCTTGAATTTGGTAATAATAGTCATGATTTCTTTTGACTTTCATGTTTCCGTATTCATCCACGCATGAAATTTTAATTTTTTTTACCAATAGCTTCTGTTAGGCTTTTATTAGCAGCAGAGGGAAGCAGTAGAAGCAGTAGAGGGACATTTAATTTCAACTAGTCCTCTTAAACCTACTAACCCATCAGGGCTAGCTGCTAATGCACAATATTCCTTGTCGATAAAAAGCCCGCACTTTTCCACTTTTATTCCAAATTCTTCCTCAAATTGCTTTATTGCAAAAGACTCCTTTTTAGTGTCATATTTGGTATGCTCATTTCCACGGAAATCTGAATAGAGCAACTGTCTACTTTTTTTTCATTAATACAATGGTGCCAATGGTTAGCAATTAGTGTATTTGCATAATTTATAATCGATAATATTAAGAAATTGCAAAGTCATAGTTTAACATTGGTCAATAATTCGCCAATTAGATTTTTTACGGTTACCGTCTGTATCTGGGGTGAATTCGAACAGTAGGGGAGAATTCGGACATAATGCGTTTCTGCGCAAGAATATTCCTGTCGGTAACATTGTTTAGATTTTCACGTCACAAATTTGGTGAATCGGGCTTGTCCCTCACACGATCCGATATACGACATGTTGTCAAGAGCTATTCGGATCGTAAGGGAATGAGAATAGCGAAGTTCCAAGATAATATGCCAGGGCAAGAGTGGTTTTATTGTTTTTTGAATCGAAACTAGCATCTAACTGAGCGAGTCGCACAAAACATTAAACGTTGTCAGAGCAAACGTGAATAGAGAAACTATTGTGGAATATTTTTCGAATTTGAGGGACACGTTGGAGGGAGTGCCAGATACGAACATCGTCAATTACGATAAAACTAACATGAGTGATGACCCGGGTCATGTTAAAGTGTTGTGTCGTAAAGGCTCAAAACGAGCGAAGAGAATAATGGATTCAAGTAAAAGCAGCATCTCTATCATGATGGCTATTTCTGCATCTGGCCAATTACTACCGCCTTACACAGTTTATAAAGCTACACATTTATATCCCATGTGGGTGGAAGGGGGAGGAGAAGGCGCTTTCTACAACCATACAAAAAGCGGACTGGTTTGATAAGATTGCGTTGCCATATTCGAAAAATCTCCAAGGCCCAAAAATAATAATAGGCGACAATTTGTCAAGCCATGTGTCTTTACATGTTCTTGAGGAATGTGAAAGATTTAATATCAGATTCGTTCTATTTCCGCCAAATTCCACGCACCTTCTTCAACCCTTAGACCTGGCATTTTTTCTCCATTGAAGAAAAAATGGCGGGCTGCATTAACAGATTGGAAATTACAAAATAAGGGATGTATTCCTAAATCAGAGTTTCCCAGAGTTTTTAAAATCACATTAACTGCCATGAAACCTACAATGCAGCAGACCATCAAGTCGGGATTTCCCTTAAATCTGGACATAGTGTTAAACAAAATTCCAGTTCCAAACGCTCAGGATGATGTTCCTGATGAATAGTCTGAAACGTTCGTTGGCTTACTTCAAGATAAACGATTTACTGAAGAACCGACGCGTAGAAGAGGCAAAAAGCTCAATGTGGCTCCCGGAAAAGCTATACAACATCCAAACAGAAGGATCTCCTCTTCATCATCAGATTCATCATATGAACTAGATCTGTCAAATGAGGATGAAGCCGATGAACGATTTGATGGTGAAAGCGAAAAAGAAAATGAACTTGATGGAGAAAATAATCAAAGCGGAAATAATAACGAAGTCCAGAGTGCTTTTTAGGATCCAAAAGCCGCAATTATAACAACTGACACCTTTGTCATAGTAAAATTGACCAACTTAAAGACAATAAAAAACTATGTCGCCTGTGTCAAGGAAGTTTTGAATCAAGATACATATATGGTTTATTTTCTGAGAAAGCACGAATCTTCCAAGATAGGAGATTATTATACTTACCCCCAAACTAAAAGTGTCATTGAAAGACGTCAAATAACGCTTGTTCTCAGATCTGTAAAAAACGCACGAAGGAGCCGATACCAATTTAAATTTCCGGGTAATATAAGCACTTCTTAGAATAATATATTATTATAATAATTAAATAATATGTTTTTTTTATTTCTTGTGAGAACATTTTTTCAGTTAACAAAGGAGTTTGTTTTATTTATTTTGTGAACAAATGCCTATGAATATATCTTATGTTTCTCAATTATTGTGTTTTCCTCATATCCAAAAAAAATATATTTTTTTCACCTAGAGGCGTGGGAAACTTTTTATTTTCAATTTTTGTGTCCGACTATACCCTAATGCATGTCAAAATTCGAATATAAGCAAAAAACAATAGGTGTCCAAATTCACCCCACACATAGGGGTGAATTCGGACACTATTTAGGTTAAAAAATATATATTAAGAAATGAGAATTTTTTTTTTTCTTGTGTGGAATGAATCGACAATAGACAAAAGAAATTTATTTATTTTTTTCAGATTAAAAAAAAAATAAATGTAGCTGCTATTTGAAAAAATACCGGAAAATCGTCCGAATTCACCCCAGATGACGGTACTTTCAACAAGTTACGTTATTTACAAGGTACGTTTTTGAAATATAAGCCTATATAAATTGGTATTAGTTTCCTCTTATTCCATAGAGGGATAATTTTTGCAGCAGGACATCATGACAGACACAGTCAAATGCCTTTGGGGATCACAAAATGCCACTGTAAGCACTTTTTCTCTCTTAAAGGCATTAGCCGTATCTATAATCAACCTCTGTATTGTATCAGGTGTGGAAAAAATTTTGATAAATACTACTTAAATAGGACTTTAATTTTAGAAGTGGGTTAGGTCCATTTAAAATTTAAGGTTTGAAGAGCCTGAAGCTCAACGAGTTGCTCAATGCTCATCCCAAGACTTAAATATCGTAGTTCTCATACTCGCTACCTTGAAAATGAAATATTTACAACAAATCTTGTTTTTATAACTTTTTTTAATTTAGGAGATATATGCATTGAAATTTTTTCAAACTGACCCCCTTTATATGGTTTGTAATTAATGACGTCAAGGACGATCAAGCGAGCATGTTTTGGATTACATAGTAAAAAGAAGTAAGTTTTTTGTGATTTAGTTATAATATAAGATGATATATACCCAAACATATGGAGTAAATTATATAGTTATTGGACACTTAAGCAAACCAAAGTTTTAAAAATTCGTTAAAAAAGTCAAGCAAGAAGTTTTTTTATTGTAATAGATATCTTAATTTATTAGATAGCATGGAAATAAAAAAATAAAACAAAAGTGGTAAGTTTAAAAAAATACTTTTTAATAAAGTTTTTAAAAATACATGGTTATGAGACAAATCTTATAGTTATTGTTCACATAAGTCACAGTTATTTGACACTCTTGATGATACTAATAGTTTTTGTCGAAGTCTTGTTGCTGAAAAAGATCATCTTCATCTTCGACGCAGCTGTTTGGCTCTGGCGTATCACCTTCAAAGTTCTTGCCTTCTTCATAACAATCATGACACTTAAAGAAATCACGATCCACATCATCTGGAAAATGTATCTGATGTTTCTTGGGAACATATTTCCTATCGTATATTTGGGAACATTCATCAGAAACTAATTGGTGTGAGTATATTTTCTCTTTACATATTTTGCAAGCAGTTGTGTACTTCGTCGGTTCGCCGTTATTAAAAAGAGATCGTGTTACAGCTTGAACGTTGTCTGGAACTTTGAGGCGGATAGATTTAAGCTTAACTTCTGAACTGAAACTAAATGTTCTTTTTCTTTTGAGTCGATTTTTTTTAATAATCCTTTTTTCTTGGTGTATGGTTTTGAGGCTGCAGAACATTTCTTTTATTCTTCCCAAATATTTTTCCTCTTCTAGTTTTAATTTTTTCTCATTTTTAGCTTAAACATTTATTTAGGTACTTTCTTAAAGAAATTGCGAATGGAAACCGTTTAGTTTCACGTTTTCCTTTCCGTTCAGGAGTTTTGGGGCAAACCAAATATTTGCCGAAATTCGAGTCTCTAATTACTTTAAATGCTAAGCTCTTACCTTGAAGCTGCAGCTGCTTTTGATTGGTTAAATTTTTATCTGGAGTTTAAATTGTGTCTTTTAAACTTTGGACCATTCCGAAATATTCAGTAAATCCATCTTGGTTAATAGATTCATCTTGATGTTCAGGCATAGCTTCATATTCTTCCGTTTGTTTAGAATCTTGGGTTGCTTGTTACTTTTCTTGAGAATTAGCATCCGTACACAGCAAAGCTGGAGAGAAGGTTAAGATTCTCCTCATCACCATCATCTATAGGAGCCCCTCGGGAATACCACTAGATCTTATGTTATTAAGCTTATTAATATTTTCTTGCCCCACAATATTAAAAAATGTCTCGTATGTTATTGAAGAGTTCCTCGATAAAGTTGTAACTAAATTTTCTGTAAGCTTTTTATTTTTCTTAATGCATTTAGAGAAATTCGCATTATTAACATCAAACTGATACAAACCTCATAGCCTAAAACCACTTATCAACGCTTGAGGGTTAATTGCTGCTTTTTAAAATAGAAGTGAAGTTAAGTTTGTTTCATTAACTTCATTTACGTGATCATTGCACCAACCTCTGACAGCCTTCTTCCAAGGAACTTTGATAGGATAAAAAGTTACAACATCTGCTGGTTAAAGGATTCTAGTTGCGTTAGGGTATAACGCAGCTACTTCTATTTTTAGTTCAGAGCATAATTTGCTGACTTCAAGAGTGAGACGGGTTTTATGTCCATCTAAAAATTAAATTACTGGCAACATATTATTATTTTTTAATGAATATTGATGGAAAACGTTAGCAATATACTCGAAAAACACCTCTGATGTCATCTAGCCGTTATCACTTTTTGCAATTCCCCATTCTCCCCAGGTATTCTTTTGTATCCATAAATTATCATTGGGTGGCATGTTTTGCCATCTGCCTAAAACGTAAACATAACAGTCAAGTTTTCTTTCGATGCACCATGCTCTCACAGCATAAACATTTTTTTCACCTTTATGAGCCAATACTAGCCTATACCCGGATGCATTATTCTATGTAACCACTAAACCGTCCGTTCGGAGTTTGCCGAAGAGTGAACAATTTGGAACCGACGAGTCAGACCTATTTATCGGGTACATATAACGGATGATGTGCACGGCATAATACGACATAGAAAATCCCCATGTAAATTTGAAGGGGGTCAAATATAGGTTTTTCCATAATCTTCGTTAATTTTAAAGAAGAAGTTGTAATTGAACATTTTAAGGAGCTGGGTAAAACAAGGCCACAGAACAAATTTGGATGATTTCTGTTAAGTAGTTTTTAAATAAAACTGCTTGCCTTACCAAGATTTAAAAAAAATTCTTTAGAACTTTTTTTCAAGTTAACAAGTGAGCACATATTTGACCTACTTTAAACTTATATGCGATATCCCATAACTTAAGAGGATGCAACACTCAGTATTTGATCGCCTTATTGCATATAAAAAAATGAAGTAATTAATAAAATGCTTTATTTGTCATCAAATACAGTTTCGGTTAAAGATTTTAGTTAACTTTTTTTTCTGCTTCGTGTCCCTTATTGACTGTCCTTTTAAAACACATGCATTTAAAGAAAGCGGAGCTTTTTTCATGTGAACTTTTCCACCTTCGGAGGGTCTTCCTAATAATCTTCTTTTTCCAGTAATGGTAGTTTTTCGGCGACCTATAGCTGTACACTAATTTTAGTTCTGGTGATTATTTTATTTTTACAAAAACTCGGTAATTGTCCTTTATGTTTAAATGAAGCGTGAAGTCCGCTCAGCAAAGCAGAAGTTGATTTTCCATATTTGTTGGCATTATCGAGATAGGCTGTCACTGCTGGAACAAAATTAATAGGGTTATCAGTTAAATTCTTAAAAATATGATTTGTGTGTTGCTTCCACCTCGCTTGTATGTTGTATGTCGGATGTATGTTGATCAACGGCTTTGTGAGAATCATCTACATTGTTGTCGCTATTGGTTTTAATGGTTTCAACCCAGTTTGTTTCAGCCCTATTACTTTTGTTAGATTTTAAATTTAGTCCCTGCTCATCATGAAAAACTGGTAAAAACATTTCTTCATTTACTCTAGTTCCAGTTGCTAATTCAAATAGAGAAAGTTTGTTTTGGTGTGATACTGTACTAATCGTAAACAGGTTATTATATTTTGAAATTACTGCTACCTGATGCTTGCAGTGTCTACCGTTATGCCCAATAATATATGTACGCTTGCAAAAAATCATATCGACAGTGTAAAATATCTCAGGATTTGAAAAACTTTGTACACTATATTGTTGATCACCCAAATCTTTAATATTTGCTATAACTTTTGGTTCCTTGGGCATGTATCTCTCCTGAATGACTTTGCAAATCCTGCCTAAAACAATGTCTAGTATTCTTTGCGTATAATAACATTCGAAGCCAGTGCAAATAAAATCGGTTAGCTGAGGCAAGTTAAAAGCTTTTGTCCTTTCAAGTGGAATATCTTTTAGAAGTCTAAACATAACTTCTGCGTAATTGTTCGTATCTCATCGTCTTAACTCTCTTTTAAATTTTTAATTTAAAAGAGAGAGTTGCCCCCGTTTTGCTGATTCCACAGCTTCTTCCTTATATTGTCTCCAAAGCATTAATCTTACTCTGAAACGAGAATTAAAAGTTTTTTAATACTTCATTTGTAGTAAAGAAGCATTTAAATCAGTTATTGGACATAAAAATTCTAATTATTGGACACGTGTCTTATAGTTGTATAGACTACAAAAAATAAAAGAAAAAATGTGTTAAGTACGTTTAAATAACACGTACTTAACACATTCATATATTAATCTGTATGGGATTTTAGAGTCTAATCACGCCAGTAACTTTGGTTCAGACTTGGCATCATTATTACATGCACATATTTTCAAATATTTTAAAATTAATATTTCATCGAATAAATTGTCTTTGAATCATCAAATTAATGAGCACTGACTGATTACTGATCGTGAATTGAATTCTTCTTTTTTATAGACGTGTCCACGAAGGTTGAATCTCATTCATGTTCATATTCTACTAGTAAGATTGGAATTAGCTCTTCGAAAAGCTTAAGTATCTTTATTCTTAATATACAATCCCTAAGAAACAAAATGGATGAGCTTCATCTTTTGCTGGACACATGTAATTTTCCTGATATTGTACTTCTAACTGAGCACTAGTTGAGGCCTAGTGAATGTTTTTTAATATATGTTTATGTTCCTATATCAAATTTTTGTCGTCAACAATCTACACATGGAGGAACCATGATCCTGGCAAACAATTGAAACGATTTTTTGTAATATTGATAGGTATGACAATCTTCTGTTAGAGAATGTTTTTGAATTCTCCCTTTCTTTTTGAAAGCGATTTAATTTATATATTCTTTGTGTTTATAGGCCACCTACAGGAGATATTGCTATGTTTTTGGACAAACTTGATTTTTTTTTATCCCAGTTGTCCCTACACTCTAAGGTTATATTGGCTGGTGACTTTAATATCAACCACACTGATGAAACCTTGCCACGTACTTATCTTTTAAGTATTTTAAGTTCTTACGACTTGAAAATGCACATTCTTTCTCCCACACGAATAACTTCTTCATCTGCAACTACAATTGACTATTTCTGTACAAATTTCGATGACGTTTTATGCATAGTACTCACATCTGGTATTTCCGACCATGAAGCTATTCTTGCTGAAATACCATATAATACTGTATTATCTTCATCTCATTATATGGGAAGAATTTTCAGCAGGAGAGATTTCAATGCTTTTTCTGCTGCTATAGCTTCGGTAAATTGGAATGCACTTGAAAGGGCTTCTGACCCACTTACTTAATTTTTTCAAGTTCTGTGTGATAAGATTAATCAGTGATTTCCTAAAATGAGGCTTAAAACTAAGAAACGAAAACAGACAGAAAGACAATTAAAGCAGCAAAATCTAATTATTATAGGGATCGCTTAAATATGTCATCAAATAGGCAAAAAGAGTGTTGGTCGATTATTAATGATTTTAGACATCGCCATAGAAAAGTATCTGAACCGGAGTTAAGACCTGACATTTTAAACGACTATTATTGTGATATACCTAATATCTTGCTCGAGGGCATTCGTAGTAACATTGATCCCTTACACTATCTTCAACAAGTGTCGGTTGAGCATTCATTTTTCTTTCATCCTGTCGATCTTACCGAAGTAAAAAATGAAATCAAACGCCTAAAAAACCATAAATCATCTGGAGCTGATGGGATATCTTCGGAGTTGTTACTCTTTTTGCCTGATTCAGCCTTAAATGCTTTAGTTTCTGCCATAAACAATTCTTTACATAATGGCATTTTTCCTTCATGTTTAAAAGAGGCAGTGGTTATCCCTTTTCATAAAGGTGGAGATTTGGATCAGACTTGTAATTTCCGTCCCATTTCTATTTTGTCTGCAAATCAGTTTGGATTTCAAGACGGTAAAGGGACTCATGATGCTGTTTTTAGCTTTTTGGAGAGCGTCTATGTGTCCTTGAATTCTGGAGAGTCATCGGCGGCAGTGTTTTGTGATCTATCCAAAGCATTTGACTGTGTGGATTAGGGCTCGGAATTTTGGAAAATTATGTATTCGAATACTCACTTCGTTTTATTTTTTGAATATTTGAATTATTCACTATTCGAATAATTATACAAATATTCGAATATATTTGAATATTCAAATATTTAAATACTTGAGCAATTAAAAGATATATTTAAATAAAGGAAACCTCTCATACAAAATATCTTGGGATATACCTTGACGAAATTTTAATTCGCATATACATTCTTAATGTCTATTTTATAAATTTTAGATAAAAGTGACATCATATATTAACTCAGTCAATTCAAAGATACAGAATTTTAGTATGGGGAGAATTATACAGGGTGTCCGGAAGCTAGATGCAATTCTTTAGATGCATTCCTTAATTAAATTTTTTTATGGCAATTTTTGCATTTTTCTCAAGAAATACCAAAATTTCACACTTAAACGGTAATAGAGCGCAAGTTACAATTAGTATCGGAGTTTTAAAGTTTATTTTGTTTTGTCTAATGTGTATTAATAAAAATGCGATCAATTCCAAGCTTCTGTGTAAACTTATAGAAAAAATAGAGACATTGAAACTTTTTAGTGCGGTGCGAATCGATTTTTTCCAGTCGACTTTCGTCCAGCTTTTTTAATATACTAATTACAGTAATACTAATTACTAATACATTTTAGTAGTCAAACCACTCAAATCGAGCAAGAGATACTTATACAATGATTTGTGAATGATGCTTATTTCTTAAGTGATTTCATAAATTGCTTGTTCCTGTCTTGTTCTTGACATTATACAAACAAAATTTGCATTCAACGCGATCATCCGTTCTATTAAAATATTGCCAAATTTTGCTTTTCGAACTCCTATTGACTTACTACTAGACTTATTGTTAATTAAGTCAATTAATTTAAAATTAACCCTTATACAGTACTTAATCGTTCGCTTTTATACACAACCAGAGTCAAATACAACTAGTACAACTACGCCGTGCCGTGTATCGAATATGCGAATATTCGAGTATTCAAATATTCTAATATTTATTGAAATGAATAAAATTTTTTGCAAAAACTCGATATTTGAATATTCGAATAAACCGAGTTTGATTTCGAGCCTTAGTGTGGATCATGGAATACTGTTATCTAAGCTCGATAAATATGGTTTTAGGGGCGTAGCGTTGCGATGGCTTGAGTCCTACCTATCAAATCGTACTCAGAAGGTTACAGTGTCTGGGCGTTTGTCTGCTTCTAGATCCCTAAAATGCGGCATACCCCAGGGTTCAGTGTTGGGACCACTGTTATTTTTACTGTATGTGGATGACTTGAGTTCATTGAAACTGCAGGGCAAGGTGGTTCAGTTTGCTGATGATACCACCATACTATGGAGCCATAAAAATTCTGATTATATTAAGACTTGTATCCTTGAAGACCTTCAGATTTTATCAGGGTGGTGTGCTTCCAACAGGCTCGTGTTTAATGTAAGAAAGACGTCTATTATGGAGTTTAAGTGCGATGTTCAGGGTCTGATGTTTGACGAAAATTCCCTCTTGCAGAATAAAGAGTGCTGCAAGTTTCTAGGAATTACCATTGATGGTCGCCTTCGGTTTGAAGATCATATTTTACATTTAGCTGGGAAATTATCTTCTGGATGTTTCGCAGTAAGAATGGCAAAACAAGATCTGGGAGGGGTGATTGGTTGCACGTTCAGTGTACTTTTCACTAATTGAATCTTATATTCGGTATGGCTTGCCTTTTTGGGGCTTAACCAATAAGGGGCTACTTAACATTGTCTTTGTTATTCAAAAAAAAGCAGATACCTGTGTTCTGCTAAGTTAAGAGATTCTTGCAAATCCCTCTTCATTTCTGAAAAAATAATAACTCTTTTTTCACTCTTTATCTTAGAAACAGCTGCTCTTATTCATAAAATTCCCAAACTACCCTCTGACACTGGCCATTTGACTCGTCGTGTAAATGATGTTCCCCTACCTATTCCTACGTCTTCCCTTACCAGAAACTCATTAATTTACATCAGTGAAAAAATTTACATTCATGTTCCTTTGTGTGTTAGACATATATCGGATGTTAAGAAATTTAAAAGAGAATTAAAGACGCTTTTATTGGCTAAGGCATATTATAACCTGGAGGACTGTTTTAATGATAGGTTTTAACCTTGGACATGTTGGAAAGTTTTTTTTTCATTTTTTCTTGTCTAGTTTTGTCAACAAGTTTACCTTTGTTTAGTAATTGATTTTTTTATTTAGTTATCTTTAATTCAAGTATGTTCAAAAAGTTTTGTCTTCTTGTGTTTAATTTTGTTCATTGTTTTTTCAATTTTTGAAATTGTATTTTTGTTTTGTTTTTTTTAGCTTGTACACAAGATTATTCTTACGTAAAATAGCACATTTTTTTTTTCTTTCTTTGTTTCTTTCATCTAGTACATTTTTAAACCTTAAACTAGTATACAATTAGATTTTTATATGTATTGGACACCTGTCCAATAACTGACATTATGTTATTTAACTATACAGATATTGGACACGCACATAACCTCAAAATTAAACGATAGTTTTGCGAGTTAAACACTTAAATTATTCGAAATATTCATATTTACTTACCCACAGAAACTCAAACGGAATAACTGTACTTTTTATCAATAACTGTACAAGTTTGTTTTCTTAAGACGATAGAGGTTAAATGGTAAGAGTATTCTTCAACGAATTAATAGTAAATAAGGCAGTAGATGTCTCATTTTTAATTGGGTTATGACCATTGTCCAATAATTGTCATTATCCAATTACTGTGTTGTTTACCCTATATAAAATTTTATTCTTTGCTTTTTGTACGACATATTATATCTATAGGGCCATATGGCTGGCCCACGCATGAAAAATAGTCACTTAAGGAATATCTATAGAAAGGATAATACTAATCCGGTTTGCGTATTTTTATGGCTTTATTTATCTTTTGTAACATGCAATAATAATCTAAGAAATAAGTTTCTTAAAATCTTTTAATATTTTCGAAGTCCAACTTTAATAATATCTTTAATAAATTATTATAAATAAATTTAATTCATTTAATTAGAAAATGCAAATTAAGTACTAGTAGGTTAAAAACTCAATTATACAAAAAGTTCTGTATTTAAATTGTTTACCTTTGGTTTTCAATTATAAGCGATATGCAAAATGTGTCTATTGTAAAGCCTGTAATTATTACTGCACCGTGGAAATGTTAAACAACAACAAATTAAAGCACCAAATAACCCTTATTTGAAAATGTTACATTAATTAGACCAAACGGCAAACTTTAACCTTTTGTTTAATTTTTTTTATTCAATTAAATGCTTAGAAAAGTGAGAAATAACTTTTTTGTTTTTTTAACTGAATCAATTCCACCAGATTACAAAGAACCACTTCGTTTTTAAGTTATCATTTCAGGAGGTTTGAACATAATTATAATCCAAGTATGCTATTCCAAAACTGATATATTAGGAATTTCGATATTACGTAAGCATGCCCTTTTTTAGTCGGGTAAGTTAGATGAGCTTAAGTTGTTAAATTAACATCTTGTTAATTTTTATGCAGTTTTTGTAGAACTAAGGGCTTAAAAAATTTCCTAAAAAGCATGCAAATACACACAATATCTGATGATGTTTATTCATTTAGAATCGGATGTTAAGTGTCATCATCCTAAAGACAATTGAATCGGTCATTTGAGAAACCCCGTAAGTCCATATTTTGGCGAAAATGACATTTTAGCATTATTATAACTTGAGGGTCTAGACGCATCGATTCACAGAGAAACCCCGCTTGTTTCCATATAACTAACGTTCCAAATAAATATGGACTTCTGCTATTCATTTGAGAAACCCCTTAAGTGCAGGAGTTACGGTGTTTCTCAAATGAATGCGCGCGCAATATTCCCACCTACGCAGTTGCTTCTACCGAAAACGTCAAGCAGTGGTCAGTATTATAAAAGTAAACAGGCCGGCTTGCTTTTATTATTTTTTATAAACTTATAATCACTTTACCTTTTAAAAAATCTACTGAATAAAATGTTTAGTGATAGTGATATCGACGAAAGTGTTGCAACGAATCCGAAAAAAAGAACGAAGGGTGTGAAACAAGTAGAGTACCAGTGTGAAAAAATAAAGAAATCGAAAGTGAAAAACGAGGAATACACAAACTATAGGGGCCATGTTGTTCAACCGACTCCCCATTTATATCCGTGCAAGTATGTATTAATATGTTTTTTTTTTGTTTTATGTTCTACAGCAATAATTGTTTTGTTATAGCTGCAAAAAAAAATGTATACCGAACTTGCTTACAATGCAAGATGCTGAAATCGTGTACAATGGAATAATTTCATTGCAAAACAAGGACGAGCAAGATATTTTACTGCAAAACAACATAGATATCTTTGATATAAAAAGACGACGTGGCAAAAGAAATGACGAAGCACCTCAGAGAAATTCATCATTTAGGTACCTAATTTATGAGATAATACTAAAAGGTAATCCGACGAAACATTTTTTTGGGTATTTGGTAAATGTTCCCGGAAAGACTAGAATCAATGTTTGTAAAAAAGCATTTCTTAGTGCCTTTGCTACCGATGATAGAATTCGAAGAATATGTAAACTTTCGGCTGCTGGCAGTGCTCCCAAAGATAAGAGAGGCAAAAACACTCCCGGAAATGTAATGCCTAGAGAAATTGTGCGAAAAATCCACGAACATATTTCCTCATTTCCTACAAAAATTGCGCATCATACCACCCGGGAAGTGCTTTACCTTAACCCTCGTTTAAATGTTAAAATTATGTGGAATCTTTTTATAGAAAAGTACCCAGATTTAAAAAATAGGGTCAAATACAAATTTTATATGAAAATATTCAATGAAAATTTTGATTTACAGTTTCAACAACCGCAAGTCGACCCATGCTGTACTTGCGAGGAGCTGTCAGTTAAAATTAAGAGTCCTACCTTAAACGAAAATGCTAAACGGGTAGCGATTGCTGAAAAGATGGTGGATAATCGCCGTGCAAAAAAATGTTATTCCAAAATTTGAGAGATTCAGAAAAAATTTTCAGAAGATCAAACTGTTCTGGGTATTTGCATGGACTTTATGCAAAATTTGCAACTTCCTGTAATTCCAGTACAGGAATCATTTTATTTACGACAGCTAACAGTAGATGTTTATAATATTCATGAGTTGCGCAATGATACTTCTAGATTTTACATCTATCATGAAGGAGAGGCAAAAAAAGGACCCAATGAAGTATGTTCCATGTTGCTGGATTATATTAATACAGAAATTAACCCATCTGTTAAAGAATTGTATGTATTCTCAGATGGAGCCTGGGGCCAGAATAAAAACCACGCTGTTGTTCGACTGACTGATGGCTTTGCAATCAACTGGTATGTTTCAAGGAATTTTTCATTATTTTTCTGTCAGAGGTCACTCTTTCTTGCCATGTGACAGAGACTTTAGTGTCGTTAAACGGAAACTTAGACGAACTGATCGAATCTACACAATGAAGGAATATGTGTCATTAATTGCAAATTCCTGTTCAATTCGTGGAAAATTCACTGGTAAACGTTTACAAACTCATGAGGTCTTAACTTTCCAAAAATGGTGGCCAAAGTTCTTTAAGAAGAATGTGCTCTCTAATGAGTCATATCAAAGAAAATTACCCAAAGAACTAAAGCAATCGTTCACTATCTCTAAATTCAATCAATTTGAATATTGTGAACACGGAATCGTTGTAGCTCGAGATTTCATTGATGGATTGAAATCTCTTCTCTTTATAATGGCCTTGTTCCTATCAATGTGACCAAACTGAATGACGTTAGGAGCTTGATGCAGTACATACCTCAAGACGAAGAAATTCAAAACTCTTATGGGAAATTGACCCGGTGGGAAACACTGTAGATTACGTAGTAATAAATACATGATTTAATCATGAAATTTTTTAGGCTGTATTTATTATACTAGTTTACCTTAACCTTAATACTCTGAAAATTGGCATTCATTTGAGAAACCCCGTATGTTTCCAAATTTCAAAATTTTTTTTGAGCTAAAAAATATTTTTTTTGGTGTGTTATTATGTTGTCTTTAATTTTTAACACTAAATTCTTCATTAAATTAGCATTGAAACAACTTTAAATTTATTGTAACTTCTTGTAGGACGTTATATCCAGTTTTCCCAAAATTGTATTTTTTGGACTACCCCGTAAGTCCAAATAACCGATTCAATTGTGAAAGACATGGATAATTATAGCACCATATATGGCCATACTTGCATCTGCAAATTTATGAATTTTATGTCTGTGGGATGTTTTGTAATTTGCTTCTTTTCCTTCGTCTTTAGGCAAGGTTTATCCAATTCGGGATGTAGACCTCTTCCATATGTCTCCATGCTCTCTCTGCATTACTTATTGTTGTCATTATCCTACATGTTTTCCTTTTTATCTTCCGACACTTCTTTTTGTCTGGACCTATCTATTAGTTACATTAGATCTGTGTTCTTACATTTTTTTAGCAAAATTAAGAAAGCTCTAGGCTCATCTTCACGAGATCTACAAGATCATAACTTGTCAAAATATGATATGTGTAAATATTACGGTCTCACGTGGTACGATTTTACACCCCAAGAGGACAAATTATGATATTTTATCTACCCTGTTCTGCCTACATTTTAAATATGTTATTTTATTGAAATGAAAGATGCCAAAACATGATAAGCTTATATTTACTTAAAAAATAAGAAACTGATGTACTAAAAAGTGTAATAAATAGAAAAAGCTGTTAAACATCTTATGCGAGGGCCATGAAAAATTCGCCCCGCTTAAAGCGTTTAGAAACCTACAGCGGCAATTAAGAGCGCCTAAAATGGAACCACGAGCTTTTCGCGGCGAGCAGCGAAATTGAGCGAAAATAAAACATTTGATGCGAGGTTTACCTAATAGTTATAGAACGGTTATATTGTATGATATTTGTATTTACATTTTAAGTGCGTTCTTTACAATGTTATTATCAAAAATAACTCTGTATTGTTTCCAAAGCAGCTCTTTCATGTCACAAGATATAATCAATTGTAAACCAGGAGTCCACGATGTAAACAAAAAGAGACCAAAGCTGGGTGACACACTTTATAAAGCAATTAGGCAGTTTCCTAATAAGTTTTTTGAGTACACTAGGATGAGGATAGATACTTCGACTACATACTACAGAATATAAAAGATTCCATAAAATCTACCATCAAAGGGCCAACAATTATTACACCGACGGCAAAACTATTTTTAACCTTAAGGTAAGTAAATATGCTTTAATATTTTTAATAAAGTTAGTTGTTAAGTTTAGTAATTAAGTCTGGTGTCATATAATGACTTTATTAAACTACTGAATTTTTAACAACAAATTAACTAATTTTCTTACAAATTTACAAAACTCGACACAGATCCATATCCGTATGTTAATGTTTCAACCTCTTCCAACAGAGCTTGATTAAATTTGCTGCGCAAGTGTAACTTTTGAATAGGAGGCAACTTTTCCATCTGCGGCAGCAAGCTCATTAAAAAATGATAGTCATCTGATTTTGGCTTAGTTTGCGAACTGTTATTATTTTTAGATATTTCCAACTCCATAATTCTCAATTAATTTTTCTCTATTTCTAAGTATTCAGCTCGTATATCATTGGGTGTTTTGCGTTTTCCAGATAAGGTTCCAGAGGTTGCTGGAATTTTTTATCTGGTGTGTGTTCTCTAAAAAAAAGTTGCTTGCCAGGGTCCTGAAAAGCCTGTCGATGATCCTCCCAAATGTGTCGACATTTTAATATAAGGAAAATAAGCGAACTTTCGTTGCAATACCATATGATCATTTCTTGACAAAAAGCTTGATAAGGGTTTTAAGGACTTAGCTCTGAGAATGGTACCGAACGAGGATTGCCTTGATTATTTTGGAAAAAATTTAGCATCTTTGCTGTGATCCTCACCTCAAAATTGAATATTCGAACTGAAAGAGAAATTAAGTTCCATGATTTTGGAACTTCTTACATCGTCGAATGCAAATCGTTCAACTCACAGAAGAATCTTCATCATTATTTGGTATGGCTTCGACTCATAACTCCGTTTTTGTAGTGAAAATTATGGAAGACGGTTTCGTCGCTGAGTTTTCTTCAATGAGCAATTACTAGTTGCTGTGCTAGCGCCTCGTTGTGTTTTAATTCACTCGTTCGCTTTTTCTTTAATTTTTTTTATTATCTGAATAATTTTTAAATCTTCCAAAGACAAGGCATTCATTATATGTCAAAACGGTTATATTAAGATCAATTTCATTTGTTCATATTAGAAAAATCTTCATAAAAAGCTTTCGTGTATTGAGCCTTAAACTTTCGCTAATCCATGCTTTTCCACAAATTTCACAAAACTGGTTTGCATATTTTTGTACAAAAGAAAGTTATTGTCATGGTGACTCTCGAACTCTAAACTTGCCGTGTACAGAAGTCGCTATATTTTAAATCGATTTAATTATGACCACTAATTATAACCTAAACACAGAGTGAAAGGTGTATCGTTCTATGAGCATTTGAACAACCAACGATGCTGGTCAGCCAGAGCAACCAAATCTTTAGGATAACACTACAGCTACGTTCAGGTACGTCATTTTAAGGCTGCGCATTGTAATTGCTTTCTTATAAAGTTAAATTTGTTTATTGTAAATTCTATTATCAGTCAATTTTTCTTTTCTGAGCAACTTATTCAAATTTCACCGTGAAACAACTTATTTTTTATAATATTTTAAAATGTTTACATTTTAAATATTTTACGACAAAGTAAACAAAAATTTATCAAACAAACGATTTACGACTAACTAAAGTCTGTACACAGAATGTTTAGAGCGTGCCAATTTGCATACCTTCTTAAAGGCGAGAATGAAAGTTCTATTTTTATAACTTACCTTAATAAATTATTTTAGAGAGAAAGAAATTGATTTTTATTAAAATAAGTTAAATGCTCCATTCGTTACTTAAATAAATCACAATATAAATTGTTTTTAATTATCAAGTAAATAAAGCAACAATTTCTCATAATTAATATAACTGAAATAAAAACATAAACATTCTTATTGCTCATCTTAAACTGGAACACCTGTTCGGTATACTGGTGGCACTAGTATCGCTATGCCGCGGATTTCTTGACTTATTGGATTCTGCTCCCTGCCTTGGTTCTTCATGGGTCTGTCACTTGTCAAAATCGATATCGATTGCCACTTGTCGATATTTCCGCTGACTTGGTTCCCGTCTATTGGTAAGAGACGCACGTAAAACTACGGCCCAACCAAAGAAGTGAAGATGCAAGTTATATAAAATATTCCTTACTTTTGATTAATTGGAACCTCTTTTACCTTATCAAGACAAGATTTGGTAATTTCTTAGCAGGATGCCTAAGATTCATTTGGAAACATAGCGAGGTGAGTGATAAACCAGTTCATTGTTTGTACCGGTATTGTGACATTGAGCTTTGGTATTATCACTGAAAAATTATTTCAAGGTTTTACTTATCAATGACCCTAAATGAAAGTTCTTCAAAGAGTTCTTAGTAGATATAATATATCTGGTATATCTAAGAGAGCTTCTCTAGTATCGTAAGTATCTTTTCCTTTAAATTTCAGAGCTGACGACTAATAAAATACAGAAAATAGTGTTTTGATGAATTTTTAAAGTTTTCAGCAAAACTTTAAAAATTCATCAAAGTATCACGAATTCTTTACCGAATCCGCTTTCTTGTCCACCATCGACCATTTTTTTTATTGTGATTTTGGAAAGTTTTCAAACACCTTCCATACATTACTTTACACACATCCGCTGTCAATTTTGTCATGTGTAATTCCCCATGTAAAATTTTTCTAACCGTTTCTTTATCGGCGTTTACAGCCTCGGCAATCATCCGGGTGCTCATTCGACGATCTGCACGCACAATTTGGTTGATTTTGGTCACTGTTTTCGGAGTTGAAACAGTGACAGGGCGACCTGAGCGCTGGTCATCTTCAGTGCTCTCTCGGCCCACACTAAAGCGCTTACACCACTCAAAAACACGCACACGAGAGAGAGAATTTTCCCCATAGGCCTTAAGAATTTAAGATTGCTGCGTTGCTTTTGTTTTTCGTCACACACGGTTTTCGGCACGACAAAAGAACACGTTCTTTTCAAACCACTACTGCACGAATACTATAATAGTGACGAAAACGTGTTTTGGTACGTGCATAGACAAGATACCCAACGCACTACCCGTTTTTTCCCCACCCGTCTAGGGCACCCTCTAGACACGCAGTCTCGTTATTTAATAGCTAGACCTCGTATTGTGATACCACAATAATAATGTGTATGTTCGTTATTTATTAACTATGAGAAGGCGCCTTAACGTATTAACTATATAAATGCCAATGTCAACAAAAATATCACAAAAAATATCTACGAACCGAAATTCTTAAAGTATGTAATTTCAAAGCATGAAAGCCACGAAACGAAATGAACATATCCCAACATAACTAACTCCATTTATCATTGCCTAAAGTGAGAATTTCTTTTTGTTCGTGTAATTCGATAAGAAACCCTTCGGGAAGAAAATAAGAGATAGTATTTTTAAGACGTCGTTGCTTTTTCCTTTTTACGTTAAGACTTCTACAAATATTGATTTTTTCAAATTGTTAAATTGTTTGTATATCGTGGAACAAGTTGAACTCAATTTATTATTTAATATCATTTATCTATTCAGATAGAAGGACTTAAGTAAATGTTTAAGAGAAACGATAAAGTTTCTGGATATTAGCAATCGCTTTATCATTGTAAAAAAATCGCTAAACCGCTGCTAATCCTTACAAGATCGACTAAGTTTTGGGATTACAAGTGGTGAAAAATATTCTGACTATTTACATTCGCAATTCTAAATATATTTTTGATGAATCCTCATTAAAAAATATTTCCAAAATCTTCTTGTCTCTCGTCTAACAACTAATTTTTCATTTTTAATGCTTTGTAATAATAAATAACTGTTATAATCATCCAACAGAGAAACTTTAATAATAGAGTGGAAAAAATACATATCAACATGGTAATAATTTATATCAAATTGGTAACAATTTATATTCTAATTTGATATAAATTCTAAATAAAATCTAACAAATTATTAAATATTTAAGAAAACAAAAGACAGCAAAAATATATAACTTGAGCGAATTCTTTTAATATCGCTAATCGACAGTTGAATATATCACATTGACCCTGTATACCGGGTGACACAGAAAAAAGGGAACACTTAAAAGGGAAAAAGAAACCGCATTTCAAAAGTAGTTGTTCCCAATAATGTGCTATTTAAAAAAATAAGGTTAAGGCCAAAATTAATAGTTGAAACATTTTAAATAGGCGTGTTAATGATTTAAGTCATAAAATGTAGCGAAAACTATTTTTCCATGATTACTTGATTAAAAATTAAAAGTTTTAACGCATTCATAGCACCCTATTTTAGAATTTAAAAAAAGATTTAGAGTATAAAACAAAAAGTAGAAAATATAGTATTATTGTTTTCAGAATATAATTTTTTTATCGAAATACGTAAAAATATACCAAGTGTCCCATTTAAAATAAGAAAGTTAGTGAGTGTCACTTCCTGTTAAACCGGAAGTGATTGAATAATAGGAAGATACGCAACTATATGGGCTAAATCGTGCCCGGAAAAGTGTCCAGCGGAGAGATGGCGCACTGCTTAGAGTGCGTGAAAATAATTTTACCAGCCCTTTATCATATTATTAACCAAAGAGCGGTCCGAGTGTCTTGTCGAAGAGTTTTTGCGTGGTTAAATTTTTGTGTTAATATTATAATAACTATAAAGATAATTTTTTTTCTTGAATTTAAAATTGAGATAATGGTAAATTTAAGTAAAGTGTGCTTATCGTGGATGCAGTAGTAAAAGAAAAAATAAAAACAATGTAATAAGTTTCTTTAAATTTCCAATTTTGAAACCAGTGATACTTAATCAATGGTTAGAAAATATTGGAAATCCTGAAACATACCTCATGGACGAAATGCTATTAAAAAATAGAGTTGTTTGTGAGAAACATTTTGATAAAAAATATATCGTTAAAAGTAATAAAAGAAAAATACTTTTGAAATCAGCTGTACCCGTTTCATGGAAAGGTAAGAAAACTTATATTTTGTAATTCAATATATTTATGCCGGGTTAATATTGAAACTTATTCTTATTGCATAATTTTTAACTCATAAAATTAAGGTAATGTAACTAAAAAAACATGTTTATGCATAATGTAGAAGCCGATTTTTTAATACTCTTTATGTTCAATTTGTTTCTAATATTGGAAAATCAAAACACTAAAGAAAAAAATGATTTAGGCATTATTAGCTGTAAGCATTATAAATAAAGTTTACACTTTGTATTAATGCAATTTGTATAAACTTGACATTAATCTTTGTTCCTTATACTTAAAAATTATCATCTATTAATTTAAATTTTAGAACCAGCTGTTAATTTATGGCCTACTAACTCAAATAGCAGCCCTAACAGTTTGGAAATTCCGATTTCGAACGTGCCATCTGAAATTCGGCCATATGGTAAGTAATATTTATATTTATTTTAACTTAGCTTTTTATTTTCATTCTATGTTATATTTTAAATCGATGTCAAAATAACATAACTATAATTTAAACCACAAAACCCTAAAATTTTATTTTAAAACGTAATTATTTATTTTTTTAATTTTTGGAGTATGAAGAGGATGTTTAACGCACAATGCATCTTGTAATAAATCACTATTTTTAAAGTGAATGACAACAAATTATTTGAATAAACAGGAAAGGTTATTTTAAAATTAAACTAGGGAATAGCCATATATTCTACCTATGTTTTTATGAAATAAAATCACAAATTAACCCTATAAATTAGATACCGTGTGATTGCATTGTACCAAGAAAAATACCACTATATGGATATGTATGAGGGAATAATTTGTACAATTTATTATTTTTTTTTTACTTCTTTTTGTTTGGTATAGAATATGCAAAATTATTTAGAGTAATATTTTTTTTGGCTTTATGAGTATTTATTTGAAAAATAGCTATGACTCTATAGTGATATGATATTACTTTAAAGTTTATAACAACCTAAATATGGAATTAACTAATTGGCGTATTTATCTTAGCATTAAATTAAAATAAAATTATTTTTATTAACATTTTGTCAAATTTCTGCCTCATTTTAGAAATAATTTCTTAAGCATATCGAAAAGAACCAATGTACTATAATAGGCTTCATTAATTATTTCAAATCATCTGCCGAATATATGCTTATTTAAGGGCAAGACAACAGTCGTACTTTTATGGAAGCGCAACCTAGTGTTATTATTGTTATTATAAATTTTAGAAACATATGTAATATACAAATAACAAAGCTTGTTTATATTTTGCACATTTGTGTGGTGTTGCTTATAGGGTCTTCTTATGGGAAACATTCATTTTTGTTTGCGTGTATAGACCAACTTCATCTAATTCACAAGAGTTTATTAATATTTTCAGACCACAACATTATGAACTGTGTGATTCTTCTACAACTAGCTTTTAGTTAGAATAGTTTTTTTCAGCACCCGATATCAAGACTTATTTAAGAAAAAGGAGCCCAGTAGTCGACGATGATGCCAATGATAACAATGACCATATAAATTTATTCAATTATAGTCCCAAGCGCTTATGCACCGAATCCATAATAAAAAGAAAATGTGAAATAAGAAGTCCAACAAGACAAGGAAGAGAAGTAGTGAGTGAAATAACAACCCCGTCATCAACCAAATCGTTTATTAAAAATAAGCTGCGTAAAATAAATTTAAAATTAGATATTTTAAAAAAACAAATTAGGGCTAAAAGGATGCAAAATTTTTCGGCTTAAAAAAATTATAGCTAAAGGTCTTTTAGATAATATATTTAAAAATAAAAGTCCTAGTTTAAAAACGTTTATTAATATGCAGCTACCAATACGAAAAAGGAACTTGTGAAAAAAACTTAGCTCTTTCCATTTATTATAAATCTCCTAGCTGCTACAAATTTTTAAGGAATAATTTACTGTTTTCCCTCCCGTCAGTGCGCGTCATGGATGAAAGTAAATAATTTAAAAGCAGGTCTTGAGAATGCACTAACAAAAAAAGTTTTTATAAAAGTAAAGACAATGAGCAAAATAGAACGCATGTGTGCAGTATTGTTTGATGAAATTGTATTAAAGGCTAAATTAGACTATATAGAGGGTTATGAAGATGTGGGGTTCCTAGGTCGTAATAATTCTGTTGCAAATACTGCGCTGGTTTTTTATGTAAGAGGTATATTTGGAAATTGGAAAATTCCCATATGTTATTTTACCTCTAGCGGACCAATTAAAGGTGCAAATTTATCAAAAATAATAAAATATGTTATTAAAACGTTAAACAAGTTAACTCTTATACCAGTTGCATTGGTATGTGACCAAGGACCAAACAACAGAAATGCCTTTAAGAATCTCGGTGCAACAAAAACAAATCCTGTTATAGATATTGAAAATTCAAAAATTTTTACCATATTTGATGTTCCCCACTTGCTAAAATCATTAAGAAATAACTTTATGAATCAAAAATTAACATTTAAAATTAATGGAAGTTTTGTATTTTGGTCTGATATAGTAAAAACGTATGAAATTGATAGAAGAAGTAATACTACGAGAACTTTAATAAAGCCAACTGATGCACACATAAATCCTAATACATTTCAAAAAATGAGGGTGAAATATGCAGCACAACTTTTTTCAAATTCTGTTGCTGCTGCCGTCAAGTCAGCTGCTCAATTACACGTTGTGGAAAGCAATACTGCTCATAATACGTCTAGTTTTTTATAAACCATCAATAATATTTTTGACTCGCTAAATAGCAATATATTATTAGATGCCAATCCTAATAAAAAACCATTGTCAACTGAAAACCCAATACCCTTAAATAATTTAAAATTTGGTCTCGAATACTTTAGGACTATGGAAATTTGTGAAAATGGAAATAAAAAAAACAACATCCATTGTATTAATAGATTTATTTGGACGCTTACGTCTATTCTGAGGCTATGGGAATATTTATTAAATATATTTAATTGTAAGTTTCTTTTTACTAGCCGTTTTAATCATCGTATTGAAAACTTATTTTCAGTAATAAGGAATAGGTGTGGATACAATCCAACACCTTCGATTCAACAATTTAGGATAATATTAATGTATATCATATATTAATGTATATCAGCAATACAATATTAATGTATATCATTGGAAACTGGAAATTGCAAAGAAGATATTCAAGATTATTTAGATTGTATTGAACTAAATGAATGTGAAGAAGATAACTTAAACAAAGTAGTTATTACTTCTTCATCTTCTTCTTTTCCTAACTGCGTTAAGATCAAAGGCACAATTTCAACTTTTGTAAACGATAATGTTAATATTACTACGAATAATTATAATAAAATAAGTTTAGAAACCTGAAGTAATGTTTAAGTGGGTGGATATTTCGCCTATAAGATTTAAAAAAAAGTAAAGTGTGAAAATAATTGTGAAGATTTTTTATTAAAAAGCGATAGAGAAATAAGCGATGATAAGGAATTGTTTTTACTTAATAAAGATTATGCGTGTATAAACAATATTTCTAGTTTAAAATATCCATCAGATACGTTTTTTACTTTATCACAAAGTTTTATGAATAAATTTGTTAAACTCTTCGACAATTTAAAGTTGGCTAAAAACATTTTTAAAACAATGTATATGTTCTTCTTAAATGAAATAGATATACATGCTATTAATTTATGTCCGCGACACATTGAACAATTCATTAAGTTGTTCTTAAAAACTATGATTTACAAGCAAATAAAATGGGAAATCGAAAAATACCACAAGTCAAATCAAGAGAAAAAACAACAAAAATTAAAGAAGCTTCATAGAAAAATTCGGATTCTTTCTATCAAATAAAACATTATAGTTATATACGTACATTGTAATATTTCAAAAAAATGTTTTTTTCTACTACCGCGTGCAAAGTATTTAATCACTCTCTTTAGTTGGTGATGGTAATCAAAAAATTAGATACTGTAGCAATCATATCCAAACATCATTAATTCACAAGCTTATAATTTTTTTCTATGCAAAATGTTTAAAAAAATACGAATGAAAAAACAATAAATTATTGGCTCAGAAAGCAAAAAAAAACAAAGATTTTTATTATACCATAATGTTTTGGTTTTTTTTTTGTTAGTTGACATATAAATTAAATTTGGCTTAATAATTTCAAATTTCTTTACATTAAAATATTTTATTTAATTTATTTATTACACATTAAAATAATTATGTATCTGGGTACGTACATTTTTAGAATGTTTTTACTAAATTTATTATTATTATGAAATATAATATTAATAAAATTAGAAATCCTTTTTAATGATATTATTGTTACTATATTTGTAATTCTTCTGTATAAGAATCAATAATATACTTGTTACGTAAAGAACTATTATATTTATAGTAGAAGTTAAAATATTATTTTCTGTTTAAAATCTTTGTATGTATAAAGTATAATAAATATAGTAATATAGACTGTTTTGGTTTTTGTAATAAATCAAATTAGTTTTTAAATGTTTCAAAGAAATTAAAATCTTGAGTAATAGCTTAATTGCATTTTTATTTACGCCTGTATATTAATTTTATTATATTAGTTATCTATTATAATTGCAATGAGAGGCAAATTATTTTGTGTTTTTTGCAAAAAATTACACTAAGAACTTTGTTGTTAGAGCTCTCGTGATTTCACCAAATTTCTTATAAAACAGCAATTTATAATTTTATGCCTTGAAAATAATACATTATAAAATTAATGTTAGTCTTAAGTACCTTACGATATATACTGTATACAATTTTATAGAACATACAATTTAGGTAAAATCATATAGATTTCACAAAATCACAAAACATATATATTTAAGAGCCCCGAATTACAATTCAGTTCAAAATATACCAGAAAAAAATTAATGATTCTATTATATGAATGTATTAAATAAGGAAGAGCCAGTGTTAAAACTCCCCCCTACATGCCTTCCGTCTGTCTTTGAAACGCGTAATAACCAGAACTGCATCATTTCGCCGCATGGTGTTGCCTAGTCCCGGCACGCTGAAGCGAGCGAAGGTGGTCACGATATTATACACTGTATTTGCGTATCTTCCTATTATTCAATCAACGGTAATATTGTTTTCAGAATATAATTTTTTTATCGAAATACGTAAAAATATACCAAGTATCCCATTTAAAATAAGAAAGTTATTGAGTGTCACTTCCTGTTAAACCGGAAGTGATGGAAAACAATAGAATATGTCAAAAGATGCTCTTATAACTATTCTACCGATATACCAAATTTTATTCGTTTATCTTGAAAAATAAAAAAGTTATTAGGTGTTCTCTTTTTTCTGTGTCACCCGGTATAGTTCTACGTATTACAAGCTCTTCGTAATGGTGAAAATTTGGTGATATTGGTTTTAGGTCTAACAAGATAAAAGGTTTAAGGACCGCACTTCCGCGTCATTCTTTACCCAGTCAATACGTGGTCGTTCTTTTTCCTTTCCTATCCTTGGGATTCCTTTCCTATCCTTTGGAACTCTTTCCTAGACCCTTTCCTGCCCTTTGCCAGTGGTAGCTGAACCTATTCAGGCCGGTAGCCAAGCCGGATGCATCGTGGGAGAAGCGTCACCGTGCGTTTCAGTAGTAACAATCGTAAAAATTATCGATTCGGAGAACAGGGTACATACCCGACGGTTTTCCCGAATCTCTAAATAGTGCTGGCAGATTGTCTCATAGCAGAGCCATTAAACTAGCAAGTCCTAGGTCCGAAGGTTTAAGGACTGCGAGCGAATAGACGAGGTGGAATTTGCCAGATCTCCAGCGAATCAACTAACCCATTAATTAATGTATGTAAAAATTGTGAATCTGCTAAATCCCTTCTTTCTTGTTAAGATCTTAACTAAAATCTCTCATGCAAACGATCATATGAAAAGCCGACTTCTAGGTACACTCCTTGCATTTAAACCAAAGAAATTTACGGTGTATATTTTCAAGCTCTTGAATATGGTTTACTACACTATTTGGCACAAGTATTCTAAAATTTATGGAACATCTGGAAAGTATAAGAGTCTCATGATAAAGATATTGTCAAAGGTTTCAGCATTTAAAGATAAATCATTTTTCTTGCACCAGTTGGTATGGAGTTTAAGTCAGTCTTTAATAGTGGTAATTCTACAGTACAACTTTTTGTCATTGCAGTTTATTTAGTTGTTTATTTCTAGAAATATTATTTATAAATGGTTTAAAGAGTAGGGGCCGCAATATAGAGCCCTATGATATACCTGACAGAACTATTATTTCACGTGAGCTGTGTCCAAAGAATTCAACATATTGAGAGCGATTTGTTACGAAAATCTGGAGAGTGAATTGAGAAGCATACCGTAAAAGGAAGAAAGGCTTATATTGAGGGATCTGAATGTCAGGGCTAGAAACAATATACCACCTAGAATAAAATATGACTTTTGAAAAACGTGAACATCTATGAGAACGTTAAATACAATATGAGCCGCATTTGGGCCATGCAACGTCATTTTAGGAATGTCACTTTGACGTCATTGAAATATACATTTAGGGCCAAATTACGGACCAGCTGGTAAAGTTCCTGTGTGTTATCAGGCAGATAAATTCTATCCTCTTGGTAAACCTACTAATAGCTGTAGGAGGAATTATGAACTAAATTTTAACCTGTTGTTAAGTAGCAGAAGGTTACAGTTTCGCAACAACATAATTGTTATGGCCGGTATAATAATCTTCAGAAAAAAAAGAAATATTAGGGTTATGAATATCCGGTCCTGAGAAAATAAATAAAATAAACCAAAATAATGGACGTGTTTGGCTTTTAATTTGTGATAATAGTTATCTTTCTGTTAGTATTAATACGTATTTGCATTTTTGCTAATTGTTTGTAAGTATCCTACCAGACATTTGCCAGTGAATGACAGTATACAGCTTTTTAGAAACTGTATACTGTGCAGTGAATTTGGTAGAATTTTAATCAATTTTTTTTTACATAATTTTTTTAGAGGATGTCTCAATAACCTGATAAAAAAAAGAGGTTGGTAAACTTTTCTAAAAAAGAAGTTATTTTGCTCTATAATTTAGAGTCAAGTCAATATGCGGGTACAATTTAAAAAAAACTGATGCAACATCTTGGAAAGAAACAGATCCCTAAAAAACCCTATGTCAGAGGTGGTTCGAACCCTTAATAATCTTTGAGCAAAGTATGAGGGTATAAAAAAAGATCTAAGAAAAAAAGTAGCCAAGAATAAACAGGAAATATTTAAAACTGGTGGCGGTAGTGCAACCATAACACCTCTTACCACCTATGAGGAAATAATTTATAATTTAATAACACTGAGTGTTGAGGGACTGCCTTCAAGATATGATGATGATAGATAACAGATATGGTGGATCAAAGAAAGGGATTTCTTAGATGTATGTTTTCTTTTCATTTCTCAGTCACAAAACAGTGACATAGCTAGCAAAGAGAGGCAGGTGAGGGAAGGATGTCACCTTAAGTCGGGCCTTATCATATTAAATAAAGAAAGATTTAACCAGATGAAAAATAACAAAATACTCAAACAGATTAAGAACAAAATTTAGAATAATATACACAAACTTCTTGTTAAACTATGCAAGCTCCAACTCAAAACCTCAAAAATTTGAGGTTATAGATGTAAATAACCTTGTAAACCTTTTATATGCTGCTTTTTCCTGTTGTTAACTTATTCTACTGATAAGCAAGAATTATCCCGCTGGTAAGACAAATAAGACGTTCATAATTCAATTTTTAATGTTACCAGCAGGATAATTTTTCCAGACACTTTATCAGCCGGTCCATAATTTAGCCCTTAGTAAAAGAAATATACGTGTTTATGTCGTTCTGATTGGTCATTTCAGGTCAATCGTTCAAAAGAAAAATTAAAAAGAAGAGACATTGTTGAGAATTGAGCCCGGGATCACCTGCATCATATTCGCTGTACAACAAACACACACTAGAAAAGCTTGGTTTATTAATACACAAAGGGGGTAACTTTCAGTAATCTATCACGTGATTAAAATAAGATATGCAATTGGTGGTACAGTAAAGATTTTGTAATTGTTTGGTGTTGTATTTTTTTTTATGTTGATATATTAGAAGATGTCAAGCAACAGCAAGATATACTTGCAGCTGTAATTATACCGAACTATGAATGGGAATCTGAAGATGAGGTTCCTTTGGCGCAATTACAGTTATTGTATACCACAAGATCTAGAAAGTCCTACTGATATTTTGTTGCATTTGTTTACGTTGGATCTGATCGAAAAAATTGTATTCGAAACTAACTTTTATGCCGTTCAAAAACAAGGTGACAATTGTAGTTCATTTTTGCCAACAACTTCAGCTGAAATAAAAGTGTTCCTTGAACTGAACCTTCTGATGGGATTAAAACCTATACACAGCTATCGTGATTATTGGTCGTCCAGAATTGAACTTAGATATGATTATATATGTACTATATATAATCGTTTCTCTATGTCCAGGGATCGCTTTGGCTGGTTGTTGAGCAACTTACATTTGAATAACAACGCAACTGAACCAAAAAAGCAAGATGACAAGCTTTACAAAATTCGCCCACTCCTTGATGCCTTATCAAATTCTTATCAAAATTCATTTATGCCAAGTCAGTACCAAGCCATAGACGAATCTATGATACGATTCAAAGAAAGAAGCAGCATTCGACAATACATGCCGATAACACCGATCAAGAGTGGATACAAGGTATGGGTAAGAAGTGACGAAACAGGATTTATGTCGCAATTTCAAATTTATACGGGCAAAGTTTTAAATCTTACTGAAAAATCCTTAGGTGCCAGGATTATAAAGGACTTATCTAGAGAATTAGTTGTTAAGAAGAATAAATTATACTTTGATAATTTTTTAACTCGGTTGAACTGCAAAACAGTTTACTGTTGGAAGACATTTATGCATGTGGAACCGCCAGAAAAAATAGAAAAAGCATGCCAAATGACTTGCGTGACGATAAGCATTTGAAAAGAGGAGAAACGAACTATCGGGTATCTACAGGAGGAATTGTAGCCTTGAAGTGGATGGATAGAAAAAGCGTTCTTTTTATTTCAAATTTTCACGATCCTGCCAACCTGGAAACTGCTTCTAGAATAAAAAAAGACGGCTCTAAAGATGATGCAGAATGCCCATCACTTGTTAACGATTATAACCGGCACACGTACGACGTACCCCAACAAGTTTGACATGTTAAAGCCACTGTATGAAATAGATAGGAAGTTACGAAAATGGTGGCACCGAATTTTTTAGTACTTTGTGGATGCTACAGTCATTAATTCCTACATCATCTTCAAACAAAGAATGCCAAATACTATGACCTTGAAACAGTTTCGGCTTTCTGTAGTGAGTGGCTTAGTTGGCTCAAATCCAGAACAAGCGAAACGTGGTCGGAAAAGTGCAGAGAAACCCCCAAATAAATTCAAACCTCTTGTACCTCAAGAAGTAAAATACGATAAAAATTCTCATATGCCTATTCACACTACTTCTCTTAGATGTGCCCAATGCAGTAGCCGCAAGAAACCACATCGAACCGTATGGAAGTGCTCAACATGTAACGTCGGATTATGCCTGAAAGATGTAAGAAACTGTTTTTATGATTTCCACTTAGTCCAGTTAACCGCCGTTTATTTTTTTTTCAAAAATAGACACTTATTTTTTTTATACTATTTGATGTTCAAATACCCATTTAAATAAAGATTTTTTGGTAGTAACTGTTTTCTTCGTAATTTAATTAATTCCGTCATCAAAGGGTTAATACTTTATTTAATTTTGTCGGACTCTAGATTAGTCATACAAACTCTAAGTAATGGACATAACGTAAACTAGCTTCTCTGGTAAGCTTCTCTGGTAAATCTTAGCGTATATAACAAAAAAATTGTCTTTGTTTGGATAAAAGCTCACTCAGGATTATTGGGTAATAAGTTAATAGATAAAGAAGCAAAGAAAGCCATTTTTTGCAACAACTTTATACCTAAAGTACACTACAGGGACTTATTCCCTTTTATCTACTTAAATGCCTTTGATGGCATAGTGGATCATCCATGTCATTGACTGTTAAGCCAACACATTCCTCATGGTACCATTTAAGACATTTGCTGCACTGCCTCATATCGGCCAGCCTGTCTTCCTCACATCCATGGCAATACTATTCGATACTTAACTTTTCCCTGGAGCTTTTAATATCTTTATTCAATTTGGCACGACTTTTGTTCTCCTCGGTAAAAAGATCTCTAGTGACTGGAGTTGCTTTGCAGTTTAGAGCTTTTTTTCGATTTTTTTAGGTTTTTCATTAGTTTTTACTGGTGTGGCAAAAGCTCATTAAAAGAAGTGACTCTTGTTGTTCGTCTTTTTAATTCAGCAAGAAGGATATGGTCATCAGTCGAATCCAAGTCAGAAGAGTAAGCATTGGAATAGGAAAATTTGCCAGACTTGTTGGATACCATTCCAGACGGACCAGGTTGAGGAGATTCAGGTAGCCTATTTTCTTTGTTGGTATTATCCGGTGCTGGTACGTCTGAGAGAATTGAAGAAGCAAATGCTGTTTCTGGAATTGCCTCGGGATTTAATAAAAACAGACCGGTTGCCTTAAAACCATTTATAATATTACTATGTGTCCTGCATTTAGACCAAACATTTGAAAGTATGATGTTAAAACGTGATTTGGTCAGATTTTTGTTAGGATTCTGATCCAAGAATAATAATACCTCATTATCCCAATGATGCTCAAATGAACGATATACAGATTTGTCGAGGGGTTACAGCTCATGTGTTGTATTCGATGGCACACAGTAGAGATCTATATCAAGTGAGTCTCCAACATCAACAATTGACAAATCAAGATGACAAGCTGCACCATCAAAAACTAAGAGCCACCTTCCTGGACTTTTGTATCGGGCTAAGTGCTTGAGGAATTCTTTAAAAAGTTCGTTAGTCATGTAGCCTATACTTGATTTTTCCACTAGAGTTCCTGGTGGCAAATTATCATGTAATGACTTTAGCCTCTTTCCTTTAAAAATAATCATAGGAGGTATTGGTATTCCAAGGGCATTGACACATCCTGCAATTGTCACACTCTCTGCATGTTCTGACGATTGAAAGTGAACACGTTTTACCCTTTTCTTAGCTAAAACGGTTGGCTGGTGATGAATAGTCAAGCGGCATCCTTTTTCATCCATATTATAAAGTCTTTCAGGGTGATTAATTATATCAAGATCATCATACATTTTCCCTATTTTTGAAAAATGATCATCAACTATAAATTTATTAAGTTTTTGAGCCCTAGCTGGATTCATAAACTGTGCTTTTCTTTTAGAAATTACAGGATTTCTCTTCATAAAAGCCTTTAGCCAGTCTTCACCGGCAAGTTTTGAAGTTGTATTAAATTGATGAGCAGTTTTATTATCTTCGCAGAATCTGAATACCAATCGACGAAGGATCCGTGGACTCACAGGTAGACCTATTTCACTAAATCTTATTATTCTTTTAACGAGATCAGCTTCTTGTTCTTCTTATAAAATAGATTTGCGACCTAGTCTTTTTATTAGGATTCCCTTCTGAACATGATTTTTAATGGTTCTTCTGGGAATATTAAACCTTGCCGCAGCCCCATATGTACTCAGAGTACTGCATTGAATGGATCGAACTGCTGATATTAAATCCTCCTCGCACCAAGGTGCCCTTTTAGGAGGCATGATGTTAAAAATCACTGAAAATAAAACGAGAATAGTTTAGAAGTTTAATAATATGTAATAAAAACATTAATTTGTCATGAGGATAATAAGGCCTACATGGAGGGTAATAAGGCCTATAGCTTATTTTTATAGGCCTTATTACCCATCCATGACGAAATATTTTGTAAATTTATTTAAATTATGTCGGCTAAATTTAATCTAATAAACTATTGAAATCACAAAATATAAAGTCTAACCAAAATATCTGCAGTTATAAATTAAAAATACAATTATAAATACTAAAAATACTTACGTTTTTGTTCGTTGTATCCTTATAATATCATACGCGGCGACCCGTCGACACAAGTTGTTGGAACTTAATGACGCCCGAACGAAAGCGAGGAACGCGGGTAGTCCGTTCGAAAGTCGTTTGTAAATGGACCAATAGGAGACGCGGACCCAACGCAATCGATTTGCGATTAATTTAAAGCGGCTTTTTTGAATAAAGGCCTTATTACCCGACAGGCCTTATTACCTGCAGGTACCTTACTTGTCAATATTCTGTATTAGATTTTTGGTAGGACACGGTAATTTCAATAAATTCCTATATAAAATAAACATGAACAAGACAGAAATTACGAATGTAATAATTAATCAATTGGTGATCAAAATCATAGACTTTTTGCTTGTAAAAATAATTCTCACGCCATTCAATTTTTAAACATGGAACTTGGAAAACTATTCTTACTTCCAATGTGCCACAACCTTTATGGTAGAAGTTATCACAAATAAAAAACTAGAAGCAATTTTTCTTAAAACTTTAAAGCTATGTAAAAATAAAATATAATTTACATAGAAACTAGACTTGCAATAATCAATAATATTATAATAGCATACTATCAAAGATAATACTACTACGAAATGTTCAACTAGAAATGTCTTGTGTTTATAACATGGATCATCTTTATTGCCCAACCAGTTATTGTTTAAAATCAGTAGTTTCTCTTTAATTTTTTGACATACGAATTCTGCGGACTTAAAAGTTTCGAAATGTTGCTTAAATGCTAAAAATGAGCTTTGAACTAATTTAGTAATTTCATCAGAGGGCACTATCAAAGATATTTCATTTTTCCCGCCATAATTTTTATTCAATAAAAAAAGTTGTCTGGAATCCGACAATTCTGAAACAAACTCAGTGGACTTTTAAAAGGCTGCAGGCACTTTTTACAATTAAACTTATCACCAACTTTCTTAACAAGATACCCGGCATAATAAGTAATGGCACACTCTTCCAATGAACCCATTGGATTAACTTCATCGCTAAATAAATTCTGTGATCTTGAAGAAGGCAATGGGGATTCGGCAATGTCAGAATTATTATGATCTGTATTAATACTATTTGAATGGTCCGAATTTGAGTCTGATAAGTTAGTATCTTCACATTGCGTATTAGATGAAGGCAACAGTAATAATTGTTGGTCTAAATCTTCTTCACAATTTGAAGACTCTGACGGTTTGATTAAATCGGTAATGGTTTGAATACGAAATGAAAGCCTAAAATATTTAGCAGATGGATTTAAATTCCAACCTCCCCGCTGCCTGACTACCGAAAAAAAAGTTTTCTAGAAAATCTTGGTTAAGTCTGTTTGTTAAAATAAATGTATTGTTATGTTTTTTTTTCTTCTTCAAATAAGTTTAAAATGCCATTTATGATTTGAATAAGTCCATTGAAACAGGAGGTCTAGATTCTTTAAATTTAAAAGTTTGTGTTTTTACATCAAATTTTTTTGTTAATTTTTTTAGTACCGTAAATATATCCTTTGCTTTATTCAGAATTTCGATTATATGAATATTTTTATTACAAAGACCACAATTAAAATGGTTTTTGTCATATAGTCTTTTAGAGTTTATTGCATCGAATAAATTATTTAAAGTCAAAATAAAATCTGCAGTGTCGGATCCCTCTTTGCAATTATTAATTTGTTTATTTTCAACGCATGTTTTAATAGCAGCTACCATCGTTTTAGAAAATAATTGGAGTGCCAATTTGCATGACATTTTTTCTAAAGAGATGGGAATAATGTGTTTTTCGGTTATATTTGTAAGAGCCCTAGCAGAACCGGAAGATTTATCGATTTCAAATGTCCTTTTAACAACATCAAAGTTAATTATTTTAAGTTTTCCAAATTGCTGATGATAAGTTTTTTAAGCTGTTGCTGGCTAATAGAACCATGTGAAAAATAATAGGAAACTGGAATCTTCCAGTTTTTAAATAAACCCCGAATAGAAAAAACAACTGCATGAGTGGATGTTCTTGCAGTTCTTCCTAAAGGACCCAAGTCCGCAAAGCCTTCTATTAAGTCCAGTTTCTTATTATATTCCACTAGTTCTTTTATACTTATTTAATCGAATGCCAAAATGCATTTTTTTTTCATTATCAGTCATTGTCTGACATTTAACTTTTAAATGGTTTTTTATCCCTTCATCCAGGCCCGTTTTAAACAAATTTCCACCTATCCATCTTCGAATGGTGGCAACCGAGGGCAATATAACGCCTTTTTTGCGTAACAATAGATAGGCTGTTGGAGATTTATAATAAAAGGATATAGCTAATTGCTTTTCTTTAAGGTTCCAAGTATTTTTAAGTCCTCTTTTTAATTGCATTAGAACAAATGTTCTGGCCAAATTTGACAAAAACGTCAATAAAGGCATTATTCGGAGTATTACGTCGTTATTATTTTTAATTTTTTGTTTTAAATTCATATTTTTTTTTTATACCTAACAAGCTTTGAATTTTGCATGCAAATACGCTTTTTTAATTTAGCTTTTCGTGGAGTCATTTGTCCAAATGGAAGGTCCATGATTTCTTCGAGTAATTGTGAATTTTGATGTTCCAGCTATCGGACTTTCAAAAGGAATGGTGCGCTTTTTCGTGGAATAGGTCTTGGTGGGAGTTTGAACCTTTTAATTGCTTTGATCTTCATTTTGGTCAAAATACTTTTTGGGAACAGCGTTCAATTTCAAATAGTGCTTTTTCTCAGTTCTGTAATCATCGTCGGAAAAATGTTTCTCACATAAAAGTTTTGTCTTCAGGACATCTGGAGTTAAGCCCAAAAGTATGGAGTTTCCTAAGGAATAAAACAATATTGCTTATGCTTGATAGAATACTAAATTATAAAATAACCGTCTTCAAATATGTCAAAAAAATTGGGGGGGTCCTATTTAAAATAATAAAGTTAGGGCCATTTCCGGTTAAACCGGAAGTGACAGAAAACAACTGAATACTTCAGCCAATCCCAATTTGGACGCTACACCCACTTACCAAATTTCATTTTTTTTACTTAAAAATTAAAAAAGTTATAGGGGTGAACCACTTTCCTAAGACACCCAGTATACTTATGTACATACATATTCTAGGATGCCTTAATTCCTACATTTAAAGCGTTGACTTTTACAGATAATTTTATTTTTGTAGGTACCTAGGTTTTCTAGATAAAAATTATAGGTATGTGTATATAAATCTGGTTTTGTTTCTCTTATAAATATGTATTTATATTTATCAATTAAAAAAAAGTTAAAATCTACCTATGTGGTAAAAATGTTTGTTTTTTTTTACTTACCAGAGTTGATAATCCAACGTAACGTTCACATAATTCAGAGTTTTTATAGGGAAATGTAAATAACTTTACTTTATCTCGTCTCCTATTTGCTCTACAACTAAAGTATTGGCATACCTTGTCTGACATCGTATACTTGCTTTCTTTAAAACACAATATTGGAATTAAAACACCAATTTTTAAAAAATAAACCCAAAAAGCAGTAACCCCATAAAACCGAAGCAAGAAAAACAATAAAATTCTATTCATCGAAGTAGTTATGGTCTTAGAACATTGAAAGGCTAGAATTAGTAAACAACAACTTTGTTTGAGTCCAACATGTGCACAGGGGCAAGAGGGGTGTTTTGTTTACAAACATATTTGCCGATTCTCTGTTGTCAAGTCGACGCAAATTTCCAACGGAGGAAATTTTTAGCTATATTTTAACAACCATTATAACGTTAATTTAACTTATTTGTGTTGTATTTTATAGGAAATTTTAAAATAAAAAGTATAAATACTACAATTAACCTATTTTAGCAATAAATATAATATCCTTAAGCAAAAAATAAACAAAATTATTAACATTCTTATCCCTAAAACTGCTTCTAAAAAATTTGAAGCGACAACACCGGAGCTTTAGCGCCTGAGCCATACGCGTAGTGTCATCTGTCAAACGGCTTTTTGTTTATTTTGGGGATTCGTGTATTTTCTTTAATTTTTAGTTTAAAAAGGAAAAAGGCCACATTTTAGTGTTTTTTTTAATTGCTAGGATGGCAAAAACTTGTGTCGTTTGTGCCGCATCATAATAAAAAGGTGATTCAAGCCGATCCTCTCACAAGTAAGTACCGATACTTTCATAACATCACATCATGGGGTTACCATCATCATAAACGTAGAATAGGGGATCTTATAGATATAAACCTAATAAAAACTTGAATGTGAAAGTGTGCGTAAAATACCAAAATATTTATATTTTTAAATCTAAATATTTTTTTGAACATATTCATCTATCAATAGGCTATAAAAAATATAAAACTAGAATTTTGTCCCTGGTTTTATTACAGGATTTTATGTTTTTTTTGTTGTTTTGGCAGAAAGAAGGCATAATACCCATGTACCTATCTACATATAGTTATGTTTTTTTAATATAGACATTAGGTAGATAGATGAAATTACTAATTTTTATTGCCTTTAAAGAATTTTGAAATTTATTTAGATATTGATATCTATGTATAAAGTTAATTTTGTCTTTCCCTAAAATTTGGTCGATAATTTTTTTTTGTTTTACCATATGGCAATTTACAATAATATATATAGTAATTGGCACCACATATTAATTTATTACTGTAATTTTTTTGCTTTTTGATTAAATATCAAATACTTATTATAGATTGCCTAATATACATAAGCCCAAAGGGAACAATGGATTTCATTATTGGAAATCAACACAATTAAAAAGAACATATTTGTTTGTTCAGATCACATCCTTAGAAGTGATTTCTTATATAAGGAAGATAATATTATCAGTAGCCAGACTTTATTAAAAAAATCAGCTCTACCTTAAAGGTATTTTTTTTTAAATATATTTTTCTAGTATAAAAAAATCGTCACAAAAAGTATTAGTGTAACTCATATAAGCTTTATTTATACCTAATACTTATTAAATTAGGTATGTGTGTAAAACTATTTTTTTACTAGGATTTCTGATGCACTGGTTAAAAACACAGCAGCCGATAATTCAGTTAATTTACCAAGTGATTTACCCTTCAAAGCTGCAGGGGTAGTTTTCCTGAAGAGTGCAAAAATTTCTTTAGATCCCAAAATGGTATATAGTACAAACAGTGAAGCTAATATACACAAGTATGGATAATTAAAATAGATTAATATTCTTGATACACCAAATTTTGTATAATTACAGATCTGATCATTCATCAACAATAACTACATCTGAGATTAATTGTTACCGTCTAGGTTTAGGTCAACAATTACTATTTCTCATCCAAGCCGTTTTTGTTTAACTGCTACAAATTCCCTGACTCTGCCAAGGAAAAGGTAAAAATACACTCAAAATAGACTACTAGTTTTATGCCATGTATCATCCTATTCTATATATCTTATTTAAAAGTGATATAGTATTTTATTGTGTTATATTTGTTTAATTAAATGGAATTAATCAAATGTATGATATTACAAAGATTCTTTATAATAACATACATTTTATTGATTAATTGGATTATCATAATACATTTTTTAAATTTTTTCTTTTTAATTTTGGTAATGCTATATTTTTATGTATATTATTCCAGGGTAAAATCAAAATGATATCCTGAGGACCTAAGCACTGATGATTCCACCGTTTCAAAAGCTAAATCACTTGTCACCAAATTATGGAAAAAAAAAAAGAACAAAAAAATAAAATTTGAAGATTGCAACAAACAAATTTGCGCCAAAGAAATTGAATTAGATGTCTCAAGTCATTATTAAAATACTTAAGAAATAATAACAAGATTTTCGAAAAAGCCCAACATACTACATATTTTATTTGACTTGTAAAAGTACTTGTTTGTATATTACTACTAATAAACTATCTAATCTAAGCTATTGTACATAGTCTTTATTCTTAGGTAAGCTTTGTTTTTTAGTATAAATTAATATGATATAATAATTGGTATTAGGTATTATATAGGTCACTGTTAAATGTCTGAAAACGATTGTACAGGCTAAATACTCATAATAAAAATCTTATAACCTATAAAGAACCTGCGACTCCTTCACAATTTAAACATCCTTTTAGTTTTAACTCTTTCCGCTGAAGCAATACTGTCCCTTTGAAAAAGTCAGCACCATAGAAGTATATATTATGTGATATAAAGTAAGTGATGTAAAACTGAGTTCTGTTCAATATAACAATAACAATGAAATTTTGCAAAATGTTAAAAATGTATGTCTTAAAACATGATTTATTAAGAAATCTATAATATTATATTAATTAAACATTTAATTTCCATAAAAATGCTTTGACAAAAATGCTGCCTTTTATTAGGACCTTCCTCTAACGAAGTCCGTTAAAAAAATACATAAATAGCTCATAAATGGTAATATTACTTATACTCAAACTCTATAATAATTAATAAAAATTTAACAGGTAAATATTTGTTGACGACGTCACTGGTAGAGAGTGCTTGTATCGGTGGCATAAACAATGGGATCGAGCGGCGTTGCGATGCCATTACCGTTTTCTCGTTTCTTCGTACTTTATTTTCATTTATTTAACGTATATTGACTTCGATATAGAGTATCTTATCAAATTTATTTTAAAAAAATGCTTGATATTTTATTAAAGGAGAGCAATAGTATTGTTTTGAGCCTTCGGAAACTGAACATTTTTATGATATTATAAAGTGATTTTTGCCATTTCTCTATAAGCATTTGGCATCATTGCATCAGAGATGTTGCAAGCAAACAAACCTGCCCATAGTTCCACGGCATGCTACTTCTAGCCTTTCAATGTTCTAAGGTTATGGTACACGCATAGTAGGGCACCGATATGCGATGATAGGGCGACGGCGACGCACGGGCAAGAATAACATTCGTCGAACATGTGTCGCGGCAACGCTGTTTAACGCTCTCTCGATGGACATCGGCTCGCGGGAGCCAAAGTCCATCGAGGGTATCAAAATTTTAACATTGTATGGTTTATCTTCCCGTAGTAGTATTATCTTTGATACTATGCTAGTTTAGGATAACTTATATAAAATCAGACAAAGGATGTAAAATGTAAGCTAGTTAAAAACACTCCCTTTAATATTTACTCACCTATCCGAGTCACTCTGTATTGTTATAAATTAAAACAAGGCCTTGCTTGGACTCCAAGGCGAGAAGCGAGTGATCCTGTCTAAAATTTTTAAAAGATGCCTTATCCTTTCCTATTAGGTAGTAGATAAATAAAAATAAATAAAGTAAATAGGCATTTAATACAGATATTAAAATAATTAATATAAGCAGATATCTATATTATAGAGAGCTAGATATAAGTTTTTAGATAATTAACTAATCAAATGAGTTTTTCTAATTTGTTTAAGATACAGGTATATGGGTGGCAGTGAGATTAAAGCGAGAGATGAGATTTTGGATTGGCGGAGCTTGCAGATATGCATCTTTTGTATGGCAAAGCGCGAGGAAATGCTTTGTTGGCACAGCACTTGTAGAGGCAGCGGAGAATTTTCATAATTTTTTCCAGAATTTTCATAAAAATTGATCAAAGGTTACGGGAGACCTGCCCAATGACGGGAAGTATTGTTAAAACTTATAAATGATGACTGGTAAAAATGTATTTTTCCTTATCGCGTTTATGTTTATGTAATTATGGCACGTATTTAAATTGAGCCCAATAATAGCACTCACAATAGAAGTTAGAGCCAGCAGTTTGTTTTGCTAAAAACAGCGTGCATCGAGTATTACAAAACGATAATCTTCATCCGTTTAAATTGCAAAAGGTGTAGCATCTTATTCCTGGAGACGCTCTTTGTTGTCTTGAGTTCTGCGATTGGTTTCTTTGTCAAACAGAATAACGCTAATTTTCCAGGTTTAATCCTTACAAGTGACGAAAAAGAATTTTCGCGCGAGGGGTCATTTAATCCTGGCAATAACCACGAGTGGAGCTATCAAAACCCTAATGCTAAACACTTCAGAGAGTATCAGCAGAAATTTTACATTAATGTTTGAGCAGGTATTCTTAGCGGCCACTTAAACGTTTTGCTAAATTACCTTGACGGTAATAGTTACTTAGTATTTTTATGAGCTGTTATGTCGGGCCTAATGAAAGATGCCTCTCGAGTTGCGGCTCTGGTTCCAGCACGATGGCTGTCCAGCGCATTTCGCTCGTACTGTAAGGGCTTTTCTAGATAGGACCTACAACAACAGGTGGATTGATAAAGATGGTCCAGTCTCTTGGCCAGTACAACACCTGTAACCAACAGAGCAGACCTAGTTGCTAGAGTTGTGACGGCTGCAGATTTTCTGAGAAATAATCCAGAGGTCTTTGCTCGTGTACGGGCATCTTAAGTCAACAGGTGCTGATAATGCATGGAGGACACTTTGAGCATTTGGTTTGAATTGTTTTTTATTGTTTATTGTTTAGTTAAATTATTTATTTAATGATATTAAACTTTTCGTTGTGAAAAAAAAGTTTTGAAGGATCCTGGTATGGATTTTATTTTTTTGCACGAACCAAACATTCAACAAAAATAGTGGCGTACCTGTTTATTTATAAAAAAATTAAAGTACATGTCCCTGAACAAGTCAAATTACCTGCAGTAGCTCAAAAAGCTTGCCATACCGCCTAAAGTCGAAATTATACCTATTTGTAATGACGTTATTTTTGTTTATCTTTGTTTAGCATATTCCAAACAGCGGCGACAACAAACTTCTGAAAAAAATTGGTGTCTGATGATAATTCATCTTTTATATACTAGGTTATGTGAAATTTCCGTCACTGTCAATCAAAAATATTGGTTTGTCAACTTGTTCTTGAAAGTTATTTCGAAAAGTGTTAGATAATGCCTAAAAAAAGATCTAATAGGTATAATGAACAATCGCAGCTGATGATTTTAAATATATTGGCTTTTTTTCAACTGGAAAAGGAAGAAGTCTGAAAGGGAATTGCACTTCAAATTGAGAATGTGATACAGCGAGCCGCAGATGCAACAAAATTGAGCACAACAACGATCGCAAATATAAAGAAGAATGGAATAAAATCAGATCAGGATTACGCAGCCCGTATATCTTCCAAGCAAAAGACAGCAAAAACCAAAATTACAACATATTTGAAACATAGAATTCGGGACACAATTTATTCTATGTACGCCAGAAAAGAATATGTAATATTGGCAACAATAAGAGAAAAGTTCAAGGAAGAAATTGAATATTTTGAGTTTTCCATTGACTCCTTAAGAAGATGGATCAATAGTATAGGCTTCAAGTGGAAAAAATCAAATAACAGAAAATATTTGATGGACTTGCCAAATATTGTTCATAAAAGAATCAATTTTTTAAGGGAGTATATCAAAAATAGAATGTAGGTCAGGAAGGTTTTACTCCAGTTTTCATTGACGAGACGTGGATTTTTAGTAAGGGATCATTTCGTAGTAGCTGGCAAGATGATACCAAGCACACGGATTCAAGGAAAAACAGTGAAGGTAAAAATTATCTGGTTATCTTTTTAGAATTTTTTTTGAATAAAAACTATTGCCCTTGTAAGGGCCCTCTAACTTCATAATTTCATAGTTTCATAAAATTTCTCTCTAAGACAATATAAGGGAATTTAACTCCATACACTACTCGTATGTGCATGGAACATTACTTATTAATAATATTAAATTTATGTTCTGGAAGAATGATTTCTAAAAGAAGACAATTGAATTATCTTTCATTTTTAAGGTCATCGTTATATCGTGGTCCACGCCTGATCCAAAATGGCTTCATCAATGGTGCAAATTTAATATTCAAGAGTGGATTAAAGACGGGAGATCATCATGACAATATGAACAGGAAAAATTTCGAAAACTGGTTTAAAACTCAGCTGGTTTCTTTCTTCTCATCTTCCCCCAAAGTCATTTATAATCATGGACAATTCAAGTTACCATTCTGGTTTATTAGAAGAAATTCCGAGAAAATCTTGAACAAAGCAGAGACTGACCGAATGGTTGAAAAAAAAGAATATTGGCTTTCCAGAAAAAGCCATGAAAGATAAAATATGGAGTATGACACGCAGAAACTACCCTAGTGAAAAAAGTACTTGATGAATATGTTAAACCTTAAGGACGCAAAATTTTGCGACTGCCACCATATCATTGCCAGTTTAATGCAATTGAAATGGTATGGTCGGGATGTAAACGAAAATATGATCAATATATTTCCAATTTTAACGGGTCACCTTCAGAAGTTCTGACTACATGGGAAAGTGTAATAAACGAAATTTTTATAGATCATTGGCAAAAATATGTTTTTCATACAGAAAAGGTAATTGAAAAGGCTTGGGAGACAATACAAGTGTGTGATGCCTATGACATTCTGCCACTTGTGATTACGAGTGACGAAGACGACGATGACGAAGACAATATCTCTGATTTCAGTTTTGACTTTGACAATACTGACGAGACTGATTAAGCTTTTTTTGCTCTAGCAAATTTTATTTTATGATCGTCGTTTAAGTATTCAATCATATCGTTGCAATTTCATTAACTTGGTAATGCAATATGGCGTGTTTTTTTTTAATTTGCATGTTTTATTTTTTGGAATGGTATTTTCATTTTAATGTGTTAACATATTCCTTCAAGCAGCATTTTTTTTCATGAATAAGTAAATTAAATTGTCAGTATTAAAAATTTTCCCAGTGAGTTAAAATAATTTTTTACCATTATTCACAATTTTTGTAAGCTCGGTTTTGTTACGTCTACTGCTCGTGCCGAATTCTACTTTTCAAATATGTTGTAGATTTGGTTTTTGCGGTCTTTTGATTGGAAAATATATGAGCAGCGTAATCCTGATCTGATTTTATCCCATTCTTCTTTATATTTGAGATCGTTGTTGTGCTCAATTTTGTTGCATCTGCGGCTCGCTCTATCACATTCTCAATTTGAAGTGCAATTCCGTTTCGGACTTGTTGTTTATGTCCCATTATTTATGATTAATTATAATATTTGTTAATTGTTAAGTTTGTTGATAATACAATAAATACTACAAGATTTTTTTAAATTTTTTGGGAATGAAAATATATACACGAATATAAAAATATAAGAATATGCTGCTTAAATAAATCATTTGTTAATTTCTGAACGTATAAAAATACATAGCAGACTACTAATTTCTGAAGGCGATGGTAAAGTTTCTAACCTAATATTGATTGGCAAAAATATCTACGCCATACGTTTTTTCTCACCTGGATGACGTAACTACAAATAGGTATAATTTCGACTTTATAATTTTTTTGACAAATTTCAACTCCCTGTATTTTGGAAACGGCGCACTTCAGACCATAGGTGTGCTATCTCAAACTATTTCTTCATGGCTCTAAATTTTTAGAGTTCTTGTACTTAAATTTGAAGGAAGTTTTACAGTAAATAATTGAATTCTCTAAGTTAATATTTTCTGTTCTTTATTTTATACTGGACTTGTGTAAACACAATTGTATATTATTATTAAAAAAAGTATTGACTATTGACTGTTGATAATTGACCGTAGCTGGATGTTGTCCAGTGGTGCAAAATACTTTTAAATGAAAAAGTGTTTAAGCAAAATATTGAGGGAAAAACCATCTTTTAATATATTGTTTATTTTTTTTTAAAAGAAGCAAAAACTTCAACTTTTAATCAGAAGCCGATAAATCTAATTTTTTTTTTAATAACAAAATACTTTTTATACTTAACGTTCTTCACTTCATCTAAAATCCTAATGACACCAATGCAAATATTTAAAAAACGGAATTTGTTATGGAAATATTAGGATATATTAGGCGATGTAAAAATTTTTACCCTTTTTCTAGAAGTCATGAAAGTAGATAGGTTTTTGCAGGTGAGCTCCTAAATTGCAAATCATCATAGTTTTATATTTATAATTTTCCCACATCGGGATCTGGATAGTATCCCCATCGATGCTATTCCAGATTTAAAACACTGTACTTTGCAAAGTGCAAGTTCTTTTTTTAAAACTTTACATATAGGCATTTGAGCGTATGTTCATAAAACATATCATTAAAGCAAACAAAAAAAGAACTTAGTGATTTGACGTTAAAAATGGCTGGATATAAATAACGATATAAAACAGAAATTAAAAAGCATAAATGATATTTTTTACTATAAGACTCCGTGACGAATGAGAGATTTGAAAAAGAAAAAAAATTGTTTACCGATTTAAAGAGCAGTTATTCAGCTGACAAAATATTATCGGAGTTGTTACTTTGAATAAATCAAGCGCTTTAATTTGAATTATTCCATAATATTTTTGACTAAATATATAATAACGAGAGGAAAAGTTCGGCGGGATATTTTGCCAGCTATAATAAAAAAAATAAGGATCATACTTGCCAGGATGTTTTTCTAGTTATTAGCATCTTTAGGATGAGACAACCAATATTTAAAAAAAAATCTAATTATAAAGAATTCATTGAAAATAACAATCTGCAAATGGTATCTTTGCTTTTACAAAAAAGTTGTAACATGTCTCGAAAATTGCATTATGCCAATTGTAAAATTACATGTATCTTAACGGATAATTTAAATAATGAATATTTGTTCTTTATTAGAGTATTAACATTAAGTAACAAGTTAATTAATGTCTAAGTTGTAATATTTATAAAACCACAACACACATAAAACATTATTTTTCAAAATAGTTATTTATGTAACAAGTGTGTATAATGATCCTTAATGGGAAATTTGTCGCATAACTGTAGGCGACTGCGACATTTCCTATGAATAAAAAAAGGGGATTCTACACACATGTAATATACAAAATTTTTTCTAATACCGAAGAAATTATTAAAAAAAAATCAAAAATGAAATTAATTACTTAACGCACCAGGGCCTAAAAGAAAACTTTAAAAAAATTTTGACAAATTATAAATTAAAGTCAAATAAACAACAAATTACGCATGACAAGATGTCGTGTATTAGGTCAGTTGAAAAATAATTGAGGAACGCATCAAAACGCAGCCTATTCAAACGTTTAAGCCTTCTATGCTATTTTTATTGATTAAATGCGTTTATTTATGTGACTTAGCTTTTTTCTTCTTATGGGCTTATTTATCAACCGATTTAAAAAATAATCATATCAAATTATTGAGAAAAAGAAATCGCATTTCAAAGGTGGTTGTTCCCAATAATATGCTATTTAAAAAAATTAAGTAAATGCCAAAATTAATGGTTTAGACATTTTTAATAGGCGTGTGAAAGATTTAAAATGTAATTCTTAAAATGTAGAGAAATTCTTCCGTGATTATTTCATTCAAAATTAAAACTTGCAACGCATTCATGGCACCCTATTTAAAAATGTAAATAAATGATTTTTTTTATGAGTATAAAACAAATGGTAGCAAATATAGTATCATTGTTTTTAGAATATTATTTTCCTTAGAATATAAGTGTCCCATTTAAAATAAGAAAGTAAGTATCACTTCCTGTTAAACCGGAAGTGGTGGAAAACAATAGAATATATCAAAAGATGCTCTTATAACTATTCTATCGATATACCAAATTTCATTTGTTTATCTTGAAAAGTAAAAAAATTATTAAGTATTCTCGTTTTTCTGTGTCACCCGATATACAGTGCTTTTCTTTGAAGCCCCCCCCCCCATTTATTTTTTAAACGGGTCAAAAAAAAATTTTGAAACTTGGCATAAGTAAATTGGTCTATAGATACTATTTTTCACTGTAAACTAGGTAGTTGTAAATTCCAAGATGGCGGCTGGGCGACATCTTGAGAAAAAATTTTAAATAGAAAGGGGCGTCGTGTGGTACCTCATTTTAAAGGTCTCAATGAGTACTTTATAACCCTGAAATATTAGACCCATATCTTAACTCGTTTCAAAATGGCGGCCTAATAAAAAAGTATTTTTTTTTATTTCAACGTTTTATATTTTTACGATTTTTGAATAGGTAAAAATCAGTGTGCGAAAATAAATGCGTCACTATTTTATTTTGACATAAAAACGACAGTTCTAAATGTCAAAATAACACATAAGCGCCATCTTGAATAAATGCATTAAATAGAAATCTTGTGTTACCTCATTTAAAAGGTTTTATTGAGTACTTTTAATATTTATTGCATGGACTCGGTGGACTCCGTTTTGACCTGTCTAAAAGTAACAGCCAAAAAATACACTGTTGCGATTTTATTAACGTTTTTAATAATAATATACAAATAATTTATAATTTTTGAATTTTGGATTTAAAGATTAACTTTTTGGTTTCTAAAGACTTACTGAACCGCCCTCGTATGTCACATTTCACGTTAAAGGTTATTGAACATTATTTAGACATTCCAAAAACCAAATAGCTATTAAAAAAACTCGAAAAAAAATTTTAAGATATTTTTCCTTAACCGGTAAATTACTCGACAAGAGTAAAACAAACCATGCTGTAATTTACAACTACCTAGTTTACAGTGAAAAATAGTATCTATAGACCAATTTACTTATGCCAAGTTTCAAAAATTTTTTTTGACCCGTTCAAAAAATAAATGGGGGGGGGACTTCAAAGAAAAGCACTGTATCATACGATTTTTTTAGGCACTAGTGCGTAAAAAGTTAAATTTTATAATTCCTGGGAAGTGTGTAAAAGTAAATTTACAAAAGAATCAAGTACATTATTCTAAAGGTTATCATATGTGCTTACCTTTCTTAGATCAATAGAAATTTCTTGCTATATTATTCACCAAATCTTAAAAACCGCACTAAAAACTAATTTAAAGTTTTCTTAAGAACTTCGCGTAAACTACACCCTTTTCCTAAATAGCCGGTAGAAACCCTGTTATCGCAGTGTAAGCGCGCGGCAAACTGAGGTTTTCCGAATTTCCCATTTTCTCACTGTTACGCGCAAATTATGCTCGTTGCGCTTGTCAATGCGTAACAATTTTCGTTGAAATAACCTTAACCGTCACGCACTTTGAAGTTCACGATCGTTTAATGGGATGCAGTTTTAATTAAATGAAATCAACACGCTGTTATCTTTACCATAAATTGACTTGTCTGGTTGTCTGAAACCAATTATGTATAGATAGAAAATAAATTACATGTCAGTTATTTCAGAATTTTTATTAATTTTTTTTTCTAACAACAAGAATGATAATTATAATATAAATAATATCAATCAGAAGAGGTATATTCCAAAACGAGTCACTACGTTTATTGCAGTTTTGACTTGCAATAAACCTTTTATCCCATCAGCTGTATTCAACCAACTACAGCTTTGCTTTAAAGATTTGATCAATCAACAAAAAAATATTTTATGCAAATGCTTAACATAGTTAAATAGTCTTTCAAGAATATTGGCATGTAGTTTGGTCTGGACAAATGCCGTGTCTTCAATATAACCAGAGAGGACAAATAGAACAGATAGGGTACGATATGGACAGTGGCGAAGCGTGAACTTTTTTTTCGGGTAGACAATCAATAAAAATTGTTAATTAAAAAAAAATGTGTATTTAATATTATTCACTTTAATGAAATAGAGAATGAAAGCGCATTAAATAATAACTCAAAGAGAAAAATTATGTAGTGATATAAAAAAGAAACAAATATTTACTACTAACATAAAGAGACAGATGGATAAAAATAAATATTACTTTCAAAAAAACACAATATAGGTATAACCATGACCTATCAATCCATAATATCCATTATTTTAAAATTAATTAAAGACAAATAAAAACACAACTAAAATACAATTGCCAATATCGAACAGTCGTTCATAAATAACCACTAAAATATCCGCTAAAAAAACCTTTTGTTATACACCCAAAAATGAAACCAGATCAACCGTGTCCATAAAGAATAACCCTCAACAGCATAATAAAATAGCTGGTCGACTCCGATAGACAAAAGCTCGAATGTCTTCTCCGCGAGTTAAATTTCGCAGACGTAATAGGCTGAATACTGATGTGACCGGACCTCGGTCACCTGCTTAATGCGTATTTGGTTCGATTAGATGCTCCAAATTTCGGAAGACAAATATCAATGTGTCTTCCTAGGTCTTGTATATATTAATTGGGTGTTAGCCCTGCATTTTTATTTTAATTGGTGCGTCAGGTCTTCGAATTAATCATATTTAGATGCTATAAAATACTAGTAAGGAGAGCGACTACGTTCTTTGTTTTTTTTTTTAAATTTTAATTCAACAATTATATGAAATAATTATGTGATAAATTAATGACAAATAACTAGATAATTTTGGGTAGACAGTGTCTACCTTGTCTACTCGTACTAGGGTTGCCAGATGTCCTGGATTTCGCAGGATGCCCTGGATTTGAGACTGGAATGTAGGCGTCCTGCGAAGACCTGAGCAAGGACGCCTAATGTCCTGGATTTCAGAAAAGCAAATATTTCAAACTACAAATCCTTTTTTTTCACGGCTCCCCCCGGCTACCGCGTTTTGCTTAATTCGAACGTAATATTCTGCGCCATCTTTTAATTAATAGAAAAAAATGCCATAATATTAACCACGCAGATCGCTTTTCGAGACGTATCCAATAGCGCTAGCGGCACTAGCGCGGCGGACGGCATTGGCAGTTTGATTAATTTTTGGGATTCCCCCAAATGTGTTTACTATTGTTTTGTATTTTGAGGTTATATTATTATTATATTACCATCAGTTGGCAAAACTTCTTATACAACCCGCGAGTATAGAGTTAGTTATTAGTTTTTCAAGTATTTAGTACACCTTTTACGCATTTTCTTTCTGATCAGTAGAAATTAAAAAGGTAAGTGTTTTTTGGGTTTAAAAAAATATTGCACGATCCCGATACCTATTTTGATATATAGGTATTTAAACATTTGTGTTTTTTTTAGTATTTTGTAAGATGGATGAACTAAATGGCCCTCAAAAAAAGCTAAAAGATTAAATAAATATAGAAAAGAGTGGGAAAATACTTTTATTTGGCTCGCAGAGGATAATCAAAAAGCTAGGTGCAAATTGTGTAAAAAGTCTTTTTCATTTATATATGGGGGTCTAGGTGACATAAAGCGGCACGCGGAAAGCTCTGAGCATAAAAAACACGAAATTGTGTTAAAGCAAAATAAAACACTACAATCATTTTTGGGACGAGAAGGAGAAGTTATGGATTTTCAACAAGAAAAAATACTGACCTCAGAAGTGGCAAATGTATATCATACTGTTAAACATGTTCATTCCTATAATTTATTAGATTGTACAAGTCAATTGCTTGCAGTAATGTATCCTGATTCCAATATTGCCACAAAAACTCGTTTGGGTAGAACAAAAGCAAGTATGATTGCTTTAAATGTCCTGGCCCCTTCTTCAGTAGAAAGTCGAAAGATGTGAGCTTAGCAAAGGAGTTTTTTTTTAAATATCCACAGATGCCTCTAATCATGGAAGCGCTAAGCTTTTCCCAATACTTTTAAGGTATTGTACATTTAAGGAATTACTTATACGTATACTTTCAAATAAGTTTTTCTTGAGGTATTATGTTCCATCAGAAGGAGTAAAATTATTTCTTCTTCATTTTTTCGAAGATCCCGACGAGAGTGCAAATGGTATTTACACTAACTTAAAAACTAGAATTCGAGATGCTGGCCTTTTACTAAACTACATATCATGCTATTCGGCTGATAATGCAAATGTTAATTTTGGACGCTTACATTCTGTGTATAAATTATTATATAAGGAGAATAATAAAGTTCTTGCAGTGGGTTGTCCTGCGCATATGGTAAACAATTCTGTAAAAAATGCTTTAGCAAAATGCCGTTTTGATGTAGAAACTTTGATTTTAAAAACTTTTAACCATTTTTCATCTCAAGCAAAAAGGTGCAAAGAGTTAAAAGATTTTTCCAGGAAGGAACTTTCCCAGGAAGAAACAATTCCTATTGCACTATAGGATTTTTTCTCTGAAGACAATTTTGTAGTACAGAAAACTGAATGTTATCTATGTTTTTTTCACAACTCACTAAAAATTGTTTTTGACACAGAACAAAAACTTGAAAAAGCCAATTTACTTTGTTTCGAAGTTTACAATATTTTAAAATCTCTAAGAGAAGAAATTAGTCAAGGAATAAATAACAATTTCTCTCCAAATGAACAAACTCAAATAAGAGACTCCTGTTTAGAATTTTATAAAAATATTGCTGCTTATCTAGATTCAAAATATGTATAGTCAAAACTACCCTTGACAAAGCTTGCACTTTATCTGAGGAGACTAATATTATCCAGAAATGGAATAACATATTCAAAGGTAATCCGGAACTTATTAATTTTTTAAAAGTAATACAATTTGTTTCCATATACGGGTCAAATGCTGACTCTGAAAGAATTTTTTCTTTATGTAATGCACCCTGGAGCGACAGACTAAAGATTTAGACAGCCGCAATAAACTCCTGGTTGATCACGTAAAAGCAGAGCTTCAGATTAAAACTAATTTTAATTTAAAGTGCAAAGAATTTTCAATATGGCTATTAAAAATAAAAGGCTCTTGCAGGCAGTCAGATCTAACCAAAAATATTCTTTTTCATCCAAATAATTTTTTTAAAGCATTTTAAAACATTTATCATTTATGTATTATAAAGTAAGGAATATATGAGTATCCTGTTTTAATTTGGTACCATAATTTAAACAAATGTAATTTTTATGTAAAATATATTTTTTGTAATACATTTTTTTATGTAAAATATACTTATGTAAATAACTGTCAGTTTAATAAAAACATGTCCTTTATTATTTTTATCTGTCCTTCCTTTTTTAATATTGTGTCCTGTGATTTTTAAATTTAAACCTGGCAACCCTAATTCGTACGCTTTGCCACTGGATATGGAGAATAGACAAAACATAGCGTCATTGGGTACTGACGAACATTACAAATATTTAGTTGTAGAGCAGGCATTAAAAGTGGACTATCAAGCATTGATGCAGAACTAAACATAAGGTTCACTAAAAGGGTAAGACAGGTTATACGAACAGTGTTATCTTAACAGCGAAATAAGTTCCAGTATTGAACATATACAACACTACAAACCAGAATATTTACAAGATTATCATAAATTTTTCCAGGGTGAAGTACCATTATGCAAAGCAAAATAATAGACGAAGGGTCCTGTTTACTACACAATCTTTATTTCAAGAATCACGATGCGTTTCGGTTGTTAAACCGTGCAGAATATTGATGTAATTAAGGCATTCGCTAAAAAAACTACTAATCCCCTGAAAAATGTTTACAGCCTAAACGCCTTTTTTATAAACTCATGTCCTACCCAATTAGCAATTTTTCGACGCGACAACGTTGCATTGTTACGTTGTCTTAACCGTAGAGACAACCCCGTTTTACACCAATTTGAAAGAGATTTTTTTGGTTGTTTCAACGTTACGCAGTGACTACCCGTTAATTTTCTAAACGCTTTTGCAACGTTTTTAGAGTTACTGATTTTTGGACGGATGGACGCCATAACGACAGAAAAATTAATTACTTTTTTAAAAATAAGCTAATAGATAACTCCAGTAGGCAGCTACTCCAAAAATACAACCTTTTTAATCCATCTTTTGAACAGACCTTATTAATATTTGTTTTCTATGTAGTATAATATAGTGAATTATACAGGTAAAATATCCGTTTTGAAAGATTTACAAGCACTTAATTTATAAACGGAACATAGTTTATTATGAAAAGATGTTATTTTAGCCCTAAATAAGATGTGCGCCCTGAATTTATAGCGAATTTCGAAAAAAAAATAATAAGTAATTTTTTTTATTGGTTAGATAAGGAACCCGCTGTCGTTGTCCCTGGTTGGCCTGAAGCAAGGGGAAGAATGGATGGACCTAACCTAACATTTTATTATTTCAATTTTATTATTGTTTACAGTTTGTTGCGCGTATGCAGCACGTTTTTTTACAAACTTTAATAAACAAAAACTTTAACTTTTACAAAAAAATTCATAAGCTCTTCGAAAAATATAAAAATGCAGAATATTATTATAATGTTCACATGATAGTAAGTAATGCGATACAGGTGCAATACGTCGAAGTTTGGTCAAAAATAAACGTCGTTGCAAAACCAACTAACATTTGCACTGAAAACAACATTGCAACTAGTAAAAAAAAGAGAAATCTCAACTTAGGTGACTGCAAATTGTTAAATGGGTACTGTTTCATCGAAAAACTAATTCAGTTAAAAATATAATTTTTAGCATTTTCTTGGCACCGATCGATTCAGGTAAAGTGTGTTAAAATAATAAAAAAATCTTAAAAATAAGAAAACCGTAGGTAACGATGAAATTGCTACCTCACTAATTAAGGAGGCCGCTTACAAAATTGCAAAACCATTAAAAATGATAATAAATTTATGTTTTCTAACAGGTCATTTTCCTACAAAATTAAAGCATGCCTGTATCAAACTTATTCATAAAAAAGAAGATAGAGATGTTGAACAGAATTAAAGTGCTATATCATTGCTACCTAAAATAAGTAAAATTTTTGAAAGTGCTATAAATAACAGGCTATTTTTAGAAAATAATAAAGTAATTACCGGAAGTCAAAATGGTTTTAGACAGGGTAAGTCAACCATTCGCGCTATTTATCACGCTATGATAAAAATACTAAGCTCAGTAAATAAAAAGAAAGAAACTGTAGGTGTGTGCTTAGACCTTTCTAAAGCTTTTGATAGTGTAGACCACGAAAAACTAATAGAAAAATTGGATAGGTTTGGTGTAAGGGGCGTTGCACTTGATTTGTTAAAATGATGCTTGGAAGGTAGAACGCAGAGTGTTGTGTGAGTAGATTTTCAAGGTAAAAAAATATTTTCCGAAAATGTAAATGTAGCAAAGGGTGTTCCCCAGGGATCAATTGTTTAAATTAATAACCAAACCAACAATAACCATACATTTCCCGTAAAGAATTGAAAAATATTTATTTTTCCGTTAGTTTATATTATAAAGTCTCTAGTATACAAATGTCACGAATACATTATCGGAGTGATTAAAAAAATAATTATATATATTTTTTTAAATATTGGTATTCAATATACAATTTAATGTCCAAATCAACTTCATACAAAAAGTCTTTTTTCAGAACTCTACACTCATGGGGACACATGATCAAAAACCGGAGTAACCTCTGATAAAATGGAGTGGATTTGCGCAATTGATTCTGTTACAGATGTTTTAAGAGGGCGATAAACCACTGCAATGAGAATGTGGCATTTTTTAGAATGTTCACCCTTTTAGCACATTTAGATGTTTTAAACAATTTAACACGGACATTTTTTATACAGATATGCAAAACGTAGATTGGAACAACATATATCGGATTCAGGACATTAATGATAAAATTATCTTTTTAACTGAAAACTTAATCAATATTTTTAATTTTCACGACGGGCGCGTGCCGTCACGAACTGTAAGACTCAGCAGCCGCCAGCTCCTTGGCTTACGGATACTTTGAAACTTATTTTAAGGCAGCGTGATATTACTTTTAATAAATTTAAACGAAACAAAACCACAACTAATTGGAATAGCTATAAAGAGCTTCGGAACTTTGCCCTAGCATCCGTAAGGCGAGAAAAAGCTGCTTACCTGAAATACGTCTCTAATCGGGATATCGTAACTATATGGAAACGTTTAAAGATAGCTCGAGTTATGACAGGGTCGCCGGAGTTACCTGTAAAGCTGCAAGATGCTGACAAGATAAATGACTATTTTTTATCATTTTTTAAACAAAATGGAGTTGATCCGAGTCTCAGATTTTTTTGAGTCAAATAGGCGTAATTCCACTGCTTTTGTTTTTTCGTTTCCTACTCAGGCAGAGAAACGCAGAGGCATTGACGAGTTAACGTCAAATACGCCGGGTATTAATAACATGATACTTTTTATAGTAATCCTATATATCCTATTCTATTGGATTCCCTTATCTAAAGTAACTTTACCATCTCGAATAACCGATTTAAGACCTGTGAGTCTCTTGCCTGTTTTAAGTAAGCTTCTTGAGAAAGGGGTATACAGACAAATGTTTTCTTTTGTGGATAGTGCCGGTTTACTGCCTTCCACTCAGTCAGGTTTTCGTCTCGGTTTTAGTACGACAAGCACTTTAATGAATTTAAATGATTTGATAATTTCAGCTATGGATAAAGAGCTGGTTGCTATACTAGTCTTACTCGATTATTCAAAAGTGTTCGATTGTGTTGATCATAATCTTATGTGTGCTAAATTAAAGTATTTTGGATTTTCAGACAGAGTGGTTTGCTTTTTTAAATCGTACTTATGTGGTAGGCAGCAGATTGTACGTACACAGGTGGGAACACCGTCAATGGTCACTGAGTCCATTTTGGGATTTCTGTTATTTCTATTATACAACTTTGATATGAATAAAACAACTAGATACTCTCAAATACAGTCTTATGCCGATGACACACAAGTGTTATACACCTTTAATCCTAATCATAATAATGATGCAGAAACTGAAATAAACAGTGACTTATTTAACATTTGTCAGTATAGTAGAAAGCATGGACTGAGGTTAAATACTGATAAAACCAAGGTCTTGCTTTTTACATCAAGCCTCAACTCAGAGCTTCTCAGGGGATACATTCATCTTGAGATAAAGAATCAGCAGCTTGTCTACTCAAACACTAATGATTTGGGAATTGTATATGATATAATGCTTAGATTTGAGGATCATATTTCAACACTGAGTAAAAGGACATATGTAAGTTTAAAAGGTTTATACGCAAACAAACATATTTTGAACTTTAAAGTGCGTAAAAAATTATGTGAAACATATGTTTTATCAAAATTGACTTACGGTTTAACTCTCTTTTACCCATGTCTTACTCAGGTTGAAAAAATGAGGCTTCAAAGGATGCAAAATAACTGCTGTCGAGTTATTTATGGACTCAAGGAATTTTAAACATTGATACAATAGTTAAATTGGCTGAATGTCGAAAATTTTTTAAGTATCTTCTTTTAATGTTAATTTATAAAATTTTAGATACAAACTTGCCTTTATATATAAGATCTAAATTAATATTTAGGGAGGACACTCATTAGCGCTCTTTGAGAGTTAGAAACAAGTTAATTATGCCACAACATATTACTGCATTATTTTAGAGAAGTTTTTCGTTTATAGCTGTGTTATTATATAATAATTTTTATATTCATATTTCTAATTCTATCTCAATTTTCCAAAAAAATATAAAGAATGTGTTGTTTTAGCAAAATGTCTACAAATAGTCTACGTATAAAATGTATAGTTTCAGCATAATGTCTTTATTCTTAATAAAGACATTATTTATTTATTTATTTTATAAGATGGCCAAATAGCCAGCTAGCGATCATACTTTCAGAAACAAACACAAATTTCTTTGTTGCATCGTGTATAATGACAGGTAGACCAAGCAACACTTCTGCGTTTAAGTGAACAGAAAGTAGGGACACGTCATAAGACCAATCAAGAGAATGTGTTTTTATTTTGTTTATGTGTTTTTTATTCATTATATTAAACAAATCTTTATGAAGATTATTAGAGTTTTTAATGTGGACGTAATATAATACTTGTTTAGATATATTGAAAATAAGTGAGGGCGAATTTTTTTACAATTTACCTCATCCCAGGGGTAAGTTGTGCCATTGCTGGGGTAATCGGTAACACTATATTCTACTTTGAAAAAATAGGTATAATTATGATTTTAAAGCAAAAATTTATGAAAAACTTGCTTAATTGGTAAGATATAAATAAAAATACACTCCAATATAAAAATATTTATTTTAAATGGTAAAGCATGCAAGGGCAGGTATTGATATCTAATTTAAGAAAACCTCGAAGAAAACATAAAATAATTTCACAACCGTAATATTAAAAAATTAAATCATAACTTCTTAATAGTTATTAGAGAATATAACTAAAATAAACATTTAGATTACAAGTTATACATTGAGTCCAACTTTCTCCAGGTCTACTTCTGGAAAAACTTTCGCAGCAAATAATACAAATACCATCATTCTCACCAGGCTCGTCATCGGACGCTCCTGGAATACTTTTCTTTTTGCTCTTCTTAACTTTGATGCAGGTCTTTTATTTTTTTTAAGGAGTTTTGCTCTCGTTTCAGATTTTAATGCTTGCAGTTCTGGTGTATCGGATAAAACAGCAGACTTTTGCTTTTTTCGGCCCCTAGTTGTTTGTTTTTTTGGCGCAGCCTTTAAAAGGGGACTGCTGCTGGGAAAAAGTTGAGTGTCGTTGCTGTGTTTTCACGAGAAGCTTGATTAGGCGGAGGTAAAACCACTGGAGGTAGATGGTATGTCTATAATTGTCTAAGTCTTCAACTACGGAACTAGCATGGTTAGATGAATTGTGGGTGTCCATAGATGCATTATATGATGTTTTATCAAGTGGAACATTTTTTATAGGAAACAGTGCAGACTCTACTGTTGTGTTGGGTTGGTGGTTGGTCTTTTTCCAGTTGTTGGAGGTCTTCTTGTAATGGTCTATCAGTTACAATGGCCGGCAGGAAATCATCTTCCCCAAAGATGTCCCTGTTAGACGGTTCAATTTCTGTGCATTGAAAGCCTTAGCTAATGTTATTTGGTGTAATTGCTAGCAGCAGCATCTGACGAGCGAGTCCTGGAGTATCATATATGGTCATTGATTTTCCGGGATTACTACGCATCCAGGAGTCTTATTGTGAAGTCACATACTTTTTCAATGAACCATATACCGACCTGTCAAGGGGCTGGAGCCGGTGGGAACAATGAGGAGGAAATGACAATAACACCACTCCATATTTAACAGTTTTGTACGCCCCATGGTTATCTAATAGTAACAAGAGAGGTTTTTCTAGAGAGGGTCGAATATGGCAAATAAAGTGTTTAATAAATATTAAAAATTCATTAGCCGTTATCCAGCCAGATCCATTACGAGCTCCCATGCAGCCTGGAGGACCATCTCGAATAAAATGATTCTGATAACGTTTCGGAGGTAATATAAACATTGGTGGAACGTGATTTCCAGTTGCGTTTACGGCAATACATAAAGTTATCAAAACCCTTCTTTCACTGGATGTTATATACCTCCTACTTGTTTTGTGCCTTTTTCCGCTACAACTTTTCCCAGCCTTTAAACGGTTGTCAGTGCGGTTTCATCCAAATTCCATATGTCAGCTTGAGAAAATTGAAATTTGTCCCGGACATAAGCAAGTTTGTCGTAAAATAGGTTAACATTATTTTTATTAAAGTTTGTCACGCGTCCAATGCTGATTGCCTCGAGAACCCTTGATAAGGTAAGATGTTTTTTCAGAAAAGTTAGCCAATCCTCTCCTGCTGCTTTATTTTTTTAACCAAGATTTGAAAACTTTAGTGTGCAAATTGTAACATGTTACAATTTATTTATAATATAACTATCAATATAACTACCCCCGTGTCTAAAGACAGTAATTTTGTTCAGTTCAGTTGTTTTTTTTTTAGATTTACAAGCTTTGTGATTTCTTTTGTTGTTATTCACCTTCTCAAACCCACTTGAAATCTGATTCAGTTCAGAAGTCAATCGGATCGGTCGACTGTTCATAATAGAAAGAATTTTTTTAATAAGCTGTTTAGTTTAACTAACTAGAAATAAATAAATATAATTAATAAAAGCAAACCTGAATATTAAGCACTGACATGATTGGTTCGGTAGCCCCCACTTGATAGCACGGCGTTTACAGAACAAAAGATGACTGATTTTTTGAGAAATTATATAATAATAATAATAATAATAAAGTGTATTTGTCATCAGTTTCAACGGAAACATAACAATTATCAAATAATTAGAGCAGAAGTTTACAATATATCATATAATACTCTTACAACTATCCATCTGCATAACTTAATCAAATATATAAGAAACACAATACATACAAAGAATCATAACAACAATTAACTCCAAATAGCTAATTTAAAACATCACATCAGGTAAAGCATTATACATCCTAATGCAATTATAGTAGGGACATCTTTTCAGACAGTGCCGTTCGGTGAGAGGGATTTCTAAGACTATTGCATTGCCTTATTGTCATTATATTATAGACATCTGAATTTTTTTGAAAGGACGTAAAATGATTTTTTGCTATCATCGAAATATTCAAAATGTACAAGCAAGGCACTGTCAATATTTTAAGTCTTTCAAAGTGTGATCTATCGGATTCGGTATTTTTTAATCCTAGCATGCATCTATCTGATTCTATCTGAACCAGCTCAGTTGTATAGTACGACAATAAAGACTCAAAACACAACTGGTTTCTCAAATACCTTATTATATAACAAGCTCCGTGAATTTTCCCGATAACCGCTACAATTTCTCCTTTCCAGGAAAGTTCCCGATCAAGAAACTTACTCTCTGGAACCTGAGGGATACTCTTACCCTCTAAGGATGCCTAAAGCGATCTGTATGAGACAACATTTTTTTTCAGCCTATTCTGGCGACACCATCTTGACATTTCAGTTATGGCAATGCTTGTTTTTTTTGCCAGTATGGATTCATTTTCGGAAATAAGAATACAAGACATGTAATCAGTAAATTGAAAAACTGGATTAGAGGTTATTACTTCACTTAACTCATTTACAAACACCAGAAATACCACCATTTTGTAGTGGGTAAAGATATTGAATTTATATTTTAGGGTTATAAAGTACTCGACAGGAGCTTCAAAATGATGTGCCACAAGACCACCTTTTTCATCTGTCAATTTTGCTTTAAAACATAGTATCCATTCATCAATTTCATTACCTCAAGTTTCAATATTTTTAATTGATCCGTTCAAAAAATAAAAGGGGGGAGGGATATTAAAGAAAAGCATTGTATATGTGTGATTTAAAAAAAATTATGTACTTAACCCTAGAATGCTACACTTATTTCCGACTCTGCATCTGCTATACAGGGGTACAACCGTACCTCAAATAAAACACGTCGTATTTTAGAAAAACGAAAAATGTATTCACCTATAGAAAAATAATAACTTAAACCGAGTCTCTAAGAACACTTTTAACGCACATCGATAATAAAATGTTCATGCGGCACACATTGCGCATATTTTTTTTTGATGTTGCAAACAAACGAACTTTTTGCATACAGCACAGCTTACTCTCGATTTTCGATCCTCCCTTCTGTGACAAAACACACACCTACCCACTGTTGTTGTAAGCCTAGTAGGTACTTCTTCTGAAGTGGTTATCTTGAGGACCCTTCATATAGTTTCACGGAGTTCGCGCCTCAAAGTTGGAGCTTCCAAACGACTCATCATGTGCGGTCTGACCAGGTCAAAGGCAAGCTTCTTGAGGTATTCTCTCCTGTGCTTTACAATTTCTTTATTCACTTGACCAGAGCCACGCAAAAGAATCATTGAATTATATCCCAGAATATCCAACAAGCTATAGAACAGACATAATGGCCAGCGACGTGTTTTTCTACCAGTAGAATAAGTGTGGCACAACTAGTCTAAAGTATCCACTCCTCCTTTTGTAGAATTATAAAATTGAATACTTTCTGGTAATTTGGTCGTAAATGGCTCATCACCTTTTTCGTGCATTGTCGAAAGCATAATTACTGCTTTTTTAGCACTCTTGGATGGACAGTATGATAACAGTGTTAGATGTCCACTGTAGCAAACCATGGCAAAATTTTGATTCCTTTCTTTGAGTTCCAAAAACGACTCAGGAATTTCTTTTTTATTTCATCTCACAGTACCAACAATGATAATGTTCCTCTCCAAAAGATGTTTCGCGGTCTCAATAGAAGTAAACCAGTTATCCATGGTCAAGTTCCTATTTGTTCCTTGGACAGAACTGGTTAGCTTATTACAGTAATACTGAGCTAGAGGAACATCAGTTGGTGTGGAACCTTTTTCTATATAAATTTCAGCATCAAGTGCAAAAGCCGTTTTGGCATCACAGGACAACACAATTTTGATTCCGTATTTATTGGGCTTTGAAGGGATGTATATTTTAAAAGGACATCGCCCTCTAAAACCAACCAATTGTTCATTAATTGTAATATATTCTGAAGGAGTATATAGGTTTTTCATTTTAACGATTGACCTCTCAAATACCTCTCGAAAAGCTTCAAGCTTATCAGTTTCTTTTCTTTCAGCTCTGGACTGCTTATCATCAAAGCGAAGACAGTTTATCAAAAACCTGAAACGTGCCTCGGGCATGGTAGCACGGAATATTGGAATTCCTGTGTCTTTATCAAATAGTTCCTTGGTCAAAACTCCGGCCATTTTCATAACACCGGCATAATAAAATAGCCCGAAAAGTGCTTGTTTAATGCTGTTTGTATCCTTAGTCCAAGAGGGTCTCTTACCTACTGGCGTAATAACAGGTACATCAGTATCTTGGTCATCGTTCTTATTTGAATATTTCAATCGTTGAACTTGGATCTCGTTATTAGTATATTGGGTAATTTTATCGAGATTTTCTTGAGTGAAACATAATTTTCAAGCTTCAGTTCCCGATGTTATATGTTTTGCTTCGTTTTTGTTTCCAGGCAAATGCAAAACCAGATTTCGTTTTGGTGTACGATGAATTGCGCCTTTCTTACCTGACCACATAAACCCATTTTTACCCCTTAATTTGGTAGACACTGGTAAAATTTCCACCATATCTCTGTTGATCGCCTGTATTTCTGCCAATGGTATATTGTCATCTTCCGAATCTGTATCAGATGGAGAGGTATCCTGAGTCTGTTCTGGTGCAATAAAAGAATTAAGATTGATTTGATTGCCGCGTATTTCACCCTCTTCTGGCTCTTCTCTAAAATCAGGTATAATGGCATCTTCCTCCTCGCTGTCTTGCGAAAAACTGTCTGAATCCGATTCATTCATAGAGAATGCGATGAATTTCTCCGACATCTTCAGGCTTTGTTAGGTCGAAGAACTTTTTCTGCCCAGCCATTATTCGTGCAGCCTAACAAAGAAAATCAATAATAACTTAAAAATCAAAGAAAAATATAATAACTTAAAGAAAAATTTAAAAAAACATATTTTCAAAGTATTATAGACATATTTTTCAAAAAAAATATACTTAATTTATAATATTAATCACCAAAATCTACTGAAAAGCGAAATAATCACAGAGTATATTTAACCTAAACTGCTACACTGGGATACGCGCTAACCCCAAATATCACAAATCTCGAAAAGAAAAAACCGTGTGCCAATGTCAATTGTCACACGCGAACTGACTTAATAAGACGTCGGCGTTCGTTCCCCCGCCCACTTCCATTAAACTTGACTTATGATTAATGATGAGGTACAAATGTACCCCAAGTAGTATTCCAGGGTTAAAAAATGTAAGTTAAAAACTCAGAAAAAAATAATAATTAAATAAAAAAAAATTGTATAAATCTGAATATCGATGTCACAGGGCACCTGGGTGATCGTTGTTCGATGTTCCCCTTCACAAGTTCACATTTACACTGTACTGTTTATAATGTTTATGCATTATACATAATGTATTTACACTTGTAGTACTAAATGTGTTAGCAGCTCAGCATGTTTCCTGGCTTATTTGTTCTTTTCTTTTTCTTAATTTTGTCATTATTTGTTTTTGTTAATATTAATTAATTTTAAGGGTTTTTTCACAATAGATCTTATATCAGAATAAATGGTTGGAATTTTAAGTTTGTCCTTTCGGCGTGGACTAAATGCTATTTATTTGTCGTTGCATTTATTGCCATTAGAATTGTTTGCTTTGTGTACTTTCGTTTTGCTGTTTTTTTACGTGCCTTTGACAAGGGATCATAAAGTTGATGATACGGACCGTGGTAGTAAAAAAAGGAAAATATATATCACGTCTAAGAAACGTAGGAGTGAGCATGTTAGGTAAGTTCTAATGGTTTTTAGGTTATGTTGAAATTATCCTTCTGTTTACGAGTATAAGCTCTTATGTTGTTAGGTATCGTTAATATTTTAACAGTAATTTCTTTTAAAGACATTTTTTTTGCCATAAACTGTCCCACGACGACATAAAAACAATCAGAAATATGTGTTATAAAACGACAAGAAAAAATGTACAGCATAATAAATTGAGAAATTTTATCGATGTTGAAAAACCAGAGAATAGTTGTAACCGAAAACCAGAATCACGATTTTTTTATAAGATAGAGATAGTAAGTTTTACTTTGGAATAATTTTAATTTAGTTTCACAGAGATTGTCTAGGTATAAAATACAGTTAAAAATATTGTATTTTTAAAATCTCTTCTTAAGTTATTCCTACGAAGTGCCTAAAAAAATGCTAAACTGAAAATTTATTAAAACTAACGGTGTATGAGAAATAAACAATGCTTATGTTGACAATAGTTTTTTCGTGCAATAATATGAGCGGGACCTGGAGACTTTCATTTACCATGAACCTCTCCAACTGTAAAATTTATTAATTATTAGTAAAATATTTTTCAGGTAATAGAAAAGCTGATGAGTTTTCTAGAGGTTAAATTGAAATTAAATTTTATTTAAAAGTAGAGCTACTTGAAACTTAAAAAATTAAAAATTATATCTAATATGCCCATATTTCATAAATCCATTCTGAAGTAATTCCTATATTTAAAAAATGTTATGTATTATTCTGCTAAATAAAATACATCCAATAAATGCATTAATACCAAAAGTTCTATACTCCTTTTACACAAATTCAGTATAAACTTATCTTGCGCCCTCTTTAGATTAGCGAGAATCTCAACGATCTTTACCTCCAACGCCATCTCATTTCTTAACTGAAATGCTTTTTAATAATTGAAACCATGTTTATTACTGGCTGTAATGAGAGAATGTCATACAATTTTTGGACTAGCTTAAGTCAAAAATATTTTCCTTCTTCATAAGAAAATATAAGATTAAATGCTTTATTGCTGAGTATCTAACGAAATATAAAATTAAATACTATATTACTTGCAAAAAACTATGGCTAAAATTTCAGCTCGTTCAAATGGATAAATTATATTCCATAAATGAGGGTGTGGTTCACGCAGCGATTATTAATGCAACAAGGGCTTTTTCAAATACCTGTAATGTTTATCCATAATAAAGTTTAATTACGACCACTTTTTATATATTATAAACTTTGCGGCTTAGCACCCTGAATAAGTTAATTAAAGTTTACTAATTAAAAACCAAACCTCAAAAATACAAACGAACTACTGTCCAATTAGTAATGACGTAAAACGTAAAAACTATAAGAATATATTAAATCTGAAATTAAGCTTCGAGATTCTTATACATATTTTGCTCTCATTTTCTATTTTGTTTTTCGCTATTTGATCTGGTATCTTTAGATTTTCTAAATTGTTTTTAAAAGTATTTTAACCAATTATTAGTAGGTGAACGTATCGTAATTCGTTTGCAAGATAAGAATATTTGGTGGTAAATCAAAAGACTATGCTTGCCAAGAACTTAAACTTAAATTAATAATTTTAAAGGATATTCTAAATTTATACCAACGGCGTATAGATGGCGATAGTCTTGCAAGACAATTTCTTTTATGTCAAAGATCGATTGAGCTATACTCGTTCGTTGTTTCCCAAATACGACGGGAGATGGTGAAAGTAATGTCTTTACAGGTAATATTTGAATTGGTATATCAAGGCTGCCGCACAAAGGCAAAAGAAGGTACACGTAAAAATTAAGTTTCGAGATAAACGAGTTTAAAGGTAAATTTAAGGCCACGTATTTATTATTTGTCCGAATTGCATGAAAATTTAAATTCAAGGGTTTTTTTAACTTCTCTTTTCAACCAAATACATTTAAATTGATTTAAACAATATTTAAATAGTGTTTTGTTGATTACACTACTTTGCCTTTGTATTTTTTTAACGTGCCTTAAAAAAATGGCAAACTAAGGTATAAGCACTTACCCTACTTTGCCTTGGTACTAAGGTCATGAAAAAATAGATAAGAACTGGTAAACTAGTGTATACTTATACACTAAATTTGAAGAAATGGGAAGATATTCGGGTTTAAATTAAAGAACGTGGAAATATCCTAATTTTTAATATAAACTTGCTGGAACTTAAAATTAATTTTCACAGAAAATATTCTTATAAAAACTTAAAGAAAAATAAAAAAATAAAAAAAAACAAAAATCATAACTCTTTAAACAAAATTGTTAAAATAATAAAAAAATCTCTTAGGTTCAAGGTTTTAAAACTTAACCGGATTTGTATATTTGGAATTTGTACCAATAATGTCGATTTAATTAACAAAATAGGTGTAAAGTATATAAATACGATTTTTTTAATAAAGGGCCAAAATAGGAACTAAAAAAAATATATTCTTGGTAACGTAAGAAAAATTATAATAAACAACAAATCATTATAGCCCTTCCTCTAGCAAATCATTGGCTTCGGTAGAAGGCATCTCTTGCCAAAACTACCTTCTCGAAGGCTTCATGTGTGGAGCTAAGCTTCTCATAATTCGATCTCTTTTATCGCTATTTATTCCACGAACATTTGCTAGTTTAGATGGCATAATATTTAAATTTATTTTTCTCTTTAATTTAAGATTAGATTCTTTGTATTCCAAATTTTTAAAATCGGTTTTATATGAAACGCTTCCTTTCCCTTCACAAAACAAATCTTTACTATGTCTTTAAGCAAAATAGCGTCACTGTTTTTATCTTTTTTTGAAGTATTTTTGGAAAATATATTTTCTATTTTCATGAAATCGGTGATTCATTTCTTTTGTTACCAATCGTTTCGCAGATTTTACAACAACTTCAATAAAGTCGCCCATATCTTCGATAGTGTTTTTTTTCTTTGCACACTGTTCAATTTTGCCGTGCAAGCCATCGGCGGAGTTATAAGTGTGCCCTTTTAATAAATATTTTATGGTTATAGATTTAAGAGAGCAACAATCATTATTAATGTATATTATTAAAATTGAAAAAAGTAACCAATTTTTATTTTGCGCCGTAAAATTATCAGCCCACAAAATAACTTCTGATGCATCTCTACAGAGATCCAAAAATTTTATAAATGCACTGGCAACGTCTTCTCCTCTTCGTCCAGCAATAGCCTCATGCCATATAATAGCAAAGTGATTGTCGTTATTCTTTAAAGAGGCAAAGGTTTTATTGAAAACAACAAGCCTTGATGTAAAAAAGAATTCTTTAACTTTTGGCATTCTCGGTAACAGGAACATCTTTTGCATATCCACCGCATAAACTTTTACAATTGGATCCGTCAAATACTGCTGCGCATCTTTTTAGTCGTAGATGGTACTAAAAAGAAAATGTAATGTGGTCACACAAACTATTTTTTTAATTAATAGATTTTTGTGGCATTTATAAAATATTTGATTTAATTTATTTTTTATTTTACACTTTTAATTAAACTTTCTGCTTTTAAAAGTCAATAAAAGTCTCGAAAAAAGCTTATTTTTAGTCCAATAATAATGAGATCAATATTAGGTTTTGTAGATTATTTAGGAAAGTTAAGAAAAAGGTCAGAGTAATTAAAATACAAGCTTAAATTTTGTAAAAAAACGCAATAATAGAAAAAGTGAACAAAAAATAAGTAAAAAATTACCTCCGCAATGTGCTCTTCTTTTTTAAGTGAAGATTCTTCGTTATTTGTTTGGCCTAATTCCGAACATGCATCACATTTGTCTGCTTCTATTTCATAAAACCCAATATTTAATGCTTCTACTTCTTTTCTATAAGTTTCATAGCTAACTTTATTTTCAGGATATTTTTCGTTATAGTCTTTGTACAAATCCCTTATAGACAATTCAGCTGGCAGGTACTTTCTATTTGGCGCGTGTGCTCTTCTATAATGATTGTGATGGTTTGGGATTATAGGAATTTATATGGTCTTGGAGTTTTGCTTTTTTTATTTCCTGGAGTCCGTTTTCCTCTTTGGTCTGCTAATAAGGGAGTTGCTGTTTGTGTACCATGAGGATCCTTATTTTTTTTTAACATATAGTCTACCACCATCGTACTTTTGTACCCCAAAGTTGTCATAAAAAATGTTTGGCATACTTTTACCTGCTCGTCTTCACCGTTTGCGTTAATTTTCGGCAAGGTATATGTTCTAGAAAAATTTCTACTGACTTTCCAGATGCTTACGTTTCGCTTTAGTTTCGTGAATTTGCTTATAAAGCCACATCGTTTGTAAATCCTTATCTAATGACCAAAATCGTGTATGCAAGTCTTTTCTTTTGTCTGAATCAAATGCATTAAGGCATTTTTTAGTCTTGCAGTTGCAGGTGGGAGGCTCGATAGGGTGTTTATTCTTATTTTTTATAACTTTTTCTTTTGAAATACGTGGTGACTTTTTATTTAATATTTCGGGTCTATTTTCTTTTACATCTGATTTTGTATCCTCTTGACTATCAGCTTCACCGATCTCTTCTATGTTATCACCAGTCTCTTCTATATTATTAAAAGTCACGTCTCGTACTCCGTATCCATATTGATATTTTGTTGTTTCTCCCTCGAGGGTATATAATCTGGATCTGCAATGTCATCGTCCTTGTCCTCAGGATCAAACAGCCGACGACGGGGAGGAGACGCTTCTCTATCATTTTCAATACACAAGCTTGAATTTTTCTCTTGTGAAAACACAAAATTATCCTATAAATCTACATTGGGAAGGCTTGATCTGTTTAAGTCAGAGCTTATGTTTGATATATCGGCAAGAACATTTTCGTCCTAAAATTGAAAGAGCTAATGTTCATTTAGGCCAAGATAGAAACATTAACTGTTGGATAGCTAAAAAAAGACCTTTTTAGTTTCGTATATCAGGTCACATATTTTTATATCCGGTAAAAAATATTAGACCTACCTACCATCGCGATCAAAAAAAACTGGGACAAAATAAACCAACATTAATCCTGGACTATTTTTTGAAGGTAACTGTAACACGAAACGTCAAACTCCTTTAAATCCCAGTTTAACCTATTTCTTATCTTAACCAAAAAGTAAAGTTTTGGCAAACATTTGACACAAAAAATTAAAAAATAGTCCAGGAGATCTTATAAGGTGTCCCAGTTTTTTTGATCGCGATGGTACATAAAATGTACACATTTATAACAGTATATTTCCTAACTAGTGCTGAAAGTCTTACTTTTGTGCACGCGATTGAACTTGGCTGAACGATGTGAAGCAGAAAGGTGATTATCTAATCACGTGCGTAAAAAATACTTAACACAATAAAACAAAAATATTGTCATCAACTTGACAAATCGCAGAAAGAATAATTATTTTACCCAAATTGTATAAAAACTTTCTTAATTGAAAATGACTCAAAAAGGTTTTAGATTTTTAGTAGGTAATTTGGCTTCCAAAACTCTTAAAAATCATTAAAAATAAAAAATAAACACTTTACTTAGATTTACTATTTAAATCTACTTAATTATTAGGTTTTATTTTTATTTACTATATAAGTATAATCAAATAAAAATAACACAACACACTTATCAAGTTACTTTTTGATTTAAGAATACCATTAATCATCCTTTTGGTCCTTAACTAACTCTCGCCGAGAGATTTGGGCAGACTGAATTAAAAAGCGCTCCGATACAAAGGCAAAGTAGTGTATATGTGCGAGTACCTTACTTTGCCTTTGTAAGACAGTTTAAAAAAATATTTGAAAAACTAAAATTTTAAGGTATGAGCTCTTACACTACTTTACCTTTGTAAAATTATTTAAAAAATGTCGGGTACCTTCTTTTACTTTGGTTTCACCCCAAAAAATATGCATATACAGTAATTTGGCAGGGTGCTAATTCCTTTATTTTTTAAGATATCAAGAATCTAAAAAAATGGCATATAGAGAAAAACGAGGAGATTTCGAATATGCAATAATCTTATTTTGCCATTTTTTGCGAGTACCGTCTTTTGCCTTTGCATGGCAGAAGGTATCTGGATTTGCTACTAAGTATTTTATATATGTATAGTTATTATTATTTTGAATAAGTAGTAGATCAAATACGTTAACTAAAATATATCTCTTGAGATAACGAAATCTCTCTATGGACCTGCAAGTTTCATTTTATATTATTTAACGTAAAATATTATTATAACTTACCTAAATAAAATTAAAAATAGCAATATTTTTAATTTTATTTAGTTATATATAAATCCCCTTTTTTGCTATTCAGTGTGATAAAAGTACCGATGTTGCCAGCTAATTGTATATGTGCGATATAACGAAAAAAATTCTTTTCTCACAGGAGCTATAAACGACTTTAAAAGCAGCTGATGTTATGAACGTAATTTCCGACTAAAAAAATGGCATTTTATGGGAGAAACTTGTTGGTGCATGCACAGATGGTGATCCTTCAATGTTAGGATCGCGATCTAGATTTATCACATTAATAAAAGAGAAAAATCCTAACATAAGAGGAATACATTGTGTGATACATCGACAATCTTTAGCAGCTAAGACTCTTTCAAAAAGTTTTACCGAAGTGTTAAATTTAGCTATTAAAGTTATTAATTTTATAAAAAATAGTGCCTTAAATACCAGGCTCTTTGATACTCTTTCTTCTGATTTAGGATTAGAGCATAAAAAACTTTTATTTTATACAAAGGTGTGTTGGCTCTCGAAGGGAAATATGTTATCCAGACTGATACTTTTTATAAAAACTGCATTGATGGAAACGTTGTTTGCAAACTAAAGTGCCAATTTTTTTTCCTTTCCGAAGTTGGCTTCTTTAATAGAGAAAAGTGATATTAGTAGAAACGAAGAGATTAAAACAGATATTATATCTCATCTAGAAACAACGATATTTTCTCAATGTACGTCACAATGAAGAACACAAATTTGCTCAAAATCAAGATTAAGCAATCGACTTGAAACACGATTGAGAGGCCAAAAAATGATTTTACTAATTTGGCGATTACAACATTTCGGATAAAATACTTCAATATCTATCCTTCAATAGCAGGAATGGCTTTGAAATTTTATGTACCCTTCTCTACGACCTACTTGTGTGAAAAAGAATTCTCTGTTTTAATGGGAATTAAAACGAAAGAACATAACCGGCTTCATGTTGCTAGTGACCTACGTTGCGCACTTTCAATGATAAAACCAAGAATTTCCAATATTTTCAAGGAAATACAGCAACACCCTTCCCATTAGATTAGATTAGCTTAGATTTGTTAATTAGTGCTTGCTTAGTCTGTGTGGTTTTTAAAAATAAATATGTTTTCTTGCAATAAAGAACTGTTTGTATTTATTCCAGATTAGGGGGGCGCGACTACTTTTTGATCTCATAAAGGAGGCGCCATAGAAAAAAGTTTGGAAACCACTGAGCTAAACGGAAGATTATTACAAAGAGATGTGCTCCTGAAATTTCAAAAAATTATCACTGGTTAAAATCCATATAGTTCATAAGAATATTATCAATATTTGAAATTATTGATACTAGCCTTACAAACATTAAAGCTTAACAAATTTGAGCCACAATAGACTTTTGCATTAAAAAATTATTTTCCAATCTTTTTAGAAATTTAAATTAAGCAAAACTTATGTTGCGTGCTTATTCTTGACCTAATAACGATTAATGGACATAAAGTGCTCAAGCTGGAATAACCCTGGACATTTTTCTGGGCAATTTTATTTGCATAAGTAAATTCTTCTGTTAAAAGTATTCCATCAACTCTACAACGTAAATATTAGGCAAAGAAATGGATATACTGTTCTCAAATTTGATGCATCTTTTCTTAAAAGATGTTTTGCATTTAATTCTATTATGCTACTTAATCTGCTTCAGATGCAGGGTGGTCTGAGCAGCAGCCACCTCGCAAAAGGGGTAAATTCTACCAAAAGCACTATAGGATCATACTTGAGATTTTTAGAAACTGGTAAGAGAAATTCATATGAGAGAAAGTCATTATTAGCAATAGAACCTGTACAGGATAGGTATATGCACCTTCAGGCATTACGAAACCTCAATACTATTGCTAATCAGCTAAAAAGTGAGCTTCAAAATATTCATGACTCTAGTGACGCTAGCTCAAAGAATAAGGAATGAGTTACATGAAAATAAAGGCAAGAGCATGTATAGACATGCATTCTTTTTACCGATTAATCAAGGATTATTTTACGTTTTAAGAAGGCTAAATGAACACCTAGCAATACGTCTCGCTTGCAAATCATTCAAGAAGATGATAAGTACCATAGCTCAACTTTATTTTGGACTGAAATTTAGATAGGTTTTCGAATTAATCTGGTTTCCATTAAAAAGTTTTTAACAGCAAATGAATATCGGGATCAAATTCTGGATCCCATTGTTTATCCACGTGCTACGCATGTTGTAAAAACCGTGAGAAACTTTATAAAGCAGCACAATATTCAGATATTCCTTGGCCTACACAATCCCCTGACTCAAATCCAAACAAGCACGTTTGGGATATGTTAGACAGGTGTATTTTAAATTAAGGAATGGTGTAATGGACATTGACAATTTAATTAGGAGCATTTTATTTAATTACCTTTGTCCTCTTGACTATTTTGATGTATACTTTTTTAATTTGATTACACTTTTGAGCCGTAAGCTGTGAATATATTTTTCTAAGCTTTTAAATTAAATAATCATCATATTCAGATCTTTTATATTCGGTGCTGGGATTTATATACTTATTTAAATTTAAATTTCATTTAAGCAGCATTTTTAATAATTCTTTTCCGATCCTGCATTAAAAATTATAGTTTACTGTATACAATACAAATATTCAAGTCATATTTAAAAATTAAAACTAGTTAAAAAGCATATGCGGGAAATGCTTTGGGAAATCATATTTATTTTTACTCAAATTAAATAAAAAACATTAAATGATTAAAAAAGAAGCATACATTATTAGATAATATATTACCTAAAGCCACGAAGTAGATTAACAAAATTATACAATTACATTTGAAAGAATTAGGAAATTTCACTAAAAATATGTATCTAGTTGATATAGTGCAGGTAATTTATCAGAAATTATAACTGTCCATTGATTCATTACTGCGTAGTCATAAATTATTTATTTTTCAATTCAATAATTTATTTTCACCTACAAAATGTACACTTTGTAGTAGTAGGTATATAAAAATATGTATATATGTAGGTAGGTATTAGGTTAATATATCTATAATTTAAAAGGTGTACTTTAATATAAATTTGTTTGAATAAAATAAAATAAAAAAAATACTGCTAAAATTGGTTAATACTAGCCTAAACCCTAGCCTGAGGTAGAAGATGGTGTGAAGCTAACATCTTCAGTAAAACACGAAAGATTCATTCGATTTGAAGAGAATTCAAGGTGTCGGGCAGTGTTTGCAACTTATATGTTGGGCATAATAGTACAAGTTCCCACAAAATAATAGTAAAGATGGTTAAAAAAATAGTAAATTTTTTATTGCATATAAGATACTGTTATTTAACTTTTACCCAAAGACGTCAAGAATAAAACAAGTTTTGATGTCAAAAAAACAAATGTTTGTACCATTTATCGTAACCAAGAATACAAGCTTATAAATAATCGAAAGTATTTATTACAACGAATGACTTACAATGGTCCTACATATTCACATATGCATAATGATATATTAAAGATGATTAAGGCGTAGTTAGAACTATAATATAATTAAATATAAAACCGCCGTGTGTGAAAAGAGTGTGTCCTGGCATGACCACGTTGCCGAGATCGCCAGGGCAGCTTCCAAAAAACTCGGAGTGCTTTTCAAAACGAAAAAACTGTATACACCAGAACAGCTGCTGACTCTTTATAAGGCTCAAATACGCCCTTCCCTCGAGTATTGCTCGCATGTCTGGAACTCTGCACCCAAGCATAGCTTAAACCTGCTGGATTCTATACAGAAGAGAGCTATTCGTCTTATCGACAAACCAGAACTGACAAAGAGTCTGGATAGTCTGGAGCACAGGAGAAAGGTGGCCGATCTCTGTTTATTCTACCGTTATTATCACAGTAAGTGCTCCTCTGAGCTGGCAGGCCTGATTCCACCCAGGGCTGTTCCGGCAAGAAGGACGCGTCTAGCAGTTGCGGCTCATCAACATCGAGTCCACCTGCCTACCCCAATGACGTCGCTGTATCGGGACTCATTCATCTGGAGAACATCTTCTTTGTGGAACGGGCTTCCACCTCACATATTTCCCGACGCATAGAACCTACAGCGATTCAAGATAAATGCCCACAAATATCTTCGCGCAAGCACCACTCCAAGAGTGACATAGGACTTTCCTCTTGTGCTTGTGTTTACCATAAAAGAAAAAAAAATTTCTTTTATTATAGCGATTTTATCTGTTTTAAGCTTTGTTGATAACAATTCATTCTGTTTAAACAAATAAAGCATATTGTGCATAAACATGTAACATGCTGGCATATTGCCAAGTTTGGTTGCTAGAAATGCGCGTGTAACTTATCCGATTATTGTATTTGTCTGTTTAACCAAATTAACTAAAACTCAAGCTAAGTTAATTAATAATTTAAATGCAGTGTTTACTACTAGTTTCATTGTTTGCCGTCTATAAATTCAAACACAATGTTATTGCGTATTGACAGGTGGGCGACTTGTAAATTAATTAGCTCCGCCTACTAAATGGTGTTACATGTGGAGTTTAATTGTAAATCAAATAGTTTTATCTTTTTTATATAGGACATAAATGTAGAGCAAATAATTAAACAGAAAGGGTTTACTCATTTATCTATTTATTTATTCTTACAAACACTTCTCAGTCGTTACATGTAATAGAAAAATCCTTACAACTACTTAAATTTTACAACAAAATTAATTAAGAAAATGAATTAAATTAAACTTAGTGCATAAAATGTATTAAAAAAAATTATTAAAGTAAAAAAATTTTACTTTGCATACACGGGGTACTAAGAAGATATCTCTGTTAGGCCTTCATATTATCTTTAGTACATGGAACTTTATTCGGTTTACAAATAACTAATTATCACATTAAAAGCTATTTATTATTTAGTAAATAAATAAAACAGTTTGCATTTTTCTGCATTATAGTGTTGTAAAATGGAAGATATTTAACATATTCGCATATGACAAGTATATTGGGCAACTTGGCGAAGAAGCCCAGGAATCAAGAAATAAAGATATTAAAAGATTCAGAGAATTTCATGCACGAAAGTTTTCAAGAAACCAAAACATGGAAGATATATTTTGTAATCTCTTAATATCTTCTGATCCTTTAATCTCCAATATGAAAAAATCATCTGCTAAAAAGCTTAAACAGTACCCTTTAGAAGTTTTGGCATTTTTTGATGAACCAACAATTTCTGCTAATGAAAGTGATAGTGAAGATATTGATTGATTTTAATTATTATTAAGATAGGTTAGGCTTTACTATTATTACAAAGTTATTGTTAAGTAAGCTCTGTATATACTTTACATACTTAAATATATTACTCTTAACATGTATTTTAATTGCTTATTTTTACACACAAAGCAAAGGTTACTTATAAAATTAAGTAGCACAAAAACAAACAAATCACAACTTTATTTAGTAATTTATAATAAGAAATTTTATTAAACTCAGGTACTTATATTATCAAAAGTCTCAACATTTTGAATTTTATTTCAAAAATTTTCCGTATTATGAATTTTAAACTCTTAACTGAAAAATTGTTGAAATAATATTCTGATATTTTTTTAAGGAAATGCGTACTTACGCAGCGCCTATGTAATGCAATAAATGAACCCAAGGGGGGCGGGGGGGATTTAAAAAAATGTTTAAAATGAACGTGTTATCTTAGTTTTAACATTTTCTTATGATTAAATATGTTTGTGGTTCATATCAGCACTACTACTATTTATGGCCGGCTTTTCCCCGATTTTCGCCTGTGTGAGTCGGTCCGAAATTTCACACCGAACATTTTCTAATACACTAACATAGATATTTCTACATATATTCGTTATTGGCTGTCGTAAATCCAATACTGAAGCAGGTTCAGTTTCGTACACCTTTTGCTTCAAATAGCCCCATAAAAAAAATTCTAGAGGTGTCAAATCTGGCGAGCGAGCTGGCCATTCCACAGGTCCTCGACGGCCAATCCAACAACCGGGGAAATTGTTATCTAAATAGTTCCGAACTTGTCTGGAGTAGTGTGGAGGAATACAATATCCAATATCCATATCGAATTCCAGCATATCCAAATACAGTTCCCCTGTTAAATTTTGTTCGATGAATAGAGGCCCCACAATATGGTTTCCCAATATCCCTGTCCAAACGTCTATTTTTTCTGGTTATTGAGTATGAGTTTCTCAGAAGATGTGAGGATTAATGTCACTCCAATAACGACAATTTTGTCTCGTCAATGAACATTACCGTTAATAAAAAATGCACATTCATCACTAAAACAAATATTATGGAGATGCCGTGCAATGGTTTCCGTCATAGTTTCGCAGAATTCTGTTCTTCGATCAGGGTCATCTTCAGTTAACTGGTGTACCATTTGGATTTTTTACGGATGATACTTATTCCTTTTCAAAAGTTTGCATATATTAGAAGGACAAACCTCATGTTCATTCGCGACCGAGGATGTTGATTGTTGGGGATTAACTATCATCTTACCAATTATTTGAACTTGCTTTTCTTCCGAAATGAACGGACGTCCTCGGGGTTTTTTATTGTTTACACTACCAGTAGTTGTAAATTTAGATACGAGTTCCCGTAAATATTTTCTACAAATAGGACGATTCGGGAAACGATCGTTGAAAATCTTTCGGTTTCGTAAAAGTTACGCGTCGCACCGTAAATAAAAATCGCTTCGATTTTTTCTTCCAACGGACGAGAATTGACCATTTTAAACTACTACCACAAAAACTGAAAACTAAATGAGAATATTTTAACTGCACAATGATATTTGTTTTCGTACTGATATTTTTTAAAACAAACTTTTATCGAAATTATCGCTGTCGCTGTGGATACGGTAGAGAATAACAATTATTTTTTGATTTTCAGGTAATTATTAAATGTACCACCATTTTGTAGTAGGTAAAGATATTGAATTTATATTCTAGGGTTATAAAGTACTTATCAGGAGCTTCAAAATGATGCAGCGCCTAGGAGCCATCTTCAAATTTTCATCTGTCAATTTTACTTTAAAACATAGTAATCATTCATCAATTACATTACCTCAAGTTTCAGTATTTTGAATTGATCCATTCAAAAAATAAAGAGAGGGGGACATAAAGAAAAGCACTGTATTTATATATGCTTTAAGTATATATCATATTATTCTTTCCGATAAGGTCATCTAAGAAGTTTTTAACTATTACAATATAGAGGCTGGCCAAATTAAAAAGTACTTATATTTCTCCATACTTCGTAGTTAGTAGTAGAGTAGTAGGAAAAGATCGATCCGTCTTTTAGAAAAGATAGAACTTTGAACCATCAGCAATGCGTTTAACAAAAAACCAAAAAAACCATTTTAATTTTACTTGAAAAATTTTTGTATTAAAAGTTAATACATACCTGCAAAAGAATATGCTGTTTTTGTATTACTCAATTGCAGAGAAAGTAGCAACGATCGAGCTTTTTTTTCAAATCCTAGGTTTCCTAGGTCTCGATAGGTTTGCTTACCAGTACAGGTAAGTAAACCTATCGAGACCGCACTGCCATACAAGTCAACAAAAAAAATCTCAGTAACTTTTTTGACGAAAATGAGTTTTTAATATCAATCAATAGCCAAGTAAATACATCGTATTCGCAGATACAAAAATCTAAAAAAGTTTTTTTTAATTGCATGTTTTATCTGACTAATATTTGAATTTTTCCAAAGAAAAAAGACTTAAGTATAGAAAAAATAATGATAAAAAGACCTATGTCGACATAGGCCTTTTTTGCCTTATATATTGCACTTATGTCGTTTTTCTTGGTGCAAAGAATAAATTATTAAAAAATACTAACGGAATCGGAAAGTCATCAATTTTATTAGTATTATCCGGTATGATAATATAAAATTTTAATATTTATTTGAAAGAAAATCGTTTTCGTCGATATTCTTTATTCTAAGACCTAAGAACTTTTTTGACTTGTACGGCAGAGCAGTATTGGAGCAAATTGAGATGGATAATACCGTTAGTCTAAGACAATTGCCCGATGCCATGGGCGTAAAATGGTCCAACAAATATTAAAAAAATACAATTTTTACCCTTATACCATTTGAAGGGTACAGGCAAAGAAAGTGCTATGTCAAAAAAATTAGTTTTGAGAAAAACGGCTTCAAAGGTTAATACTCTATGGTGTTTGTTTATTGGGAAAATATAAAAGGTGATAAATTGTTTTAATAATGTATTGGAGTATTACCCTCTAGAGAGTTAAATATAAAAAGTCACAAAGCAAATTCAAAAAATGTAAAAGAAAATTTTTTACAAAATTGCAATTATTAAAGAGAAAGAAGGTTTTTTATTAAGCAACTACACTATACTACTATAACACAAATTACACTAAACTTGATATTGTAATAGTAAAACTTAAAATCTATATGAACAAATAGTAAAACCGTTTTATTTTCTAAAAGGCCATCTGGCAAGGTTCTTCAGATGCTGAGTGTTTTATTTATCCTAGAACCAAAAAAAAATTAAAATTAGACCAAAATCATGACCAAAAAGATGGTCAAGCTTACCCTAGTAATCAAAACGCTTAAAGTTAACGTTGTCCGTTTTTCTTCTATAAATGAGGTAGATGGTTATAGTAGTCTTGAACAGCTGAGCCACAAAATATCTTTAGCTCTTGGAGATTTTTCCATTTTTCCTTACTTATGGGTATAGGCTCTAAAAGAAAATAAATTTCCGCTGTCACAAGGATGTTCTAACAGTTAAAATGTTTATCTTACCTTTATACAGTGCGAACGTAAAGGTTGGAATAAATTCATTTAAAATTCAGGGGTATGTTCAAAAAAAAAACGCTCGGACATGTTGATTTTTATTTTTAACTGCGGGTTTTCTTACTATAATTTTATGTATACAGGGTGGCCCAAAAATAAGTTACGGTCATCAACGTAATTTTTTGAAATGTAAACACCTATTTTTTATTTTAGATTTAGGTTCTACATCAAATTTTAAGTACATTTCATGTACCATGTCCTATACCTAAACTCGACCGTTGACGATTGAACACAATAAAAGGCTATTTTTGGAAGAGTTATTTATATCAAGCAAGAATACATAAAAATATTTTAATTAATTTATTAAGTGTTGAAAATGGCTGCCACGAACCTCTTGGCAATATCCCAGTCGATGCTGAAATTCTTGTAAAACGTTATCGATAACAGAAGGTTCTATCAATCTTATTTCTTCCGTTATTCTAATTTTTAAGTCTTCAATGTTGTTTGGCCGATTAACATAAAGTTTGGACTTAAGATACCCTCACAAAAAAAATCTAAAGGAGTCAGATCTGGCGATCTGGCCGGCCATTCAATTGCACCCCTCCGACCAATCCAACGTCCAGGGAAAACGGTATCCAGGTACTGGCGCACGGGACGAGTGTAATGGGCTAGAGCTCCATCTTGCTGATACCATAAGGAATTATCTAATATATCCGGGTCTTCTGGATCGGGGTATAAAGTGGCAAGGCATGGAACCAAGTCATTTTCTAAAAACTCTAAATACCTCTCACCATTCAAGTATCCTTCAAAGAAAAAGGGCCCTATAACCCTGTTTTCAATCACCCTCGCCCAAACATTTACTTTTTGAGAGACTTGGCTGTGGCACTCCATCATCCAGTGCGGATTTTCAGTAGCCCAATATCGGCAGTTTTGCCGGTTTACACTACCATGAAGACAAAACGTTGCCTCATCAGAAAATACAATTTTTTTTGAAAATTGTGGATTAGCATGGCACAAGTCCATAAGTCTCTCACAAAATTCTAAACGCCTCATCTTCATTTAGTTCATGAACCAATTGAACTTTGTAAGGGTGCCATTTATTTATACCTAAATACTTAACGACGGATGTCTGGGATATCTGATTTTCTAACGCAATATTGCGAGTCGTTTTATGGCAATCTTCTTCAACTGCCAGCAAAACATTTAGTTGCTTCTCTTCTGATATACTTGACCGACCTTTCGTATAATTATCCCTGACATGACCCAAATCCCGATATTTCTGTTCTATTTTACTGACAGTACTTTGAGATATACGTGGCCTATCAGGATACTTGGCATGATAAATTTCACAGACTTCCATCTGAGTGCGCATCCTGTTTCCATAACCAATCATCATCAACATCTCTATTCGCTCTCGCTCACTAAGACGTACCATTTTTTGAAATTTTAATTTTATCTTTTGATAAACTTAACACAAGCAAAACTTTGCTTAGGCATCTAAATCAAACTAAATTCACTCAAAATTATTTGATGTCAACAAATTGTGACAAGTTAACAATCAAAAACACCAACCACAAATGTAAATAACCAAACAATAACTGATAGGTTGCTTGATATAAATAACTCTTCCAAAAATAGCCTTTTATTGTGTTCAATCGTCAACGGTCGAGTTTAGGTATCGGACATGGTACATGAAATGTACTTAGAATTTGATGTAGAACCTAAATCTAAAATAAAAAATAGGTGTTTACATTTAAAAAAATTACGTTGATGACCGTAACTTATTTTTGGGCCACCTTGTATACATAAAATTATAGTAAGAAAACCCGCAGTTAAAAATAAAAATCGACATGTCCGAGTTTTTTTTTTGAACATACCCTTGAATTTTAAATGAATTTATTCCAACCTTTACGTTCGCACTGTATAAGTGATCTGGCAGTTCAAATTCGTTGGCTTCTAACTTTATTTTAGTTTTAAATTTGGGATCAGTGATAGCAGTAGTTTCCCAAGAACCATTGTAGCTATCTCGGTGAAGTATCATCCTTGGATGTTCCTTTTCTATTTTCATTTCCCTAATAGGCCTGGAAAGAAACGGACATGTTCTTCGATAACGTTCTTTAAAAAATGTTGTCCAGTATCTAAAGTACGTTTGGTTAACGTTTACCACTTGAAAAGGAGATGGTTTCTTTCTTGCCATGCGGAATACTTCTTGCCATTGTTCTGGGAGTTCCACTCGTGTTTTTTGGTTTATTAATCCAAAGTCCTTATCGCACTCCATGTACGAATGACCCCTTATTGGATAGGTAACCTTAATCAAATCCAGCTTTTTTTCTACATGTCCTACATAGTGCAAAAAACGAAACATAGTATAATTCTTGTTCTGCTCTGAGTTGGAAAGTCGCAAAATATTTGTAGTTCACGAACTTCAGGATTAAGATAATTATGTAGAAAATTATGTAGCAAAGAGCAGACATCATCACTGCCTTTTTTTCCAACTGTTTCAGGGTACATGTAAAATATGCTTTGTGATGTAGAAAGAACATGGATATTGAATGCATACGTGGACAATTGCCGTTTATAATATACGTCATTCGTACTAATATTCGGAACCGGGAGGTTTTTTGCAAAATCGATGCAGATTGCTTCCATGGAGACCAATTTCTGGCTACGTGTTCTTGAGTCTCTTTTTCTTTTGTAAAATTGTTCTGCTTTCGTTTTGTGTAGCCTATTCTGTATGTTTAATTGGTTTATATCTGCCTCTAATGTACGGTAAGTCACATTTTCTGTTTGCGATAAATTAAGTCTTTCAGCTTCTAGACTTTTAATCTTGGCTAAATATTCGTGGCATTGACTACATGTGTGAGATCTAGGGTGTCCAAAGGATATGTTGAACTCAGTTGAAAAAATGGTCCTATAAGTTTCATATGACACATGTTCATTTGGAAACTTTTCACAGAACATATTAAACATTTATTTGAAATTAAGTTCTTCTGGTAGATATAATTTAGCCGAATCATGCAAGCTGTAATGACTTTTACGACCTCTAAACGATCCAATATGACTCTTTATCGTATTTTGTGTTTTAACAGAGAGCTTGTGCGGGCGATTAGTATGCTTACCTATACGATCTTTTGGTGCATCTCCTGTTAGCTTCAATGACTGCTGCAATACTGCTAACTTTCTTCGACCTATTCCATGCATAGACATAAATCCCTTTTTACATATTTCGACATCTTCAGCCTGCCCCTGCATATTATTAACACTTCTTACACGGTATCGGAAAAAAGCATCGTGAAGAAAAGCATGTTGTTCTTCTTGTCTGGGACCACTAAATATATATTTTGCTCATCAACTGAGTTAAGTAGGTTAAAACTCTTAATGATTTTTTTACGAGACTCTTCTGGTACACGCTCAAAACATTTTAATCTTTTACACCTACAGTCTTCACCTGTAGTATGGCTCCTCAAATTTATTAAATTATTTACGTCACTTAATTTTCCATATTTCTTCCTTTTTTTACTATTTGTTTCTTTAGTCGGAATGTTATTATCACCGATTTCACCGTCAATTACCTCCATAACGTAAAGTTTTTAATAAACACACGTGCACTGAATAAAAGCCGTTTGTTTACTAAACATGCCGGTATTAATTCGATTGCATCAGACCACGATAAACTTGACATAGCACTTTTTTCGCCGGGACCGCGCGGACTTACCACCTTTTTAGCCTGACTAGAGATATTAAAATATGTTGTTATACCTGACTAAGCACGTTCTTAGTCGTGATTGATTTATAGAATAGTAGTTTAGCTTGCTGGCTATCATATGGTGCCAAAATCTCATTTTCTGTAAAAATTGACATAACACCTTCTTTGCCTGTACCCTTCATTTGGTAGTGAAACAGGGAAGTGAAAATATCTTTGATAGTGGTTGACAATTTTGAGAAATTATGACTGAATGAGTGATTTATGGTAATTTCTTATTTATGGGTATTTCTTATATATGGGAGTGTAATTTTCTTTAATGGCTTAGTGAACAGCCACCATGTTATTACTGGGCCAGTACCAATTCAAGGAATTTTAATAAAATTTACACAATACACTCAGAAGTTAGATGTATAGGCTGTTATCTTCAGCAATCCGATTGTATGTCCTTTTTTCGTTCCTGAAAATTTAACAGCCGATATGTACTTGGATTTCTAACAAAATACCACTTATCCTGCTCTAACAAATACTACAGACAACGACCCTGCATGCCATAAGCAAGAACTATATAATTTTTACCGATAGAACAAATGGACGGAATTCAGTAGTTCACAAAAAAAGAAGGGTTAAGCCTTTTTTTTGTGAGCCACATAAAAATAAAACTTTACAATAATTCAATTGACACATTAGAAGTTCTGCAAGCATGAATAATTGACTTTTGTAGCAAAGTGACCTAGTGTTCCAGAATGTAAGAGAACGGCATGACGATAACTTGTATTACTGTATGAAGTGTGCCGGACAGCAGCATAAACATTTACTTGACTAATACAGTGAGTTTTATAAAGTAAAATTAGATCAATTTCTATATTTTTTGTCAAATGTATTGTTGATATTTTAAAAGAGTAGATCGATTTAAAAAATTATGCAGAAGTGCATTAGGAATTAGAAGCAGGTAGCAGGTAGGCACGAGTTGGTAGCCTGGTACGACTGCTCCGATGAATAAAGTAACAAATATCGGTTAACGTTTCGATTTTCACGTCAATTTTAGATAAGAAAAAGTCCAGTAACGAGTCCCTGGCACGAGCTTTAGAAAACGAATCCCATGACGTCACCAAAGTAATAATACTCGTCACGTCGGCCATACTAGTCATTATCTTAATATTCGTCATGGCGATCTTCATTGACTGCAGACAACAGTAAGTTTTTTTTTTAAATATTTATTCATGACCTTTAATCAGATGACAATAAATCTGGCACTAGACAATTTAAATATAATATAGATAGCAATTTTTCATATTTATTATATATTCATATTAAGTTTATTTTCCTAAGTGTTTGGTTTTAACTTTTTAAAAATTAATAACAATGAGCAAACGCTAATTAACACTACATGAACATAAACATATATGCTCACATTTGAAGTGGTACAAGGTGTCCAAAAAGGGTATCAGCAATGTGATGTTTGCATAAACCAAATACACCATATTTCTATGATCATTTATTTATGGCAAATTAATATACAGTTAATGGAAATTTATGAACCAAAAACAATTTTGTCTAAATGGTGTCCGTTGCGCTGTATGCACTCTTCAAACCGAGAACGAAGATTATTGATAACCCGTCCACACATTTCCCTTGATATTAATCTTATTTGCTCCTGGAGGTGCCCGTCCATTTTGATCTTCAAAAAAATACGGCCCAATTATGCCATCAGCAGACATAGCAGCTTATACGACCACTTTGGGGTTATGCAGTGGACGTTCGTGTTTTCTGCGATAATTAGCGTCAGATCAGTACCTGCAATTTTGCTTATTTACGTGGCCATTTACATGAAAATTAGCCTCATCACTAAATAAAATGTTATTGAAATCGACGAATCGTTCCATCATTTCATTGACAAATTCTAACCGTGTATTGTAATCCCCCGGTTTTAATTCCTGCACTAACTGTATCTTATATGCATGCAGATGCAAGTCTTTGGTCAAAATGTTATGAAAATGTAGGTTTTTATTCGTGTCTAGGTCCATTCTTAGCAATACAGATGAAATAAAACGACCCGATTAATATGTAAGCACTGATTTAATTCACAAATAAACTCGGCGGTAAATATTGTAGAAAACCTTGAACTGGACAGTTCTGTTTACATTTTAATTTAGGTGTAAAACGGCGCGAACAAACTAATTTTAAGAGCAACCCCGTCTGGATTCACTTAAAATACTCTTGAAGAAAAACAAACCCCGTCTGGATTCGCGTTTTCACGTCTTTTCTGGCTTTTCGTCGTTTTTTACGTTGTGTCGTCGTACTCGTTCCTTAAACGATTATTTATCGACCGGCCCAAATTCGAGACTAATTCAACTTCCTCTTTTCTTTTTTCTTTCGGCCGTGCCCGTCTAATCGAGCTCATGAGCCTTTTCGTCAAAACTGTGCCGCTGTTGATTTAACAGTCTTGTCGCGTTGTAAAAGATTAAGTCAAATATACCAAACCAAATTATTATTGCACTTAAAACTAAAAGAAACATTTAAACTAAAAATAAATGATACCCACATAAAGATGATCTTTTGAGAGTAGTCGTCTGACTTCGCTTCCGTACAGATAAGGTTGGATTCTCTCTGACTGATTGACGTACTCGTTCGATGTTTTCTGCACTTCTTACGATTCGTGGGCGGCCTGGATTATGAATTTTCACTGTGAATCCAGTAGCTTCAAACATTCTGATCCATTTTCTAATAACATCAGGTCTAGGTGATAATTGAATATCATGTAATTGGTAATGAGCGCGATATAGACGGCGTGCTGTCACGATTGAATTATTGTTTTAGTAAAATGCACGTACACAAAAAGCGCGTTGCTCTCCGGTAAACGGCTCCATTGCAACTGAAATTCCTTGAACCCGTTTACATTTTGACTCCCGCCGTAAGTAGCGTCGTTGCCACGTCTGAGATTAAATGCACAAATAAAGTGCTGATACCCTGTTTGTATACCTTGTACTATACCCACCTATTGTGAATTTGGTATTTTAGGTTTTTAAGGTCATGCAGGAAGTTAGTCCTAATTAACTGGGTTAAATTCACACTTTTGAAATCCATACACCTATTATAACTATACACATTTTCACAATTTATTCATTAATTATAAGTTACTCTTTATTCTATAATTTTTTTTATTTGATTTGGAATGATATTATATATAATATGTTTTAGGTGCTAACGAAGTGTTATTTTTTGTTTTTACTAAAGCTATGCAATGTAGATACTCAGTGTTATTTGCCACACTTCTGGTTTTATGTGAACATGTTGGAAATTAGAAGTAGAGTCTATAAATAGTTGCTCTGTGGAATATTTAAATATTTTTATACTTCTTGTCCTTTTTTTACACGTGCAAAGTTAGCTCTAAGTCTTTCGTTTGTTCTTATATTATACACTAATTTTATAGAATTTGCCTTCATAAAATTTCTCTGCATTTTATACCCTAGTTTAGATTGTTTAATTTTAAAGAATGTGAATTTTGTATACAGGCTTTCACTAGGTTTTGATGGTTTTCTAACCTTATTACTCCGATTATAATTTTCACAGACGGATTAGAGACAAATTTACATACAAGCTCAGCTTTTTTCTCAAAACATTTTTCACAACCTTGTGAAATAAATTTAAATAGCAGTATACTTACAGCAGAACTACATGCTAAATCAAATACCTTTTACTACAGAGATCTATTCCTGCAAATAAATAACAAAATACAAAATTTAACTCGACTCACACTAAATTTAGACGAAATCAAGAATAAGCTTCTTGAAATAATCAAAATATAACCCTCGCCTTACCTAGATGTAAATTTAAACAGAAAAGACCAATCAACCATAGGCCACACGAAAAATATAATTTAATTGAATGAATATAATTTAAAGAAAGAAAATCAACCAATATGGCCCTTTTGCAATGACTATAATCTCACCATAACACAATTAACCAATCACCACTAACCTAAAACGTATACTTGAACCAAACAGAGAAAATATAAAGAATATAATAGAATTCTTAAAGGAAGTAAATCTATATAATAAAATAAGAAAATAAAAAACGTACAGGGCGCTAAATGGCCTCATATGCTGATGCGCCTTTACAGAATCTAAATTGTCTCTCTCTTGTCCTATTGAATATTACCTTTGGGATACATAGGATAGCTCTACCTATACCAGAATACCCAAGATCCGAAGTTAATAACGCAGTTTTGGTCAAACAGAAACATCTTTTTAACAGAATAGTAAATGCTTCTAATGGAATGCAAAATAACCTAAAGGTTTTTCGAGAGTCGATTAACTAAATTGGTTTAAGTGCCAGGAAATGCAGAGAGTTAATTAGATGTGTTTTCTACGATTTTGTCCAGTATTAACCTAAGTAAAGTATGAGTATTTTTAACCTAATTATTAGTTTCTTTTTTATTAATAAATTGTTAATGAAATAATGATCCATAATCTATTGTAGAAGATATTTTGAAGTATGATCCTAAAACAGGGCATAATTTTTTTATAGATAAATATTTCTCTTAGTTAGCAAAAAAATCGATTAATATAGATTTTCTATATTTAGTTTACGTCTGGTTACGTCTTAAAACCTGATTAGAATTTTCTAATTTTGGTGGGCTTAATAAGTTTTAGGTAGCAAATCATACATGTACACAAAATCCGGGAGAAAAAGGGGCTGTTCAAAAGTGATAGGTGAATTGAAAAAAATGTATTTTTTCCAAACCACCCGGTATTAAAATTGATTAGACTTATAAAATAAATTCTTAAACATTTTATGAAAGCTTAGCTAAAGATAATTTAAATCTATAGTTTATGCAATAAAATTAATAAATGCAAGTCCGCAATTGTCTTATTTAATTAAAACGTCAAACGAACCACCTGCACCGAAACTCTTTAATTAACAAATGCGATTCTTCGTGATTCAATTGTCTCGATCCGAATAAATGACATGCCTTGATTTGTCTTTTTGCGAGCTATGTCCCCGAGAGCTACAGAGAAGTCATTAATTAAAACCCGAAACTAAATCAGTTGTAAATCACTTGAGTTTTAATTATCAAAATTGTTCCTCGAAACATTTGTTTTCCAAAGACAGCTAGAAACATAATTTTAATTCTATATATTTATAAGACATGAAATTTATTTAAAAAAAAAGAAAACATATCGACAAGCCAGATTTTTTGATTAAGTTTATCAAAGCTTTAGTATATTAAAAAGAAAGCAAGTAATTTAATATGTTCCATATTATTCTGCATCTTCGCCTGCATTATCTGCGGATGGATTGAGTAACTTGTAAATGATGTTGCCAATCCCAAGACCTAAAGAGGAGGTTTAAAACTCACAGATCCAAAACCATTCCTCGGATTAGGGCTAATCTCAAGATGACGACTCACGCAAAGCACACTGAGAAAAAATGGCCTTACTACAAACTTTAGTTAAGGTAGGTATTGTAGTTGGTGGAACCGCTTTATACGCAGCCCTCACAAAATCTTCGTATAACATTAACGGTGCTGGTTATTTTTAACTGGCTACGCGGTATGTAAGTTAACCGAACCATTTTATTAGTAAATTTATAAAATTAACTAGGTTTCTAGTAACAGTAAAGTCATGTTAAGCATTTCTATATGCAAACTTAGTTATAACGCACAAATTACGTAGTAAAACTTACCAAAATATCCAGTAACAGTAACTAAATTCTAACAGTGAGTCTATGCATTCATGCAAATTTTATATTTCCCGCGCAGTCATTGTTGTCAATTGTCATTTCAGAATTCCGCCTGTCCCCCCGCCATGATTGACGGGGGATCAAAACGTGTTCGTATCGTTGTTTTTGTTCTTTCTTTTCATTTTGTTTCTCTTTCTCGAGGAGTGTGTCGGTGCCGCGATTAATGTGTGTTGTGGGATGTGATCTTAATTTTATTCTTTAATTTGTAATGGATGATAATAAATTTGAAAACCATTTAAAGGCCTGGGGCTACAAGATTTTTCTCAAGCTTTTCGAGGTAGGTAACCATTTTTTATAGTACCTAGTTATTTATAAAATTATGCTTTCTAATGACCATTTTTGAAAGAAATGTGTATGGCTGCCCTAGATCCACATATTTAGGTATCTAACTTTTTACAAGGAATCCATTAAAAAAAAATGTTATTCCCATAAAATATTACTTTTTCTTCATTTTATAAATTTTAAAGTAAATTTTAAAACAATATCAACAAGTTTTTGCAGCTTAAATTACCTACATTAATAGAGATATTCCAGGTGTTTCTAGTTTGTAATTAATCCAATTAAACCTGTAATCAATCCCACAATCTTTATTTGTACTAAAACCATAATATTACAAGGGATGGATTCATTTGTTATGGACACCATAAGAAATAGCTTTATAAAAATACATCTTTAAAAAGTTGAATTGAATTTATTTTTTTAAATATTAATTTAATTTAGTTTTTGACAGATAATACAAATGCTACATCAGTAATAGAATTGCAACTTGAAATCTGTTTTAAATTTAAATAGTGTTGAAGTACCAGAAATTGATCAAAAACTAGTTTACACTGATGACAGTTTTGCATTGGACCACGACCTTACAGAGAATACCGCCAGGTAAAATAAAAATTTGTGTTACATTAGTTATGTACACAATTATGCCACCCTATATATATTTTGCTTATGTACATGCTTACTCAGTTATATTAAATTTCATGCTTTATTTGCATTATTTAGTCTATATAATCACTACTTGTAATATTAAGTTAAGGCAATCTTCGTTCTTGCTTAGAGTACACTGTATCGCGGCTTGTCAAAATAAAAGTTTTTTTAAACGTTATTAACGTGATAGGAAACAAAACTGGCGCAGTCGGGTAGGATCAGAGCAGTTTTCGGTTGAGATTTGCACGTCATCGAGACGATTAATTGTAAAAACGTGAGTTTTAACTCTTCAGTCCTGATACGAACGTGGAAGCTGAGATCAAACCTTATCAGAATCGCTCTGAGACGAGAGATCAGTGGAAACACCATTTGGCAGCACGTACACTGTAGTAAATTATGATTTAAGTAATTATGATTTAAGACATAGGGTTAAAATGAAACAACCTTCTTAGGGTTAAGTAGGATCTATAATAAAATATCAAAAAGCTACATCCAAGGATCGTTGAACTTCCCGTTGACCTGGTTTATGATAATGCTTACTAGACATTATAATGTTTTGCTATATAGAATTAATTAATGTATTATTACAATATAGTAGTTTCCTATTTACACAATATTTGTTATACTGGGTGATACTTCCATACTACACCTCCCCGGGAAATTTAAGGAATTTACATATTTCTTTTAAATTGAAAATTCCGGATATATATACTATAAAAGTAACAACTCTTCTTAACACATTCCTAAAATTATATACATACATTCAATTAATATCCAGTAATTTTGAAATTTTCAACTTTTTACCTAATAACCCCTCTTTTCCATTTTTTTTTCACAAACCCTTAACTAATAATACACCAAACTAGTAAATTAATTAATTATTACCTAACTATGCGCAGGGCCCTTTATGCACTAATTACTTACTAATGATATAATTTAGTTCTATTTTTATGGATTAGAATCTCTTTATTTTCTTTTACAATTTTTACATTAGGAGATTCATCCTGAACGACTACATACGGCCCCAGTAAACAAGGACTGGCAATTTTATTACCATCATATTCATTTTTAACGAGAATTAAATCTCCTTTCTTATATTCAATGGGATTTATATTTTTATCTATTAGATTTATATATTATATATATTATTAAAATATTATTTCTTGCGTCATCATGAGCTTTCTGTAACCTGTATTTCAATTCAATTGGATAACTATCAAAATTGTAAATAGGTTCCACGATATTTTTTAAATTACTTGGTATCTGAAATTTTTTTCCAAAAACAAGCTCAAAAGGAGTATATTTAGTTTCAGTGTGAACTGCCGTATTATACGCGAAACACCAGTACGAAATCCATGAATTCCAAGCTGTGACATGGTTTTCTGACTGAATTCTTAAATATGCTCCTAAAGCCTTGTGTGAATTTTCCAATGACCCTATGCTTTCGTGATGGTATGCGGTGGAATGAACTTGTTCTATTTTTAAATTTTTGCAAACTTCACTCATTGTAGAAGAAATAAATTCAGATCCCCTATCAGTTGCAATTTCCTGCGGAATTCCATATCTTAAGATAAAATTTTCCACAAATGCCTTTGCAACTGACACAGCATCTTTATTTTTTAATGGATATGCTTCCACGAATTTTGTTAATTCACACTGCAGGGTAAGAATATAGGAAAAATCATTGATATCTGTAGGTAGCGGTCCTACAATGTCTAGATAAATTTTTTGAAACGAAGAACTGGCTGTGGTAGTAATCACCATTGGCTGTTTTGTATAATGATTTGAATATTTTTGTTTTTGACACATACCACATCTTTTTACAAATGCTTTAACATCATTATACAAATTTGGCCAAAAGTAATACTTTTTTATATTATTTGTCATTCTATTTATACCTGCGTGTCCACTGGAAGTAAATGAAAATCATTTAAAATAACTCTTTTTTCATCATTGTCCACTATTTTGATAATTCCTTTTAAAATATTTATTCGAGGCCCCTGATAACTAATATTATTTTTTATTACTTTCCCTATACATTTAATTAATTCTGCAGAATTTTCGTTTTTTAAAATATACAATTCTTTTATGTCAGCTCTCTTACTAATATCGGTCAAGTCTCTCAGCATTCCGTCTCGCGTCAATGTTGATCGAGAATTTTGACTTAAATATACAGTAAGATGTAGTGGTACATAATAAAAATTTCCTGATTGTTCAGTTATAATTTATGACAAAGATTTTATTTTTGATGAGTCTATCAAGACTAACTCAGAGCAATTTTTTGGTTGTCTAAGGACTTCCACAATGTTTGGTTGATCAGGCCAAGCACTATGACTACCCTTATCCAACTTTCCATCTTCTTCTGCTATACGTTTACACTGATTTCTAGTCATAACAGCAATCATGTCATTGTTCATAGTTTTTAACTCATTCGATGTTAGAATAATTCGAGATAACGCATCCGCTGTAACATTTTCACTCCCTTTTACATACTCTACATAAAAATCGTATTCTTCAAGATCTAAGCGAAATTTTGTTAAACGACTAGATGGGTCTGTAAGGCTAAATAAGTACAACAAGGGTTTATGGTCTGTCACTATTTTAAATCGGCGTCCGTATAAGTATGGGCGAAAATGTTTTACCGCCTAATAAATAGCTAAAAGTTCTTTGTGAATAGTTGGATAATTTATTTCGGCCTTATTTAAACTCCTGCTTGAATATGCTACTGGTTTATTATTTTTGTTCGAAAGCACTGCTCCAATAGCAAATTGTGAAGCATCTGTTTGAAGTATAAATTCATTCGTGTCCGTAAAATCTGGATACTCCGACACTGGATATTGAACCATTGCTTTCTTTAAAATTTCAAACGCACTATTACACTCATCTGTCCATTCAAACCTCACATACTTTCTACATAACTTATTTAGGGGTACAGATAATTCCGCGAATTTTGGTATAAATTTCCTATAATAGTTGGCAAAAGCAACAAAACGTTTAACTTCATCTAAATTTTTTGGAATAGGATATTCATTTAAAACTTTAATTTTTCCTGGATCAGGAGAAATTCCTTTATCGCTAACAATGTGACCTAAATAAAGAATTTGCTTTCTTAAAAATTCACACTTTGAGGGATTTAATTTTAAATTTACTTTACGAAGTCTACTAAAAACGTCCATTAGATTTTTGTTATGTTCTTTAAGATTTCTTCCAAAAACAATAAGATCATCAAGTGGCAACTTTAAGATCAAAAGAAGACATTTTCGATTCAAGATTCGCGCTTTGTCCTGGAATTTTTTGAATTTCTTGGTACACCGCTTTAATTTTTTCTATAATTTCCCTAGCAATGACAACATCCCAAACAGTTTTTGCTTCGCTTATTTTTGTTAAAGCTATTGGTGTTTTTCTCCTATCATAATTTAACTTTACTAAATAGGCTCTGATATCTTTTAAAGAATTTAGAATATCCTTTAAATTATCTCCCATTAAAATAAATACCTCGCTATTTGTAATAAAAATTAAAATAATAATTCTTGTTAACTGGGTCCGTATTTAGACTAACAATCAAAATAATAATAGGTACTATAAACAATTTAAAAAATTACATGTAGGCATACAACTAAATTAATATTAGCACTTTTTAACAGCTACTATACATCTTTGCTCAACTTGTGGTTATAATATTCTTTTTCCCATTCCATTTTTCCATAGTTATATTTTTATTATTTTTTAAGTCCATAAAACCTAAAAGAGAACCTAAAATCTTAAACTTGTACCTCTTCGTCTAGCTCAGCTCTGGATTGTCTTAACTCATTTTTATGGATTTCTCTGCGAATAGTCTGCTTCAGTCCTCTTCTACAGCGTTTAACCAAAACGTATATGACAACAAGGGCCACGGTTACTACTAGAATTACCAAAAGGCATTCTGAAAGTGAAAACCTCGTTTTTGATATTTCGCTTCTAGCATCTCCATTTAAAGCCTGGTTAATAACTATTTCCTCCTTAGACTTGGCGTTTCCCATTTTTTAAGATTATTGGAACTATTTTCTTCTTTTGTCCACCAACATCGTTTTTCTTCTTTTATCCTTTAGGTATATAGGAGGCAGGATCGCCATGTAGTAAATTATGATTTTAGTAATTATGATTTAAGACATAGGGTTAAAATGAAACAACCTTCTTAGGGTTAAGTAGGATCTATAATAAAATATCAAAAAGCTACATCCAAGGATCGTTGAACTTCCCGTTGACCTGGTTTATGATAATGCTTACTAGATATTATAATGTTTTGCTATATAGAATTAATTAATGTATTATTACAATATAGTAGTTTCCTATTTACACAATATTTGTTATACTGGGTGATACTTCCATACTACAACACAGCACCTTAGCAATGCGGGGATTCATCTGATTGGATAAAGGTAAGTGCCAATTTCCTTTCAAACCCTTTCCCTTACTTTGGATTGAGCGAATGGAAAGTTAGTTTTAAGATTATTGTTATTTTAAAAATTTTATTGAAACATATATTTGAAAAACTTAATTTGAATTTATCTTTACTAATCGAACATTATTAAAATTACTATTGAACTTTCCTTTAAGCAAATCCTATTAGAATATACTCTCTCTTTATCGTAAAGAAAGAAAGATTCAAATAATTTAGTAGTATAATTAATTTTAGAATTGAGTTTATGTTATTTAATTAATAACATTATTTTTATTTTACTCTATGAGTAAACCAAACGTTGGCGCATTAGCTGAAGAATTTTTCAGAACTCTTAAATTATAACAACAAAATTCGCATTTAGAAACAATCACTGAACAATCGAACTGAACAACGAATTATCTAATACAATGACTACTACACGATCAAATTCTATAAATTACACTCTTCTAAAAATGTATGTTGATACAATTCACCCTTACAATGGTGATTCTAATACTCTTAACAATTTCATTTCTGCCGCAGATTTTCTATTTGAAAAAAAAGTGATAACCAATAAGACCCCATTTTAAAAAATTATCTGATTAGAGCAATAAGAATGAAATTAATTGACCGTGCACTAATATTAGTACGTTGCCGTATGGAATTATTATCCTGGGCAGATATTAGAAATGCTTTACTAGATTGCTTTGGCGATAAACATAGTATAGAATGCCTTGAACAAGATTTGTTTGTAGCTATCCCAAATAAGAATGAACAATTGAATAACCGTTAGATTTTGCAAAAAGACTACAAGTATTGCGTAGTGCTTTAGTTAAAAAAGTTAATAGTTTTGATGATAATCTTATGACAGCATCTTAGACAATACGATACTATATGTTTAAGAACATTTATAAGAGGATTAAACAACCCCTTACAAAGTATAATCCGATTAAAAAACCCAGATTGCATAGAAACCGCAATGACAATGATATCAGAGGAAGAAAACTTCCATTATACACAAAATTTATACAAACCATTTATACCAATAGACCATAACAAACAACTAACATTAATGCACAAACCACCAACATATTCACGGAATAACTCGCAACATAAAAATTATAATAACAATATACAATATCCAAATCAAAATAAGTTTAGAACCCCAAATAATAATTCTAATTAACAGCATAGCTATAGACAGAATTTTATTCCATCTAGTTATCAGAATTTCAATCAAAATTCAAATTTCCCACGAGGTCCAGTTCCAATACAACCTAGGCCAATGCCTCAGAGACCTCTTCCAACCAATCAACAAGTTTTCGGTACCCCAAAGAATGTTTTTAAACCCACAGGTCGAACACCTCTTGATAAACCTGAGCCAATGTCAACCAGAACATCTTATACAATGCCAACAAATTCAAACATTCGCCCCAATAATCATTTTAAGCCATCTGGCCTAAGAAATTTTATTTCACAAGAACTTTTCCAAATGGAAAATAAAAATACAGAAGAAAATGTCACAACCAATTACCACCTTCCAGAGGAAGAAGAAAGAATTCACCCTGCAGCCTGGATCTTTAGTGTAACTCTCGGAACCATACTAGCCATATGCTGTATATTCTTCGCTATCTACACACTTATCAAAAGGAAAAGGTCTACTGAAGAGGAACTAGAACTTCAAGACAAAGAAGAAGCTGAAGAAAAAGATGCTACCCCTGATAATTCGAAAAACAACACACCGTCCCTGTTGTTTTCGACATAGGCGGGAGGAGTTATATACACAATTATGCCACCCTATATATAATATTTTGCTTATGTATATGCTTACTCACTTATATTATATTTCATGCTTTATTTGCATTATTTAGTCTATATAATCACTTGTAATATTAAGTTAAGGCAATCTTCGTTCTTGCTTAGAGTACACTGTATCGCGGCTTGTCAAAATAAAAGTTTTTTAAAACGTTATTAACGTGATAGGAAACATAACTCACTTTAACAAAAAATACATTTTAAATTATTTGATTTTAGATGCCGCTCAAAAGATAATAGAATATGACTTATCTTCTACTTCGGACATATTATTTTCATCCCAAGAACATGATGAGAATAATGAGAATGCTGGTAAAAAAAGGTTTGTTTTTAAACGTTTTAATTATAGATCGATTTTTAGATAAAAATAACACTATTGCGACTCAAGAAACTGATGAGGATAATGAGGATGCTGGTAAAATAAAATATTTGTTTTTAATCGTTAAATATTATAAATTGATTTTTAGATAAAAATTAAACTATTGCGACTCAAGAAATTGACGAGGATAATGAGGATCCTGTTAAAATAAAACATTTGTGTTTAAACGTTTAATAATATAAATCAATTTTTAGATGAAAATAAAACTATTACGACTCTCACAAAGAAAGGAACGGAAAGAAAAAGAAAAAAATACAAGTTAGCGCGAAGTCATAGATTAGAGGTAAAACAGAAAAAATTAGAGATATGCATTCGGTAAAAAAGGGCTGTCAAAGTTGTAAATTTAAATGCACTCAAATCATTTCTGAAGATGAGAGACAAATAATTAATAACGAATTTTGTCATTAAATTGGAAGGAAAAACGATCATATGTAATGTGTTCAACAGCAAATATAATACCAAAACGAAAAACCGAAGGATCTAAAAAAAATAAAACATTGTCGTACTATTTTAAAAACTCAGATGGTATGAGAAAGGGTGTTTGCAAATCTTTTTATTTGACTACTTTAGGCTACAAAAAAAACAATCATTGGATTGTGCACTCTGCATGGTCAAAGACGAAAGTAGAGGTAAAATAAATAATTCTCCAGACAAACGGGGCAGAAACCCCTCCAAACAAATTATCAAATACGCAAATTGAGGAGCACATAATGTCATTTAATCCATCTGTATCACATTACAGACGAGTCCATGCTCCTGATCGCTTATATTTACCGAGCGACATTTCAGTAACGTTGATCTTTGAAGATTTTTGTAAAAAATTTCCAAATTTTATTTGTCCGTACGACAAATATAGAAAAGTATTAAAATCCAAAAATATATCATTTGCTAAATTAGACAACAAAAAGTGCGAGTCTTACCAAATTCATAACCCTGAACATAAGCCTAAAAATTTAGATGAAAATTGTGAAACTTGTTGTACTTGGAGCGACCATATTAAAACGGCAAAAGATGCGCGTACACGTTATGCTTTGGACAAAGAAAACAATTATGACGAGAAGACGTTGTGCATTTCGGTGGATCTTCAAAAGATCGTTATGCTGCCCCGTTTGGAAATGTTCAAACAAGCAATTTTTATAACGAAACATATGGCGAACATATAACGAAAGTTTTGTTCCGGTAGGAAAAATGCAAACTGGACGTATTCCATTTGCTGTACTATGGCATGAAGGCATCAGCGGACGTAAACAGGAGGATATTTTGTTCAAAATAGGGATATCGAAAATTTTATTTTATGGCTTGACAACTGCTCGAGCCAAAATAAGAATTAGGCATTGTTCTCCTTTTTAATATATATTATTAATTTTTAAGGCATATCAGCAAAAACGATTAAAATTAATTACTTTGAACCGGGACATCCTTTCATGTCAGCAGACTCCTTCCACCATCAGGTGGAAGAGTCTTTTAAAAGGCATAAAAAAATTTATGATTTTGAAGATTATGTAAGTGCCATGCAATCAAGCAACAAAGGGAAGGTATGCATTAAAAAAATGACACTTGACATTGATTTTAACATCTGGAAGAACTTCTCTTCTGCCAGCAAAATTAAGAAGCGCACACCAAAACTTTATATTTCCAAAATAACTCAAATATTAGTCAAAAGAAATGAATTTGTTATTTATTACAAACTAGCAAATGACAATGAATGGAGTAGCGTATTGTAGCGCGTAACTCGGTTCAAACCAATTTATTTCCAACCCGTGTGAGTCATACCTACCATCCAACCACAAAAAAAATCAATAGTCCAGACAAGCAAATTTTGTTTTAAAAGATTCAGAGATTTGGTGGCCGCCAGCTTTTAGACAGTGGAGAAGGTAGTGGGAGAAATTTTAAGAGCGCCACTTGATTTAAATATTTTACACTAAACCCTGATATATTATGATGGTAATATAAGCCCCTCTTAATCAAGAAAATGATGACCTATATTTGTGCTTGTACCTAGATCCTAAAAGCTGAAAATAATTTGGGAAAAACTCAAATAACAATCCATAGGTCCACCAGATTGATATAATCATCCAAGAATTTATATAGTCACGTCCATTCATATAAAAAAAATTTAATTCCACTGAGATATTTAAATTTAGATAATTATTCAAAATGTAATACTGTAGTAATTTTAAATAAATAAAAAAATTGATAAGAGTTAAGAGTTACTTGAGGTATGCTTAAGGCGAGGTGAAAAGATCTAGGGCTTATCCCTAAACCTTTTTTATTCCCTACTACCCTATAGCAGCCTCACTATAGGTTTACAGGCAAGGGTGGCTTGGCCGTAGTAGGTTGAGCAATAAGAACTACTGGGTGTAGAACTCAATACTGGTTTATTCACAAAAATTAACAACTATTTATATCAGTCTTAAGATAACAATTCGAGGTAATTATACAAATCAAGGTGAGCATCGTAATCATAATTTTAACTATTTACTAATTTCGACCTTGCGAACTTATAGCAAACGTGAGCTTAAAATCCATCGCAAACACCTTGACCGGCTAATATAAATAATTTTATATAAATATGTATGAATATTTAAAGCTACCAAAAAATGTAAAATATTAAAAAATGTCGTTTAGACACGAGGAATTAGTAAAAAAAAACAAATCCGCACTGAACTACTGTTCAAGGGGAAAATCCAAAACGTGATCACGTGTTGTTTACAAGAGGTATATGTTTGGAGCCTAATTCACAATACCTCACTGGCCCTAAATACATTTTACAACCTCTAGTCAAGTCACATTAATCCAAATAAAACTTTTAAATAGTAAGGTTCGAATTTGAAAGCCTATTAATGGTATGTTGGCGCAATAAAACCTATTAACCAACAACCAACATTATGACTAAATATGTTATTTCTAGCAAATAGCCGATCCCTTACAAGGTGATCCAGGCTCAATGTCAAAATCAATTATGTCGATGCTCGACTCAAATGAAAACCCTCAGGTTAATGTTAATAGACCTAGCAAGAACCCCTTAACGTTTTTGTTTTACATAAAAGAAAATAAACCCATAAAATTCAAATTCTATACTATTATCTTAATATGAAACGAATAAATTATAACTATAAATGAACTGAGGGCAGATAATACACAAAAAAATCTTCTGAATATATTTTATTAAAAATGTGGCGCCATCTAGCGCTAATTTTTTAGGTACTTCATGGTAGTTTTATGAAATAGTGACCACTAAGAATAGAAACGTGACCACTAAGAGTTAGGCAAGACTTACCGTACTGGCACTTTCCCTATCGGCATCTCTGTGACTTCCCGAAGCTAAACTGATGCTGGCCTCTCCAATGCTCGGATTGGCGGGTTCTTTAGTGCTAGTCGCGTCTACGGATGTGGTATCTGGAGCAGGAGTCGGAGGCGGCTCCTCGGCAGTAAATCCTCCGCCAACCCTAAATCAAACCGTTCAATAAGGGAAAAATAAAATAAAATGTGAAAAAAACTTGCGTGTCCTCTAATCTCTTGTGTATTTTGGCTAAGGTAGCTTAACTCAACAGCTCTGGAACCAGTCAGCTACAACCAGGGTAACGACCACATGGGCAAGTCGATTTCAGGCAAGTTCCAATCCAAAATCGCAGAGCCACAGTACAATGCTCAGTCCAGGCTGTGTTGAGGCTCACTTCAGCCGGTTGCCAACAGTGTTGGGATGACCAGAAGAAACCAGAGAATAGGAAGAGACCAGAGAATAGAGGAGAGAATGAGAAAAAGGAGAGGGAGGCCTCTAAGGTGGTGAGCGAGGCCTAGAGTCTCGTTTTGTGGTCAGAAAGTTTCAAAATCCCATAAATGGTGTGGGAGCAGCCGACCAAATTCAAAAATATCAGGTCAATCCGAAATCCTCTCGGCTACAACTTCCCACTAGACGTTCATCAAATTAAACCCCAAAACTTGGGAGGAATATTTTTCCATTCAACCGAATTACCGGCAAGATGAACTTAAATTTTCCTTAATATCACAAAATGTCGACTGTTCTTTCTGATAACGGGATCGCTACAGGCTGGACAAGGAACTGACAACTCCAGACAGTGACAGGTGACACTGGCAGTGAACTTGTCACTCTCTCTCTTCGACACGATCCGACCCTGCCTCTTGGTGCAAACTACGCGGAGCCTCACTCTATCAAAATAGAAATTCCGCAATGCCACAGCAAAATGATACTGCTCGGATACTAAAACATGGAAAACTAACAAAATTTTCCCAACGGGGCTACGAAATTCCAATTTTCCTCTTACGTCGCTCTGCCTGATTTATGACGCTCCGTCATCCGCCAAATGGAAACCAAACTTTATTGGGAAACAGCAACGCTGCCAAACCTCCACAACAACAAGTGTGTCAATAGTCATTACTGTCAATCGGCTAGTAGGGTTAGAAACCAGATGTCAAGGCATGTTTATTTACTAAAACTTAACTTGAAGAATTGAAGGGAAATATAGCAAGCAAAACTGGGGAGGCCAATTTCAAATCAATTAGGATAAGTCTTATTTACTCCACTCATAGCGCAATCTGTGGCACAACAGCACCCTTTAGAAGTCCCTCCATACCCCAGATATATACCGGCCTCATAGAAACTCTTGACAAACAAATCAAAGGTCAGAAAGTTCCCAACACCAGGTACATGAATAGGAACTAAGGAAACATAATACGACTAACTCCACAGAGGTGTGCTAACAGGATAGGGTAGGTAAATACATTCCTAAAAATAATCAAACCCCAAAAGCCTAAAAAAAAAAATAAATTGCATTACTATCAAACCCCAAATTCCATTTATAAAACTGTAAATCACACAACCCTTTCAAGCCAATACCAAAACCCATAAACTTTTGCCCGAATTTATATGAAATCCCATGTTACATGCTTAGGGCAAAATCTGTATGTAACAAAGTGTTGGACTTTTTGTTAAAAAAGCATATTGACGCAAGGCCAACAACACCTTCTTTTAAAGCTAAGCCTAATGGTTTTGAAAAAGTCAAGGTAGATAAAAAAGGATAGGATTTAAAACAATTGGGAACATAATTCCTAAAAATCGAAAACAAATTTGGTTATCACTACCAGAAAAAAGTTTAGATTAGGATTTTACTTATACATATTATATGTTTATTCAACTTATGTTCTTATTTTTTTTTATCTGCAGTTTGGTTACTACTGAAAGAAAAATATAATTTTTTTTGTTAGGTACATTTAGTTGCCTATTACTATAAAAGCAAAAATCTGTTTACGTTACATTTACACGTTTTATGTTAATTATTTTATTTGTAAAATAAATAAATATTTATTTGTGTAACAATTTTTTTTTTAATCCCGCTCCTTGTTCCAATTTTTAATTTTCAAAATATCACTGATTTGCCCGCTATGCCGCTAAATTTTCAACACAATTTTTTTCCTACTCTTATTGGTCAAAAACGAGCAACTGGCATAGAATTTCCCTAATTTCCTACGCTATGTCCCAGTATTTGTCAATTACGGGGGATTAGCGTAGTTTTATACTGTACTTTCTTTAGAGATTTAACCCGTATGGGCGTTTATTATATGCATACATTTAAAACAATCATATTTTTATAAAAAAACCTTATCTTTAAAATATTTTGTTGAATTATTAAATCATTGCAAACAAAATTTGATACTTAGTTTAACCTACAAATAAAATTAGATTTCAAATAAAAATATCTGCCATTTTGTTTAAGATTCAGATATGGGGCTTTAGCTTATGACGGCAGTATACATGGTCATTGCTATAAAAGGAAATTTCTAGAGGTGGATGATATAAGTCAGGATTAACCAACTCTATAGTCTGTATTACATAATCAAGATTAAAGTTTGCAAAGCAGAGATCCAGGACATTTTGCATGTGATTTACTACACCATTATATTGTGTTAAACCTAGGGCAGCAAAAGAATCACACATCAAGATGTCCTTAGAATATTTTAGAGGGCAAAAAACATGAAATGCTGTCACACTTAGACCAAACAAGGTGAGAAATGTTATAGTCCCAACACCATTATATTACCAAACATCTGACAGGCAGCTGACACTGTTTGTAGATGGGTTTCGTAAACCGAGAAGTCCATTGATGGAGGAATATAGACACATCCTATACAGTAGGATGATTTACTGATTATCACTAACGTCCATACTTACGGAACATTAGTAACTTATATTTTAATTTTTTTTATTTTTTTAAACGTTTTTTTTTTTAATTCCGTGCACATCCATCTTCCTTGTATGTTTAAATTGCATACTTCGACTAACCAGGTAAAACAGTTTTTTAAATATACAGACCGGGAGCTTAAAATATTGTCACGCATCCCGTGGGATACATGAAACGAGTTTCTCACTAAGTGCGGGTATACAGAGGCCAGTATTGCCCCTGCGGCTCCAAACTGAATGCGTTTTTGTCGGACGGGATATACGCGATATACGCTGTTGGTTTTAAAAATTCAGTTGCTTCGTTAAATTCGGTAAAACCGAAACAATGTCGTCATTACTGGTAATTATTTGTAAAATTATTCACCTCAAGAGCCAGTGCCTTAAAAATAATAGAGGCACCATATTTTGAGAACCCTGAAAAAACTAAATAAATGTCATAAGACAATCGGTGTAAAACTTATACTTCTTGTTCACGTTTTATCTTTTTATCGGAGGTAAGAAATCATCAAGGCAATTCCCATTTTATTGACAGCTGTTTCAAAGGACTGATATAATGTTATCCAAACCAATCTCCTAAGTTCTTGAGCCAAGGTGATTTTATCCTCCGTTGTCTCCTTTTTCCTTTAAATTTTTCTTGCATTAGGTTTTGGAGTAGCAGATAATTCAGTCCTGTCACTATATAGGCCAGTCATGTAATAGTCACTCTAGTTCGCAAAACATCCGGTAGTTTTGAATTTTTGGTATGTTGTTAGGATCAATATTAGCTGTTTAAGTTTGTAGCTTCGAAAGATTTGTGCTCGCTGCGGGATGGTGAAAAAACCACGATATTTTTGGCTTTTTTTAGTTTTTGGCTTATAAGTCGTATATAATGGACGCTACGCAGAAAAAATATTTTAGCTTTTTTGTTGAATTTTATGACCATTTAGGTATTTTGAATGTTTTTAAAATTTATTGGCACTTTACTGGTCCTTAAGCTTATTAGATTCTAAGAACGGAAAAGACCTTTATTTTTGTTTGTTTTGTTAAGTGTTTCCATAATGCGAGACCATCTGGCATTCCGTTAAGCGAAATAAGGGTCGCCTTTCTCTTTTTGGTAACTTAGTGAGTTAAGTAGTCGACAGAGAGACTTCAGCGAGGCAATAGCATTGCTCTTTAGTTTTTCGATTCCGTTTTTCATTCTTTGTAACGCGTAGTTTAAGTTTATTTGAAATACATTATTTTTGGTCTGGTTTATTGGAAGTGTTCTGATTTATTCTGCTTAAACCCTAGTATTTAACAGGTTAGGGGCCCAGTATGCTTCTACTGCGCCAACCAGTAAAAGTTGTTTCTTGATTAAAACGGTCGCGACCGCGCGTGTTTAAAGTTTTCGTTATTTTCGGGTGTTTTGAACTAACTTTTCACTTATCATGGGTGACAAGGAAATTTTAGAACTCACAAAACTGAACGGCTCAAATTACTCCATATGGAAGTTTGGAATAACGTTCCTTTTACAAGCAAAGGAGTATTGTGCATGAACTGTCTTCACCCTATATTCATGAACAAAACGGTCGGGCCGAGCGTGAAATTAGGACAATTGTAGAAAGTGCCAGGTCAATTATTTTGGGAAAGCAGGTCCCCAGTAATCTTTGGCCGAAAGCAATTAACACCGCGTGTTATATTTTAAATAGAATAGTTTTGAATTCGGCTGAAAAGGAAACCCCTTTCGAGAAATGGTTCGGTCGTAAACCCCAAATAAATCATCTTCGAGTATTTGGGTCCGAGGCATTCATAAACATCCCGAAAGAGAAGCGCCATAAAAGCAAAAAGGTAATTTTTATCGGTTATGATGGTGACTCCACTATTTACCGATTATGGGACAGTGCAACAAGCAAAGTCTACATAAGCAGCGATGTAGATTTTAATGAAAAAAACCACAGCCACAGCAACAGCTAGCGCACGATAATCACATAGAGCGGAGACTCAGTAATAGAACAACTCTGAAAGCCCCTGATCGTTTTGGGATACCAGTTGCTTATTATGCCGAGAATGTGCCCATTACGTACAATGAAGTACAACAAGTAATCAAGCTAAGTTATGGCAACGAGCTATGAACGAGGAGATCCAGGCACAGGAAGAAAGCAAAACCTGGAGCATGTGTTCGTTACCCGAAGGGAAACCGAAAATCGGCTGTAAATGGGTCTATGCAGTAAAAACAGATCCCGCAGGTACTGCTAAAAGATACAAAGCACGACTTGTTGCGAAAGGCTACTCGCAACGTGAGGGAATCGAGTACGCTGACACCTATGCTCCGGTAGTTAGGTACGAGTCGATTAGGTTACTTTTAGCAATGGCAGCCGAGAGGGACTACGAGCTGATGAAGTTCGATGTAAAAACAGCGTTTTTATATGGCGAACTTCAGGAGGAAATCTACCTACAGCAGCCCTCTGGTCTCATAGACGAAGCCAATCCCGACGCTGTTACCGATTGCATCGCAGTTTATATGGTTTGAAGCAGTCGCCTCGATGCTAGAACGAGAAGTTCGTGAGTTTTTGAATAAGTTTAATTTTCAAAATATCGAAAGTGACAAGTGCGTTTTCTTAGACCATGTAAGTAATCACACTGTATATTTAGCTTTGTACGTAGATGATGGATTATTAGTTTGCGAAAGTATGAATGTGATCGATACAGTTTTGGCCTATTTAAATGATAATTTTAAAATAACGGTAGATGAGGCAAATGACTTTGTAGGGCTAGAGATATTGCGCGACCGAAATAAGCGTTTATTAAAGATAGGTCAATCAAGCTATGTTAATAAGTTATTAGATAGGTTTAACATGAGAGATGCAAAGGTATCGCATATACCAGTAGAACCAGGTAATTACCTTAAGAAAGGACAAGGCAGTGGTAGGTCGAAAGACAATATATCTTATCGGGAAGCAGTAGGGTCATTATTATTTGCAGCTAGGGTTACTCGCCCAGACATAGAATTCGCGGTGAATTATGCAAGCATGTTTCTAGATTCTTATGAGCAAGTGCACTGGGTATATGTTAAGAAAATTTTGCGTTACTTAAACGGTACATTAAGCTTGGGTATAGTTTTTGGAAATAGTGGGAGTTTGACTCTGCAAGGTTTTACTGACGCTGATTATGCAGACTGCATAGAAACGCGAAGATCAAGAAGTGGCTTTGTTTTTATTTTTAATGGCGCTCCTATATCTTGGTCAAGACAGAGACAAAATGCTTTTTCACTTTTCACTGCTGAGTCTGAGTATATAGCGCTCTCTCATTGTGCAAAAAAAGCTGTTTGGTTGCATTGTTTTTTAAATGAGCTTAAAATTACAACTAAAACAGTAAAATTGTTTGTTGATAAGCAGGCAGCTATTAGGTTAGGTTCTAATTCCGAATATCATAAACGATCGAAGCATATTGATGTTAGGTATCACTTTGTTTGTGATCTAATTAATAATAAGCAAATAGAGTTAGAATATATAGAGACCAAAGAACAATTAGCCGATATTTTTACAAAAGCTATAGCTAAGCAGCAGTTCTGTAATTTACGGTGTAAATTAAATTTGTTGTAATTGATAACTTTCAAATTAAGTGGGAATGTTGAATTTTATGACCATTTAGGTATTTGAATGTTTTTAAAATTTATTGGCACTTTACTGGTCCTTAAGCTTATTAGATTCTAAGAACGGAAAAGACTTTTATTTTTGTTTGTTCTGTTAAGTGTTTCCATATGCGAGACCCTCTGGCATTCCGTTAGGCGAAATAAGGGTCGCCTTTCTCTTTTCGGTAACTTAGATAGTGAGTTAAGTAGTAGACAGAGAGAAGACTTCAGCGAGGCAATAGCATTGCTCTTTAGTTTTTCGATTCCGTTTTTTATTCTTTGTTTTGAGACTAAGTACGTTTTCTACGGCTAATAGGTTTTAAGATGAAAGACTTCCAAAACTTGATTTTTTTTTTCTTTTGAGCAAAACATCAACTAGGTAATTTATATTTCAAATAAAATCACAAATTATATAAGTTCAAAGCAATTGTTTAGTAAACTAAACATAAGACAAACCGAATCGATATTTTATAAATATCGTTCTCATCCTCTAGAACTGATACTCAGACGCCAATTGAAGTGAGTAAAAAACGTGGACTTGTCCAAAACAAACAATTTTTGAGCAACTTAGATGAAGTTACCGTACATGATGCATGTAGAAATGCAGAATACAGGTACTCCGTTGAAAGTAATGTTTTAAGGTCTAACCGTCGTGGAGGGGATGCACTTTGTATAGCTTCGACGTCGCAGAGGCATAGGGAGTCCTCAGCCTTGGGCTCTAAAGCCTGATTTATACGAGCAAGTAAAACTATCGCAAGTTTTTATCTGAGAGCACTTCCAAATACTTTGCATAATGTAAACAGTGTCCGAGAGTTCTCTCCCAGCAAGTAGCAAAGCTTGCGGTCAAGTAGTTGCGTCATAAATTATTGCAGGTCTAAGCAAATCAGGGCAGTTCTTTAGCAAGTTATAATTTCTTTTCCGTTTTGTTGAAAGTTGGGTGCAAGTTAAATAGTGCAAGAAAAGCAAAATGGAGGGCAAACGTGTATCGTCCAAAGAAGATACGTGCGAATTAATAAGTACTTTTGAAGGGTTTCCGGAGCTGTGGCAAATAAAATCAAAAATATATAAAGATAGAAATAAAAAACAGCAGGCACTAAAGTTTATAGCAGAAAAATTTAATACAATTAATGCTGAAATTTAACGAAAACTCTATAATCTCCGCACTCAAGCAAACCAGGAGTGGAACAAATTGAAAAAAAGGAAAAGTGGTCAGGGTACTGATGAGAACTATAAGAGTTCCTGAGAATACTTCGATTTAATTAAGTTCATATTTGATCAAAACATAACATCAGGAACCGAGGATAATTTATTGGTAAGTAAAAAAGTACTACAGTTTTAAATTATGTATGTTTATTGAAGTTTTACCATTACTTTAAATTTGTTTATATTGCTAAGAAACTTCACCTTCCGCCGAAATAAAGTAATCACGAAATTCTTCACGGATTTCTTTAGCTATTACTGAGTAATTGTGAACATTGTCGTTTTGAAGTGGTAACATATTGTCTTTAGGTAGTCCTTCATTGCGCCAATTTCTCATTTCATCATTGTCACCATCAAAAGTACCAGTCGGCGCATATTCATTTATAGAGGTGTTACGTGAAATAAGAAAATTATGGAGGACACATATTGTTTTTGTAATTGTTATTACTTTTTCCGGTGCTAGCGGAATGGGTTTTCTTAAAATTCAAAATCTAATTGCTATTATGCCAAATACATTCTCCACGATTCGTCTGGCTTTCGAGAGATGATAATTGTAAATACGATTAATACCAGGTTGATTTCTAAATGGATATGGTTTCATTAAATATGGTTTAGGCGCAAAGGCATCATCGGCAACGACTAAATATTGCACTTGCTTTGTACGCCCAGGTAATGGTTCTAGAGGAGGCAAATTTATTGTATTTTCTTGCAAGGTTGATAATCCGCTATTATTAAAAACTCCTCCATCAGATACTCTCCCATTCGCTCCAATATCGGCATATGTAATTCTATAATTAGCATCGGCAAGTACCATGAGAACAATACTATTTGTCCATTTATAATTATAGTAATTACTTCCACTGCCAGGAGGTGTTGTATAACAATATGCTTTCCGTCTAATGCTTCCAAACAATTAGGGACGTTCCATTTTTCTCCAAACTGTTTTGCAATCTTTTTCCATTCTTTTTCTGTAATAGGTACCTAAAAGTTGAGCTTTTGTTACATTTTGTAGGATGTATCAGAAAAGGCAGCTGAAACGTATGTGTAAGAGTCAAATCAGGCATCTGAGGTAACGGCCAAGACTGCCATTACTAACAAATGCATAAAAAAGAAACGTAGTGCTATTGACAATGATGCTATGGAAAAAGCCATCACCGTACTTAATAAGCCATCCGATGAATATGATATATTTGGAGAATTCGTTGCTTCTGAAATAAGAAATTTAAAATTTGACCAGAATAAAAGGAAATTAAAACGAATAATTTAGAAAGCTATTTTAGACATGTTCGAAATCTACGATAATGAAAGAAGTTTATCAGCTACCTCAACACACTCACATACATCAGTCAGTTCCAATAATTTTGAAGATCATTTTTATTCTGTTTCATCACCACCATATTTAACCCAATTGACTCAGTTATATTCACAAACATCTTCCATCTTTCAGTATCAAGAATTCGGTAAACAAAAAAAACAAATCGTTTTATTATTTTTACCTTAAAGTATTAATTTTTTAGTGCCTTGTTCAGAGCCTGACAGCATTCCGGAATTATCGCTGAGATCGTACATACAGGGATACGAAACAGGTTCATAAGGGAATGGTATGAATCACCTGAAATCAAAAAGTTTTGTTCTGGTTTTGTATAAAAAAATAAAATATTTTAGTTATTTGTATTTGAAACTTTTTAAAACTTACCTGTGGCCAAAAACCTCAACGTTAGCGCTAACCGTTCTCTTGGTTTGATGGATTCACGCATATTTGTATCCAATTTTGATATTTTGTCGGCAATTAAATGCAGTATAAAGTTAAAATCGGTTTCTGACATACGCACGAAATTTTAAAATTAGGATCCTAAATTAATTTTAATTTTAGGATCTTCACTTCTTAACTCGTCTAACAACATCGCATAAGCACCAAGAGTAGGCCTTCTTGCAATCCATTCTTTCACCCAAATTCTTTTCCTAGTCTTTTTTCGTTCTTTTTGGAAAATTTTACTAAGGACAACAACGGCAGCTGCAGCTCTCTTTCTGCGGCTAGACATTTTTCCGTCTAGCAAACACTATACTGTCTATATGCAAAACCATCACTCTAGCCTATCTATACACCCAAAATCACTAGCCGCAACTATTGTCTAGCTAGAGGACTTGCCGATAGAAATTGCTGCAAAAATTTGCTTCAGTGTAAACACTTCCACAAGTTACTCTCACAAGTACTATCGCAATTTATTATCTCGTGTAAACTAAATTTAAGGCTACGGTTACAGTGCAAGCGAATTCGCCTAAATTATTAAATTCGCATAAGCAAATGCAGGTGGTTAGAGTATAAGCGACTTAGTCGCGGGAATCGCTGGCTGTCGCTAGAAGTTCAAACGGATTTGTTTTTTTCGCGCGAATTATTTGCAGTTGCGCGGTTTTTTGGGCTCTGACCTACCTGTTCTTGGTCATTTTATTGGAAACAAAATATTATGGATATAATGAAAAACCTATTCTCTTAGTGTTTAATAGATGGTTATTATGGGATCAAAGGAGCAAGGGATACCACAATCGTAAAAAATTAAGAAAATTATAGGAAAAGGTGACAGTAGATTTAAATGTTAACAGTAAGTAAATTTTATATTTTGATTAATCGAACATATACATATACTATGATAATAATGATTAATATACTGCTGTGGTATTGCACCGATTTTACTATTTAAATGTATCTCGTACCTCGTATGCTTTATTGGCAGATCTATTGTTTACACGTGATGTGAAATTGTGCTTACTCTGTGAATTTGATAGCTCGAGTTGCAATTGTTGACAACTTCTTTGTCTATAACAATATTATTTAATAAGCAAATACATTTGTCTATTAATTCCTTATCAGAATGACATTCTATAGGTTTGTTAAGCGGCCCTCACTTTACTGTCATTAATCCAAATGAACACTACGTTTCTTCGACTGCGTGACAGTCTGTAATTAAATATTTCTCATTTGCGTGAAAGATTGCGTTTAGAATATGGTTTCATTAAAGAAGATTTTAGAGGGTGTGCATCATTACCTAGTAAAACGTGTGGAAGGGCTATTTCGGAATTAGCAAGTTTTTTGTCTTCTGGAAGAAAATATCCTTATTCTAGTTGCTCATATAATAGGAACACTGGGATTATGATATTGCTACGTTTGTTACCAATTCCACGGTTTAAAATTAAAATGATATTTGCTGCACTTCGATTATTACTTACCTTAATATTACTGTAAGTTTTTCGGATGGACAAATACATTCCCTGAAGTTGCACTGTTTTCTTACTTCTTCCTCTATTGCGTTAATATATAAGAATACGTGTCATTACTCATTCGTTAATATTCAAATAACTTTATCGGTTTTAATTTGGACTTCGAAAATCTGGTAGTATTCGCTTAACTCATTAGTGCATGAACTTATAAATTTGTTTTTTATGTATTTTTTCTTTATGAATTAGTTAAATGACTTAAATAAGATATAAAAAAAACAAAACTCAAATATTAGTTTTTATTAGTGTGTTATGATCCGTCCCTCAAAAGGGACTCCATGCATAAAATACATAAAATTAATATTATTTCGTTTATATGTTAATTTTCGAAACAATTTTTTGGATGAAGTCCATAGTCATATTTTACACATATAAAATTACTTTTCTTCTTGCATCTCCTGGCACCTTTTTACCATAGAACTGTAAAAAACTTAGAGCGATATACCATCGAAATTCTAGTAAGGAGGCACAATTTGCATCATTTGGTCTTAGCTTTTTCATAAATACCCAGCCATTTGAGATGCTTGCATCTAATAAGTATGAAGCTATTGGCCAATATCATTTTCGCTGTCGCATTCTTGTCCTATACAAAGCAATCAGCCCATCCATTTTATCAACTCCTTCCATTTGCTTATTGTATCCAGCTATAATTTTTGGTTGTGGAATTTGTTTTTTAGTTTTAGTTTCCTTACACCATCTAGATGTGGTAACAATGTCATTACTTTCGAAGTTGGTACCCAATATCTATTCCATTGTACAAAAGTAACGTTATCACAAAAAACAAAACTGTGGCTTCCCCTTGATTTTGATTTCCATAAAGTACTTTCAGGAAATGGACACTTTTCCGTTCGAATCTCTCTTACTGTTGCCGTTACACAAATTTTATTTTCTAAGAGATGGTTCAGTAAACTCAGGCTTGGAAAATAATTATCAAAAAAAAATTCATATCCCTGGTTAGAAGGCACTTCTGATTTATGTAGTAAGGACATAACCTCATCTCCACCAAGACCAAAAATTTTGTCTGCATCTGATTTGTCTGTAAATCTTAAAAGAAATCATGTACCCATTACTACTGCATAAAGCCTTGCCCTTGATGTACTGTTTGGCATAGTGTTTGCCATAGTAGGGTATCATGCTATCATCAATTGAAGGATTCAATCGAAGGTTCATCCAAACCTTCGTGTTTTTTGAAATTCTCATTCAATGAGTCCAGTAGAGGGCGAATTTTATAAAGCCGGTCACTGCGATCAATATTAGCATTATCGTTGAAATGGATGTGGCGAAGTAACACTTCAAATCTATTTAGTCGCATGCTATTTTTTTAAATGTTTGGTATATCTTCTGTTGGATTCCAAAACATCCTCTTGTTCGAATATTTTGCATAACCTGAAAGAAGCATTCCTCCAAGTAGTACATATAACTCTTCTTTTGTGAAATTTAACTCCTTATTTTTTTGTTGGCCGTATTTATTGGTTTCCTCAACAATTTTCGATGTGAGATCTTCATCGAAAAACAGTTTTGAAAAATCTAACGGATTTTGGGCTTCTTTTGCTTCTTGAGATGGCTCTCGTGGCACACAGTTTGTATTTATAGAAAAAATGGGAGGATCTGCGTTCCATTCGTATAGCTTTCTACGTTTATGGGTTGAAAAATTGCCTTGACCTATATTTGACCCAGGTTTATAAAGCAGATCTGCTAAAGGTATTAGATCTTCTTCATCAAAATCATCTTGTTCATTAGGTTTGAGAGATAAACCCTTAGACTTTGGAAATAGTTAAGATAGAGGAACTAGATCTTCTTCGTCAAAATCATTTTATTTTCTGGCTCTTACTTCAAAATTCTGGTGAAGTATTCCACGGTATAAGCGATTTACATCTCCGATATGCTCATCATCAAAGCTGTCGCTGTCTTCCTCTGTGTCTTTGCCTAGTTCATCAGGAATTCCAATGTAAACATCAAGATTTTGTTGAACTTCACCGTCATTTTCGTCAAACAATGTCTGCAATTTATGCAGAGATAATCTGCAAAATACGAATTACGAATTATACTGAGGATTATCTATTTTGCATAGAGTCCCTTATAAGGGACAGAACAAATATTTATGTCTAAGAAAACAATAACACATTTTTATTTTGCAGACAAAATTTTATGATGATTCTACCCTCAAACACGTGGCTTACCCTGGTTTCAAAACTTATCGATATAAAAAATTAAACTTACCCTCCATTTCGAGTAGAGTAAAGTTTAGAAAACTTAGAGAAATACAAATAACTTTAGAGAAATACAAAATCAAAACGCTATCTTCGATTTCTGCACATGAACTGATTTTACAACGAATATCGAACGTCTAGACAAATGCACGAGGTTATGAAAACATTAAAAGTGCGCATGTGCTTAAAACCAGTGGCGTCCTATTAAGGGACTCTACGCACTAATGCGTGATTAATGATTTATATATTTACGAGTATATATTTTGTTGACCAAGAACCGCCTATTTCTTTTGTTAAATGTAATTAATTTCAATACTGAATTATTAGTTAGATAAAATTCTTCTTCGATATAAAACTTTAAATTAATGTCATTCATGACCTGTGCTTTAAGAATTATAACTTATGAAATTGATTTTAATCGCACGAATTTTATAAATACCAGGAAACCACTCATTTTCGCGTGAATTCATTGGATTTCGCGCGAAGGCAGTTTACGAGAAATCGCTTGCACTGTAGCCTTAGGCTACGGTTACAGTGTATGAGACTTCGCGCGAACAATTCTTCGCGCGATTACGCACGAGTTTGCGCGAAGGAAACAACCACACAGAAACAACTGCAGGTGGTTACAGTAGAGGCGAATTAGCTGCACAAGTCGCTGAAAGTTCAAACGGGTTTGTATACGGCCGAACGGCAAAGCATCCGGACCTATTTTTCTTTGTATTTGGCATAAAATATTTATGATGGATTGTGAAAAATTAATTTTTTTGGTCTTTAATAGAAAAACATTGTGGGGCCAAAAATATAAGGGATATCATAATCGTGATAAATCATGAAAACTATGGGAAGAAGTAGCAGTTGAATTAGACCTCAGTAATGAGTACCTATATTTGTTTTTTTTTTTAAATTTAAGTTCGATATAAAATGGTGGCGCCTATACATCTCCATTTTGTGGGTATCTTTAATATTCGCGCCACGATTTTGTACCCTCAAATATATATTATGCCATTAACGCTATTGTCAAATCTAAACGGTAGTAAACAGAAATCTTTTTATTAAAACTTTTATTTATCAATTTTTTTTTTCATTAGTAAGTTGAATAAACATTTAAAAGTTGACACATTACCATAATATACAAAAAAATAATCCGCGTTTACTTGATACAATATATTACAATATGTAGGTATGACCTATATGTTAACATATTGTTGAGGTATGGCACCTTTCTATACTTACTATCCTTTAAAAGTTTCTGGTACATCAAATGCTATGTAAGAAGGTCTATTGTTTTCAAGCGTTTTGCAGTTATCTTGGCGAAAATGTGACAGCTCAAATTGTAATATATTAGATTCGCAGATGCCTTCCCTGTCTATAATAATATTATGTAATAAGCAAATGGTTTTCAATATAAAATCGCCTTTATCAGGATGACATTCTATTGGTTTGTTTAGTAGCCTCTATTTTGATGTCATTATTCCGAATCAGCATTCTATAATTCTGCGGCACCGTGACACTGTGTAATTAAATATTTCTTCTTCATGTGATAGGGTTCGCTTGGAAAATGGTTTCATTAAATATGACTTTAACGGACACGCATCATCTCCTAAAAAAATGCAGGGTAGCATCACATCAGAATTTGGAAGTTTCTTATCTTCTGGTAATAAAAATCCGGTCTTTAAATGCTGCCCTAATATTGAAGATGCAAAAGTTCCACCATTTCTTTGCTTTCCATAACCGCCCACATCAATGCAGACAAATTTAAAATTTGCATCGGCTACCCCTATAGCCCCTGTAGCACTATAGAAAACTATTGCTTATAATTATGTAACAATCATAGTATCTAAGTTTTTCGGATACTTAATACAAATGTGTTTTCCGTCAATGCATCCTATACAATTTGGAAAATTCCACTTATTATAAAATGCTTTGGAACTTTCAGAAAACGATTCCTTTGTAGAAAGTGGCAAGTGCTGTGGTTATAACTTATTCCATATAGCTGTACATGTTTCGTATATGATTTTTCTTATCGTACTATTAGACATTCGAAAAGAATAAGCTAGAGAACGAAATCCGAGTCCAGTTGAGAGAAATCTGAAACAAATTAAAAGACTTATAAGTTATACTACTTATTATTATTAATTACAATACAATAATAATACTAATTATTATTTATTAAGAGAGACAAGCAGTATAGATGCTCGAATTAGTCTACCCCATATTATACTGTCCAGATAATGTAATTTTTAAATACATCATAGTACCCATTATAGTGTTTTTTACTTGTTTTGAAGTGGTAAAGTCAAAATGGAAAGGACTTTAAGACACATTTCGGCGGGAATATCAGAAAGTTGTGAAACAAAAACAATCCGGTGCCACAGGGGGTGAAAAAACTAGGGGGTTTCTCTTGGCCTTATTTTGAAAGTTTATATTTTTTGGCTGACCCAATAAACCCCAGACAATCTTTATAGGAAATATTCCATTGCCTATTGAAAGCCAAGAAAATTATTTATTGGAAGACTATTAGAGAAAAACATTTTTAGAATGATTGTTGATGTTTATTATTAAATTATTTGATTAAGTTAAGGGTGGCTTCTGGCAAAATAGGGGTATCCGGGGTTTAAAATTGCCTCTAGCTAGCCCACGAGAGTGGTGTGGGTAAACCTTACTAAATCTGTATTTATAAGCGCCATCTGCTTTACTACCCTCGTGCAATGATACCCTTAAAACCTTGCTTGATATTGGATATAATGGAATTTTAGGACGGATGGCGTGTCAAACAAAGAACACAGTATTAAGAGACACTTCTACTTTATTAAACATCTAACATGAACTTAATTTATACTTATTACATACCTTAATTATTATTTAGCACAGAGCATTAAAACAACAACAACAAAAGAACTCAATCCACACACACCCACCATGTCATTACAACCCTCACAGCTGTTCAGCATAAACTCAGCCCAATTCACATCTGCGACCATCGCCACGGCATACGTTGTATTAATAAGCCAAATCAATAGGTGACGCTACCTGAATAAAGTATGTGCAAAGCACTTACTTTATTCAGTAATAACCAATTCTGAATTTTTATTAATCTGACACCTGAATGTGGTCCCGAACCGAAAGCAGTAAATATCTCTAGATAATTTAAACCACACCTAATTTAGGTGCGCAAAATGAAGTATTAAAAAGTAATCCGTAAATTCAGCTTGAGTATATTGACAAATAACCTAACCTCTAATTATCAAAGTTCCAAATGTGAATGTGACAAATGCTAAATAAAGAAATGGGTATTATTATATGAAATTTATAAGTTTTTACTAGAGTTTATAAAAGCAATTTATAAAAGATGAATTAAATAATAACAATCGGCGGTTTATAGTTAAATAAATATGGTACAACTTATACTATACCTCGCATATATGTATATACTCAGTTTCCAACAAAGATTATAGTAACAAGGTGTCTCAAAAATTAAAGTAAACCAGTAAATATATATGCAATAAATTATTAATTAGTAATTAAATTATTAGTACTAACTATGGCGAAAATAATGTGTGTGGCCTTGGTTTTACACTCCTAAATGGTTATACTATTCTGTGATACCTGTGGTCCTTGTTCTCGCCCTGGTTGATGACTAGATGGCCATGGGGCTCATTTGGTATGTATCAGGAAGGACAGTGTCTGCTGTGGTAATTGGACGAAGTGATTCAGCCAGTACTACACTCTGTGATGGATTTCAGGATATCCAGAAGAAGCTTAAGTGTGTTCGATGGGGCTCAGACCATCAAATTCCATCAAATCCTTCATAATATCAGTGATGAATTAAGCAAATAGACGAGGAAGTCCAAGTTGTAGTTATAAGGGGACAAATAGGAAAAGAAGAAGAAAGAGAAAAAAAGGCCTAAAAACAAAACTACATGTGAGAAACTGAACTGAGGAATTTCTAAGGGGAGCAAAATATTTTTTTATTAAAATTTCATTTTAAAAAGTTGGATGCCTTTATAAACTTTAAATCAAAATAAAATAAAAGCAAATAATAAATGGGTTATAAGAAAAATTATAAGAATAAGTTGACCATGTGCCATGTGCAACTTACCCAGGTTGGAATGTGGCCTTTCTTTGGAATTTTTATGACAAAATAACACGGGAAACCTTAAAAACTCTTTAGTCCGTTTCTTTAAAACTGCCATCGGCAAAACTTTAATTTAACTCACAAAAAAATCAGACCTAGATAAGGTATTTTCTTTGTAAATCCGCTCAAAGCGAAACTAGCTGAAGTCTTTAACTCTCAGCTGAAAAATGACCCATTAACCCAAATCTGTCATGAATTTTATCATGTTTAAGTCATCTGTTAACCTTGGGATCTTACTAAAAATATAGACAATTCCTGCATGAAATAAGTACTACTGTAAGTATGTACCAGCCACAATAAAACTTAAAGAGGTCTTGAGAAGAAAATCGATATTTGGGTTTGACAGTTACTTTGTTTACTATTTTATTGAAATGAAAATTCACTACACTTTACCTACATTAAAATTATGTGAAAAGAAAGAGCAGCAAATTCTGCTCAACTGAGTATTGCAGACATCACACATCATGAAGTCTCATTAATTTTCAGATCGAAATTGGCCAAGGCAACCGAAAGAAATTAGACACCTGTACAACCTCACAATGCAAGATCAAGGTACCAACAATATCAACCTAGTCCTATGCTTTAATATGAACTTGATTCCTAATAAGTAGTTACTGCTATAAAACAAAATATATATTATCCATTAATGTCTATATTCTGTTCTGATATATTTATACATATATTTGCAATAAATTGGTTATTTTCTAAACTGATCAAAATTTTATAATTATTGAAACCTATACAATTATGGTTGATTTTTCTATGGAGATTACCCTTTCTTATAAGCCCAAACCCTGTTTGCTTTCGACTTTTCTAACCACTAATCTAAGACTTTGAAAAATGAAAGAAGCTTTATTAAATTATATTAAAATATTTCAAATTTGAATAGATTGAGTTAAAATGTTATGCTCACAAAAAAAAAACTGTAACAAGATAGTGAGGAAGAACCGTCAGTTAACCTGTTTGAAAAACCGACTCCCTTCGATGATTACCAGGATAATGTAATACATAATTTACCATCTACAAGCACTGCCTCTTGGTGCAAGGAATCTATAGAATAGGAATTATTATTCAAAAAGAGTCGGCAAGAATTATTGTCAAGCAAGAAGCAGCCGACACGCTGTAATAAACAAGCCAATAACTTCCTAAATTGAATGGTAAAACTAGAAGCAGAGAAGTTATTTTTTTTAAGCAAAAAAGAGCGAAAACGGATGAACAAAAGGACTATGATTATCACTTTTTAAAAGGTTTATTACCCTATCTTTTTTAAGTTGTCTAATGGCTATAGATGGCCAAAATAACTAGATGTCAAATAGTAAGTAAATTCAAATTCATAAAGAAATTATCATTTTACACCGTTTAAAACAGCTTTGATTCATTACAAGTGGGCACAATTAGGCGTCATTTACAATATCAATGTGAGACGACTGTAAGAAAGTAGCTGCATTATTCTTTTTTGTGTAAACCTACTGTTCGCCAAGTGAAATACGAAAACCATTGCGGAGAACAACCATAAAATCAATATTTCACGGTTTTTTGGCAATTCATCTTTTTTCTTATTAACGAAGGTAGATAAACGTCTTTTGGCACTTTTATGACTCCCATCCGTTTACCTAAGATTTTATCTAAGAGCATAAGCCAAACCGAGCCAAGACCGTCACTCGACCGAAGTAGGCCCTTTCCTCTCGCAGCAGCAGAAACAAAACGCAGCACTCGCGTACGACTTTTACAAATGGCATTTTTTGCGGAGCCATTTATTTCGCGAAAACCCTTATCATTTGAACAGACAATATAAATTTTCCGATGAACCCACCGGTATGCCAACATTTCCCGATTTATAAAGCATTGTTCGATTAGTTTCATTAGATCCGACGATCGTTCCTCTTTTGTTTTAAATTACCGGGGATTGTATGAATATTATTCATATACGCTGTTTTCCGCTTCCGGTTATTTTTAATTTCAATAAATTCGAGATAAAAGTTTTTATTAATGGATGATTCGCTTACAGTTAGCAAATAACGAGCCTTTTATAAAGATAAAAGGTTTTATTCGCATTATTGACGTTTATTATTCGCATTCTTAAAAACGAAAAGGAAAATTGGCCGATAATACAAAATCAGTCTTTATCTATTTTAGTCCTATAGGTCTGGTTTATATTAGCTGTGAGGAATAGAGTTTTATATTATGCATGCAGAAGAGACAGAAAATAATGATCTCTGGAAGCTTTTAGTTTCGCTTTTCAAATATAATGTGATGCTCTAGCCACTTTTAAGTCTATAAAAAGAATATATTTTTATACTTAAGCAAAGTGAGGTTATTTTTAATGCTTATATAATTTGCCCCACTATAGAAAAACAAATAGTTATGCCGAACCTATAATGCATAAAAATGCTGTTATTTGAAAAATAACAAAAAAAAAGCCCTGATACCTGTTGATAAAAGCATTCCTTTGTGGGAGTGCAAATATTATACTTTAAAAATTATTAGAATATTACTCTTTTTAAAAAACTTTGTAGATTCTTGCGCAAATTCTATGCTTAATCGTATGACCCATTAATGTAAAGGGTGTTTTTTTTAGAGGTGGAGAACTTTCATTTGGCAACACTGTTTTTTATGACAGCCGACCTGACAGTTCTGGGTTATTTTTAGATTAGTTTGGTTTGGCAATTCATCATAAATGGACTCACGCCGGAGCAACGTTTCTAAATTGTTCAAATTTATTTTGGAAGACATGATTCTATCCGAGAAACACATCGGGCATTACGTGAGTTTTATGGTGCTCATAATCGTTCTTCTGAGAGATTAATTCGAGAAACTGTTGATCGTTTTTGCAATACTTTTACTCTAGTCGACAATACGTATCCCGTAAGCGTATTCACCGACCATCTAGTGTTAAGACCGTAATGAGGATTCATCGACGCTGATTGGTCAAATTTAATTTGAGATGACGTATTAGACATAGTCGATACTTAAAACTCTTAAACTCGAACTCGTGTTTCGTGTTCGTGGTTAGTGTTTCGTTTTTCATTTGTTCGGCGTTGTAGGGTGTTGTGTTGTTTTCAAAATCTCAAAATGTATGACTTAACAAATATAATTACGAAACTAAACGAGACGTTTTGTGTTGTGCTAGAGAAGTCCGAAAAATAATGTGCTACTTTGCGGTACGATGTGAAGAATGGACACTGTTTGCAAGAAAAGGAAATAACTCCTCCAAGACAACAGTACGAATAATCAAAGATGTGGTTTTGGGACGCACAAAAGCTTTTAATGTAGTTGCACTTGTAGATTTTCTGGTAGTAGTATTTGCAGAATACTTACACAAAAGAATATTAAGCTATGCTTATAATCGAAAAAACAAATGTGTTGTAAATTTTCATAATCTTTTTAAAAAAATGGAAGGTGTTGGTGCTGAATGCGTAGAAAAAATTGATAATTATTTGTACAAAGTGCCAAGTGCAAAAATAGGTATTTGTGAATGTCATTTTGGTGCACAGGGTCGTTTTTGTAAACATCAGGCTTTTATGTATAATTGTTTCCAATATAGTTTGCCGAATTTGCCTTTAGTATCTGCTAGTGAAAGATACAATTTAGGACAATTAGCATTGGGAGAAAAATGTCCAGAACTTTCATTCTTTTTAGGTTTAAGCGAGGACATCCCTAATAACAGCGACGGCTCTTCCATCTCATCCAGTAACTGCAATCGAATAAGAGAAAAAATGGCAGAACCGAGTGAAGTTTCATCTAAATATTATGAACAAATTTGTAGTGAGGTTGTAAAATTCAGACCATTTCTACAGAACTTGCCATTGAATTTGAAAAGGAAGTTAAACCTTTGTATAGCAAAAATACACACCCAAGCACAGTTGAACAGCTTTGTTGCTACTGCGGTAGCTCAGGTGTCTCGGAATTTCAAAGGTGGTGCAGCTATTCGCGTTCCAACTTCTATTGCATGATGAAGAAATGGAGTCACTAAGGGCTCAACTAGCTGCTGGACGCCCTCCAACAAAATTTAAGTCTAACAGAGTTAAAAAAAGGCCAAGAAATTTACATAAAAATATTATGGCAAATTTACCCAGTGCCAAATCTCATGGTAGGTAACTAATCAATAAATTGGTAGATGCTAACCTTTTTGTGTATTGATATTATCTAATTTTTCTAATATGAAAATAAGATTGTTAATCAAACCCAATGTTACATTCTGTGTTGTTATGTATCTTTGCAATGTGCCAGAGTTATCTACCTTATTTTATATTTTATTTTCAATGTATGAAATAAAGAAGTTCGATAATATAACAACTTTATTTTATTTATTCTTTTTATACAGTTTCTTACAAGTTTAACAAAATAAATTATTTATTTACTGACAGAAGGATCTTTCACTCGCTTTACAACGTAACATTCTTGATCATTGTCAAACTCAAAATTTCATTCTTCATAATAAGTTGTTAAAAAACTACAATCAATCAAACATTATATTTTTTATAAAATTTTACAATATCTACATCTTTACATCAAAAATACGGATCACGAGCAGAAAAAAGTAGTACCTAGTGTTACAGTTTTTTTTTATGAATGATTACATTTATCTAGTTATAGTTGAAATTAATTGAGTAATGCAATCTTATGCCCACAAAAAACATAAAGATTAAGAGAAATAATTATTTAAATGTACAACCCCTAAAATAAAACTCACTCTATTCAATTTGTAAATGTTTATTGATTATAATAAGAAAAAAATAAAAGAAACAAAATGTGATTCACCCTAAAACCCAAAATATAACTAAACAGAACACTTCTCGTCACATTAACACAGGTACACATACAAATAGTTAATCATGTAATGGGCTTTATACGGCACTAAATTGTTTTATTTATAGTTTTGTTGTTTTTTTTAATTGAAATTTATCACGAAAATTAGTCCAAAATAATTAAAATTCAACTATAAAAAAACTTAAATTAGATGTTCACTCCAAAATTTATTCGAATGAGAACAGCAAACAGCTGTTATACCTACCTAATCGATACTCAAATCTTGACCAATCAACGTCGATGAATCCTTATTACGGTCTTAACACTAGATGGTCGGTGAATACGCATCCCGTAAGACGCCGTACAGTGCGCATGCAATAAGCGATAGCTGCTGTGCAGCATAGTGTTGATAATGATCCAAATGTGTCAATTTATCGTCGTTCTCAACAAGTGAACTTATGTCCATCCACTTTATGGAAAATTTTGCGCAAAGATCTCGGATTGCGAGCATATAAAATTCAACTTGTCCAGGAGTTGAAACTGCTGAAAGCTGAATGGGCGGAAGGAAAGATTGCTGTTGATCCACGATTTCATATGAAAATTTTATTCAGTGATGAAGCACACTTTTGGTTAAATGGCTATGTAAACAAGCAGAATTGCCGAATTTGGGGGGATGAGAATCCACGAGCTAATGGCGAAAAACCGTTACATCCAGAAAAACGAACCGTTTGGTGCGCTTTTTGGGCCGGTGGAATCACTGGTCCTTATGTCTTCAGAAATGCTGATGGTCAGAACGTTACAGTAAACGGTGAGCGATACAGAAACATGATAACCAGCAGAACACCACATTGCAGAAATGTGGTTTCAGCAGGACGGTGCCACTTGCCATATAGCGCGCCAAACAATTAATTTACTGCAAGAGACATTCGAGCAATGAATAATTTCAAGAAATGGACCTGAAACTGGCCAGCTCATTCGTGCGACTTGACGCCATTAGATTATTTTCTTTAGGGCTATGTTAAGTTGCATGCCTACGCTGATAAACCCAAAACACTTGAGCACTTGGAAGCCAACATACGACGCGTGATTGCCGAAATACAGCCTGCAGTACTGGAAAGAGTGTGTGAAAATTGGACAAACGCCACGTACGCGCCAGCCGTGGGGGTCAAATGCCCGAAATCATTTTTAAATATTAATGCCAAAATAAATTATTTAATATAAAAGCAAATTCGTTAATATCAATAAAATAATTTGTATTTAATTTCAATTTAAAGTTCTCCGGCTCTAAAAAAACACCCTTTACATACGTGCTTCAAGAAGAAGTAAAAAAATTGGACGATTAAAGTAATAAAACACTTTATCAAATTTCATAGTTATTCCGAATTTTTATATCTTTGGTTTGACCGATCAAAATTATGTAAAATGACTTTTACGCTCTTAAGTCTCTAAAAGAGATTTACCATAAGAGATAGGCTTGACAATAATTTGCGGAAAAGTATATTGTCGTCAAAAATATATTGAAACTTATTATCTCGGCGAAATTGTTTTATAAATACATTTGAATTAAATTGTAAAATTACAGAACCTACCCAATTTATCTTGCAAAAATAACTTTTTTAATCCATAGGACTTAATAATCACCAGTAGGGTGCTGTACACTAATAGTATTAGCATTATTTAACTTATATATTTTAGTATCCTTATTGGTCTTAATTCTTTAAGTAAATTTTGAATAGCCCCTATATTTAAAAGTATATTTGCTATCTAACACCAAAATTCCTCATTCCCCTCCGAAATTGAACGAGAAACAAGAAGTGAGAGTGTGGACAAGTACAAAAAGGAACAACTTTGTGTATGACCAGAGCATTAGAGCATTTGCGTATTTTGGTGTATAATTCTCAGTACTTAATATCAATCCCGTATAACTTTACCAAATGTATCGCGAGAATACTGGCCGGTAACGGGAGTCATGGGAAGTACAAGTGTATACAGGGTGTCCTGGGCGGTAAGAGATAAATTTTTAGTTAAATAGAAAAAAAGCTGTGCTGTTCCAAGTCCAATTAGATGATTGTGATATTAAGATTCACGAAATCAACAAGGATTTTCAAAACATCGGGCTAAATATAGAAATTCCATCTTTCCAATGTGAACCTGCGCCGCAGAAAGAAGTGGGCATCCTATTAAGTTTATTTACATGCCGATTATATGTGTATATGGATCAAGGTAGAACAACAAACGTTTTGAAGTCATGGGATCTTTGAAGTATTTGGCATACGAGCATCAGGATTAAGATTGTGAAATTGGCTCCTAGCTATGGGATACTAGGTAAGCAGACTCTCCATATAAATCATGCTATTAAAAAAAATAAAAAATATAACTTGAAGCTGTCAACGAAAATCTAGCTGCCAGGAAAACGAATGTCTATGAAATTACGCACTCGGCCACTTAAATAAGGCAAGGCTCTAATGTGTTGAAAATACATTCGATGTCAAACAATTAGCGAAACATTATCCAACATGTGTATTAAATGGTCTTCCAAAAAGCGTAAATATCCTTCTTTAGTAAGACGCTCATCTAATATAAAAGAACCAAACAACTGGTCATTCAGCATTCCACACTATACATTAACACTGAATCGATGTTGAAAGTTTCGTTCAAACGTAGCATGAGGATTTTCATCTGACCACCGATGTTCATTGTGTCGGTTATTAATTCCATTGCGGGTTAAGTGAGCTTCATCGCTAAATAAAATGTATTATGTAGGCCTCGATCGGGACCGTCGAAAGTCTATCGGACTATCGGACTATCTAGACTGGTTGGCGTGACGTCACGTTAGTGGCCGTGTATTGCAGCTTTGCCCCGTTTAATTAACACACAGAGCGGCGTCGAAAATATATTTAAATTTAAATATCTTGGAAACAATTACTCGTAGTAAGTTGGAGTAAAAATTATTGGACATGGAATATTTTTAGCCATAAATTTAAAAAGTTACTTTTTATTTTTAAGCCTTACAGTAAGTAAAAAAAAATATCTAAAATTTTGAACTGCTAATTAAGAAAATGAACATAATATCTCACTATTGCTTAGGATAAAATTATGTTAAAACAAGATAATTATTAAACACGTTTTATTTCAAATAATATATTTTCCGGAAAAAAAAATTAACTCAAAATATTATACACAAACCTATTTAAAGTGTTTGTACAAAAACAAAAATATATAGGTAACAAAAAAATAATTTATAAATATACTTAATTAATATCTAAACAAAAATAATTACCTACAAAAACTAAATCAAATAAAAGTTTAAAGTCATCAAGTGAAAAGGTGGGTAAATTAGTCATAAAACAAAAAACATAAACAAATTAAAAAATAGCAAATTAAGGATCATTGGCATTCAGTACATTTTCGAATTCTCTTTTTTTTCCAACTTTCTCTTTTTTTTAATAAATGTTCCTCGATAATATTATTTTTGGCCTTGCTATAATTATTTAAAAGGATATTTGAAAAGGTGTTAATACATTTTTCGTTAAGTGTTGGTAAGTTGTATCACAGTCACAATTGTATTTATCCATTTCAAAATTTGCTACCTCCAGTTTTTTTTAACGCAAGTGTTTTAAAAATGATTTTGTAGGAAAATTCAGTGAAATTTAAAAATGTCTTTTCGTATCATTCAGAAATAATAGTTTGAAACAAAGTGTACATGGTTATACTTATATTATTAAAATAATCTTTGGCATACTCGAGTCATATCTTAAATCATTATCAGATATGCTTATTTCGTTATACAACAAAGAATCATTAAATGTATTAATAATAGTATTAGTAGTGGTACTGTTAATCACTGATGCTTTGAGTGTTGAAGTATCGGTTATATGGAAAAACTGCTTCAAAAAGAATTTTCCATTTGGGCCCCAAAACGCTCACTGTGTAGTATTATTGCAATAATAATATTTAAAAAGCGAGACGCGATTCCCGCCGGCCACTAGTGTGATGCAATCATTGTGGAGGGGATACAGTCTCCGGCCCGATAGACTGTCGATGGTCCCGACTCGATTTTGTTGGATCCATTCGGAAAATTAAACCGTTTAGCCATAATCACCCACTTGAAAACGTCCAACGTCCACATGCGAAGTTCTTTTGTAATCCGCCTCATTCTAACACCCGGGTTCTCTTCAGCCATATCCAGAACATTTTCTTCATTTTCCACATTTAGTCCCGCCTCTCGTTCAGAATTAATTTTGACGCTTGGAAACATTCCTATTTCCTGAGCATTTGCAAAAACTGTCTAAAAAACTTTTCGATTAGGAATTCTTCGATTTGGAAAACGACGTCGGTATTCATCAACAGTACCTAATGCGCTACCATTACAGAAACCATACACGAATATCATGTCAGCATACTCCATGGGTGAATGTGTGAGGCATTACGTAATGGAAACTATGCTCTTTTTAAATTGAAATGCTCAGAATCAATTAAACTGACAAATATGCTGGTCAAAACTACCAGTCAATTAAAATAGGTATTAACAAACAATGATGAAATACCTGCAATGTAAGCTAGAAATACAGAGAACGTAATTATTCCAAAACTTTACAAAAAAAACTTTAGAGTCGATTATTTCAGAAACGGTTAAGAATCGGATTAAAACATATGGGTTAATTTATCTTATTTTGAACTTCTGAATATGTTCCCAAAATATTTTAGGGTTTGAAATTATATATGTTACTGTAGGATGTTAAGAATCCTTTAAACAGCTTATAAAATAAATATCCCCATACGCAGAAAACTAAATATTCGGGTTCATGTAAGGCTTTTCCCAAAGATCTAGAGCCACTTACTTACATATTTCGGTCAAATGATAGAAATGAAGACAATTGTGACTCAAGGGAAAGTAGACTATGAATAAGTAAAAGAATGAGAGGCAGATCTCCTATAAGATTCATAGACCAAATCAGAACTTACAAATATGTCAATAGTAGAAATAACGAAAACCGTCGAGAATAGAGAAGAAACAGCTACGATGCAACGAGTAACGACTGGAGAAAAAGAAAGTTTACTAAATTTTAATCTTAAACGCTAATGCGCTACGAAGGCGTTAGTGGCCATAGAAAGAGAGAAAGCTACGGTTCATATATTACTGTAGGAGCAAGAGAGAGTATATACATACATATATTATATATACATATGAATGGAGTTATAGAAGTCTTACTTCAGTCCGTCAATCGTGTGGTCTCAAGCGCACTCATTTTTTTTAAGGATCTATTTTTTTGCATTGTTTTTATTTTGTCTATTTTTTGTTTTTTACTTTATTCTTATTACCTTATATCCCTTGATAAGGCTGCTGGATTACATCAAATTTTTATACACCCTGGTGGTATTAAGCAACAACTGTATTACCAGATCCATAACCTAAATCTTTAATATACCATTTAGACTAAAAAGTTATACAGAATATCAATGAGCTATTAATTTAAGGCTTAGGGAATCTCCACAATTCAATTGCCATTATCTCTATTGATACAAAAGCAAAAATAATTTTTCGACATCGAATTGGCTTTAGGAATCCTGAAGAGTGAGAGACACTATTAGCTTTTAAAAGTAATGTGGTGTAATATTCAAATTAAGTCTCATGCGTGGAACTAAAATTTCGGGTAAATTCAATTCAATATCTGTTATGCGGAATCTTTTTGTTAAATCTTAATTTGGCTTAGCGGCATTATTATTTATTTCCCGGGTTTGCTCTAGATTTTGTATGCTTAATAAATGGAAAATTATAAATGATAAAAGTAATTGGATGTCTTAAGGACATAGAGTTATAAATTATAATCAAGATTTGCTAAGGATGGCTGATCAAGCCTTTACAGGGTTAAACAAAATATTTTTTAGGTATTTATTTGATGACATAGCCAAATAATACACGCATTATATTTTGTTCCTACCATCGTATATTGATTTATTTCATCATAATATTTTTAGGTTCATTTATTTGTTCCAGTGATAGGTTATTTATTTTTAATATACGCTTCTTCTGCTTCAAAATATGCTTCGTTGACTAGCTCAGAGTTAACCTCTTTGTTTAGGGTGTTAATTGGATTTCAAATGCCTCAAACTTTTTCGAGTAGACCACGAAAATAACTAAAGCCAAAAGAAGTCCAATCCGATGTGTGAACGACATCTTTAATTTTGAACCCGAGCTAAGTTTTAACAACATTTCTTGACGTAGAATCTTACATCTACCAATAAACAATCAAATACAATCATATACGTAGAATGCAATTAAACTTTTAACATCACAAATATCTGATGCACTAGATAATGGTGAGGCTTGCTTGTGCCTGCTCGTGGATCTTTCAAAAGCCTTTGACAATGTCTATCATGACACACTCTTAGAAAAACACTGCACAGCTATGAACTCCAAGGCAAAGTTTTCAATTTGCTTAAAAGCTACCGTACAAATAGAACGCAGCGCGTTGACATCAATGCAACCATAAGCAGTGAAAGAGATGTCAGGTTTGGCAAACCCCAGGGAACTGTATTAAGTTCTTTACTTTTTACGATTTCTGTAAACGAACGTCGAACATCAGCTTACTATCACCGCGGCGGTGTTGCAACATCTCGCCTATTAGGGACTTTATATGTGTAGGAATCCATTCGCCAATCTGTATATTAAGTATATTGTTTTTCAAATAAACAGTATTATTAAAAATATGTGAGTTCTAAACGACTGGATAGCACAGCGGTTTACACCGCTGCTCTTAAGTGGTCTAGCAGTAGATTCGAACCCCCGAAAGAATATTTTTTATATATTTTATTTATTAATTTTAGTTTATTTTATGGTTTTATGGTTTTTTATAAATTGGCGATATACCACATTTCTAACAACCTATTTTATTCAGCGTGTGTGTTTAATGTGACCGGAAATCATGTTCTAGCGTTTGTCGCCCTAAGATTTTTAAGGTACCATTTTTTAATTACATTAAGGTTTTTTATTCTTGTAAATTTGTGACCACAGATTTTGTATTGGAAATGATATTTTGTGAGTGTATGGGTTAATTGTTAAAGAAAACTATTTGTGTCTCGCCAAACGTTTCGATATGTATTTAATTCACCTTTAGGGCTCGAAGTCGTAGTTCTCTCTCGTCAAATTAAAAAAAAAACAAACACATATAACAGGAACAAAAACATAGATAACATTAAAAGACGGTTACGTAAAGGATGAATTACAATTAAAAACTGATAAAATATAATAAAATATATGAAATGGAAGCAAACCGGTAGACTAAAGAAGTTCACTACTAGGTGCAAAAAAATAATTTTTTTATTAAGGCTTTTTTTATTGCAATTCGTTTCTTTGTTTTTAATTTCTAGGTCTAATGATGCTCCTGAAAGCAAAACACGTGTAACCGACTTTTTGAATTAACATTTTTTTTTTGAGACCGAGACCTTGTGTAAATGTGATTAAGCTAACGGCTTTTTTATACCTGATGCTGCTTTTAATGCAGGGTTTTCTTAAATATCTTAGCACTTACTAGAAATGGATAGGTTATATTAAGCAACTGATAATATAATTATAGTAATTAAGGATTTATTAAGGCTTGCAATAATTGCAAGCTTAAATATCCCCAAGGTAAAAGTCTACAAGCAGCAAACACATAACCGTTAGTCTTACTGTCTCGTAGACAAATAACATGACCCTAGGCTTACAGTGTAACATGATAGGAACTTTATATATATCTCTATAGTCAGCACAATCGGATCGAAAACGGTTCTTTTCTTTCTGCGTCTACTTTAGCGGCTCCCGCGGGCCCTTTTGCTACGTTTAAATTACTAGAAACGACAAATTCGTAATACGTCGCTCGCGTATCACTGTTATTAGATTTAACTCTTTTAGAGGGCGTTAAATTTAACGACGAGAATTTAAAGGTTATTTTCATTAAGTTTAAACTTTAAATACTCTCTTATACTTATGTTTTAACTTTTTTTATTAAATATCATTTCATAACATTAACAAGGCAAACATTATATGAATAAATTAAGGGTCAGTCTAGATAGCCAACTTGTCAGAAATATTATTCTTAAGTAAACTTTTTATTTAAAAATTTAAAATTTCTTGAAAAACAATCTTTTTTTAATGGCTTACTTATAGGTTAAAAATAATTTGTTATTGTCCCAAATTCGAGGGTGACCATTGTAATCTCGGAAACCGTAAGAGTTGCAGGGTCGGTGAAATAGAGGCAAAGCTGCGCAATTTGGAGCTTAATAAAATGACGTTTAAAAAATTTTAAAACTTCGGATACTTCCGGAGTTATCCAAAAAAAATCGAAAATTATCAAAAGCGTCCTTCAACCGACTTTATTTAAGAAGACATCGGAAAACTAAAAACAGTTTTTCGTTGCCATTTTTTAGGTCCTACAACATGACGCAAAAAAATTAATACGACGTTTCGTTTTTTTCAATCATCATCAAGTTTATCTTTTCTTATGGGCGTCATATTGAATTTTCTCATTTTTAAAAAGTATTTTTAAAATGAGGTATCACACTTTCATGTCCTATTACTCCTTCTAGTACTTCCCATAAGAACTCCATGAGTGCAAGAGAGAACGATATACCAATGGGATTTCCAAATAAATTGATTTTATCTAAACTGAAGCTATAAAATACTCTGTATTTAATATAGTTTTTTTTTAAACCAATTCAATGAAAATGTATCAATTAAATACTGGGTATTTCAAAACCTTGGATTTATATATAAAACAGAGTTTTGGGTATTTTTATTGCTTTAAAATACAACTAAAGGAAACTTTAAAAAATACCCTCTCACACAAAACAAACCTGTAAAAAATTGAGGAAAACAAGGATATACACGAAGTTTTGAAAACATGGATGCTATTAGGAATTTAGGTATTTTTTGGATACATCGGAAAATGGACCTTTTTTGTTTTTTGCATCATTCGCATGTATTGAATAAAACATGTAATAAAGAAAATATTGGATAATACACATTCAAGTCTCGGATACATAGATTTATAATGTTCCATGAATCATTCGATACTTACGAATTTATGTGCCTTCCTAAGATGAAATGGCAACGGCAGGAAAAGCGAAAAAGAGCAGTTTTTTACAACACAAAGTTCGCGTTAGAGAGTGTAGATAAACAATAAAAACAAAAAGTTGGTTAATAAAATTTGTTTTTTTTTAAGCAAATAAATGAGGTTAAATTGAGAATACTAATAAGTACACTGAAAAAAATGATTGTAAATTTACTTTTTAAGTTTACAAAAATTTCACTAGTGTTACAACAATTATTCAGTAAGATTAAAATATTTTGTAATAAACCAAGTATTTACTAAAATTCCTAAAAAACTTGTGTAAATTTAAATCACTTTGTGAAACTTACAAGCAATATTACATTAGATTTGTAAAATTACCGAAGAAAGTTGCAAAATCACATTCATATTATAAAAATCACATAATATTTGCAATTATTTTTACTATCATAATGTAAAATTACAAGTTTTTTGTAAATGTATACCTTAATTCTTAAATTTACCATGGCTGTGTAAACCGCGGCCAATGAGAGTGCGTGGTTACGCGTCCCCAAGTGACTCCGAAATTTTTAACGTAAATGACGACTCAGTTATTATTTTCGATTTACGACAGGTAATAAAGAATTTTGTGCTAGTCCTTCTGTTTATCTTTACTGTTTCTTCGTGCCTATAAGTATCAGGTAAGTTAAATATTTACATTAATACCTGTTAACAATGATTACTTGTCTTGTATGAAACTTTTGTAATAAGGTTAAATATTGTATGTACTTATTTTATTCCAGGACATTACCGATGAATCTTCTCTTGAGCTTGGTATGGAACCATGCATTGTATTATGTGGTGGTAAGTAAAAATTTTTTTTTTTGAAAAAAGATTAAAAGTATTTTTTTTTATTTGTAGGCTCTAACAATGCTATAAAAATATACCTAGAACAAGAACCTGTTGCGGAAAAATGTGACTTATTTGGAGGAGCATTGCATTGCTTAATTGCTCTTTATTTTGTCTTCAATTTGGAATATCCCAAAGAAGCATCCTGCATTTTGGATTTCCTTTAAAGATATATTTCAAAAATACACCCCGAAGTAGGAACCAAATCGAAAAAACAAAATCTTTTAAAAAGAAAAGTTATTTCATATTTAACGAAGTTAGCCAAGATAGAATAATAAATTATTATTTTATTTATGTAAATCTCAAATAACTTTGGTTTAAAACTGATTTCTAATATTAATTAATAACTTAATGTATTAATATAACGAGAAAGTAAAGTTTGGAACAAATTCGTATTAAAATTGAAAGGTTTAAAAAAACAACGCTCAGACCCATTTATTTTTATTTTTAGTAGCGCTTTTTTGCCAATGTACGCTTTCTATACAGGGTTTGTCATATAACCGTATCCTATACCAACTTATTTTAATTTTCTTATTTTAATTGAAATACAATTAAAAGAAAATTTAAATAAAAGACCAATTATGTCATTACATCATCATCATAGACGGTCATTCAACTATTTTTAAGTTACAAGAGGAGATTTCTCCAGAATTTGGTTTGGTATATCGGTTGGTTCGTCAATACTATGGAAGTAAGCACCTACCATTGGCCAGGAAAAAGGGGTTTGGAAAATTTTTGGTACATAATGACATTTGGTCTGTAAAAAAATACACCGTGGTCCGGAACACGGTATATGATTTGAAAAACCAAAATGTGTAATTTTTTACCAAAATTTGAAGCTGACTAATGAAAAATTGTGGTAATTTACTTTCATAATATTGTCAGAGCAAACGATGTAAGTACCGAATCAAATTCTATGGCGAAATCCACTAATGTGTTATTACTCCTCAGACATTTCCCTTACCTTACTTTCCTATTTAAAATTTAAATTTTAATATCTATTTTTCGACTTATAATGTGAAATAAAATATAGCAGCTGTCAAAATTTTTGAGAATTATTTTTTTACAAATATGAGAAAATAAATATTCAAAAGTCAAAATAGGAAAATTCCGTTTTGTTCTATTATTAATGACATTACCGCTATACAGTATACAAAAAATATTAAATGCCTGCCTGATGTTTGACACCTTGTAACTTAAAAATAGAATGAAAGTATAGCGCATGTGTTACAGCAAAATTCTTGAAATATATCCCAAAATGTAATCACATACAGGGTGTGATTCAATTAAAATAAGAAAGTTAGTATTGGTCTCGGTAACATGACACACCCTGTATAAAAATCGACGTGTCCGCGCGTTTCTTTTTTTGAGTCCATAAATGTTAAATGAATTTGTTCCAACCTTAAAAGGTTTTTTTTTGTGAGATTTAGCTTGTAGGTACCTATATTAACATATTTGATGTTATGTGGGACCCCAAAATGTATATAGACTATGTCAAAGTTCTGGGCTACTTCAAGAGTTTTAAGAGTTTATGTTTTTGTTTGTATATTGAAGAGTTTAAGCTTTGATTGAATAATAGGTTATTATTCAATCAACGGTTTAAGTTTCAAATATTCTTGTTATTTTCCTTTTTTTTTTGAAAACTTACCATGTAGTTTTTTTATGTTCCTACTGAGTTTATTGAATTTCGATTGAGTTTTGAAAAAATAAATCCTTTTTTTTTTTAAATTGCCACTTTAATCTTTTATTTAATTTATCTAAAATACTAAACAAAAAACTGTAGCTAGTAAAAAATACAATTATTCCAATGTAATTTTTCCAGAGCATTTTTTACATTTACAACGTGGTATTACAAAAAAAATGTAATTTCACAAAAAATATGTATTTCTTAGTCACAAAAATTAAGTAAATTCACAATTAAAAGGGAAATCTAAATTACAAATATTTTGTGAATAATTATTGATTACAAATATTTTGCGATTTCACAACAAATATAATGGTCACACTAAAAGCAGTAGATTTATTGTAAATTCACAAAATATTTTTTTCAGTGTAGGGTATTTGAGTAAAAAATAACAACTTTAGATACAATCATGTAGCTAGACTAAAATTTTAAACCGCTGAACGCTTCAAAAACTATTCTACTCAGCTGATCTTCAAAAGCACGGTTCTAAACTGTGAAAAAAATCGAGCGGAGTTATATCCGGCGAACACGGGGGTTGAATGTGTATCTATCAATTCTTCCGAAAATCTGTTCAATAAATACTCATGCACGATTAGGGTATTGTGCGCGGGAGCACCATCCTGCTGAAATCAAAAGTTTCTAACCTTTGCAAGTGGTAAGTTATGCAAGGATTCTTCCATATCGCGTTCCAATAAGTTGCAATAATGCTCCGGAAAAGGAATTGTTGTAAATAAATCAAAACGGTACTGATGTCTAGCCAATGGATACTTTCCAGTTAAAAATTTCATTGTTTGAAACCATAGTCTCGTCCGACTAGATAATCTGATGGGAAAATGTTACCATTCATATAATGTTCTTTGCCTTTCCTCGTCACTTGGTCTTAGGTCGTGACAAATTTTTAATTTAGTGGAATTTCTGTCTTCTCAAAATAAAATGGGCATTAGATTTCGGTATTCCAGTGGTATTGTCAATTTTTCTAATAGATATTTCTGGACTTTCAGTTACAGCTAATACTACATTATTTTCTTTGTCTTCAATGCAGGGCTTGTTATTTCTTGACAATACTGGTTTCTTGAGTGCACCATCCTGCTTAAGATTTGAAGCCAACTGTCCCAGATTGTCGCCAGAAAACAACCCAATAGAGTTGTTTTCTGTTTACATATTTAAGAGCTGTTTAAATGCATAATTCAACGGCGTTGTTGTAACATAGGATATAACATTTCAACAAAACAATTTTACCATTTTAATAAACTTATTTTGATATTTCAGCGCCATCATTTCACCGCCTACTACACCAATACATTCAAAATTTAATAAAACTCCATTTTTCCAATTTAAATATTGCAGAATCATATTGCGTGATACATTGCGTTTGATTCGTAATAAAATATGCTATTCAATACATATATTTTTTACGCGCCATATAAAAAAATAAAGTTGATGATTCGTTTCCGGGAAACGATATGTCCCACATGGTAAATATATATTATAGAGAGTGTTCATTTGAAAACTTCTGTTAGCAAGAAGAACGCAAGGACGGCCGCTCAGCATTCCTACGAAGCCGCGCCAGAGGGTATAAACAAGAATGGGATTTAGTTTAGGCTATCACGTTAAGCGGGCTCATTGTATGATTCTAACAAAATCAGAAGTGGAATAAGACCCCAAGCTCGCGTCTTTTACAAAAGGGACCATATTTTAACCTTTTTTGGTGGTTGTGAATTGTGAATTTTAGTGCTCGTGATTGTGCTATTATGGAAGGTAAAAAGGTAGAGAGGACCCGCTCCTATAGACCGCCCTTGTCGCCGAAGCAAAAAAGACGGCGCCATTCTCCAATCTCTTCTTCATCCGATGACTCTGATGGCGAAGCACGGGAGCAAATAAAAAAGTTCAAAAAGAAGATAAGTAGACTGCAGGCTTAAGTGAGTACAAATTCTGTTATTCCTTTTCTAACTGTGAGTGCGTCGATTACTGAAACTGTTATACCTATATTCAATCCGAATGCGAACATTATAACCGCGGAAGACTGGATACGGCGGGTTGAAGTATTAAAATATTCAATCAAGTCAGTTTAATATACACGCGTCCCGTAGTTATTCTCTTTTTTGCTAAGTTTTACTGAGATCAAATTGACCTATATAAGTAATTTTTGTTATACAGTATTTGTAAAGTTTGTTCTAGTGAATAGTTAACTTGAAATTCAGGTCTAGCTTCTAAGTTTCAAGTAATTAGAACATTAAAGATAGTCAATGGATTCCCATTGTATCCCGATATACTGATATACGTACATACCTACAATAATTATAACAATACATGGGAATTTTTTGGCCGTCTCGTCGCATCGCACACCTGTAGAATATCGAACTGTAGTGCAGTGGTTTTTGGATTTCAAGGTATTTATTTTAGTTAACTCTAGTGCGGTATATTTGGTTTTTTGGTTCGATATGCCTTCTTCATCAGACGATTGTGATATTTGCCGTAAGAATGTGGGAGACAACGATGAAGCTCTCTGTTGTGACCGTTGTGAAAAATGGTCACACAGAGAGTGTTTAAAGCTAAGTAAAACGGCTTTCAAGAAGGTGGAGCGATCTAATTCCTTATGGAAATGTAATAAATGTTCAAACCTGTCCAGAGATGCTACAGAGTCTAAAGACACATATACAATAGCCAACGTAATGGCTAAGCTCTCAGAAATGGAAATTAAATTTAACAAGCTATTTGATAAATATGAAGAGCAGGTTAATATTAATGCAGAACTTAAAAAAGAAATCTATATCATAAAGAGGCAGTTGAATAAAAGAGAGCAACATGAATTAAAGAATAATGTTGTTATACATGGAGTTCCCTTTAAAAATAATGAAAATGTCGCTGAGATTGTCAAGAAAATTGCTAATGTACTAAAAGTCCCTTATAATAAAGTCCAGAAAGCCTATAGATTAGGAAGTACCAAGCAAGAGAGAAGTTCGTTACCAATTAAAGTTGTTTTTGATGATCCAGAGCAAAAAAAAGAATGGATGATGAATAAAAAAAACACAACTGTAACGACTGATAAAATAATTGGACAAGTTAATCAGCCGGAACCTATATATATAAATCATGACCTCACAAAACAAAACTTTGAACTGTTTAAAAAGGCGAAACAATTTAAAAATTCTAATGGTTATAAGTATTTGTGGGTTAGCCAAGATGGAAGTATTTTGATGCGTAAAACTGATAACAGCAGCATTAAATTGATCGAAGATGAATGTGATTTAAAAAACTAATTAACGAAGACAATAGTATTAAAGTCCAGTGCAACCATATATTAGAATGGTCACCCGTCAAAACACTAGCATTCCACCTGCCAAACAATGTCATCCACCTTCTATTTACATTATTTGACAAGTAAAATGCTGGTGTTTTGATGGGTGACCATTCTAATAGATCGTTGCACTGGACTTTAACATTGAATACATGAACATCCAAAGTGTGCGTAATAAAATTGATGATTTGAGGTGTTCAGTGACAAGTGATATTTTATTATTAAGTGAAACATGGTTGTATTCAAATGAAACTCCACATTATGAAATTGATGGATATTCATCAATACATTCTTGTAGGGAAACAAGGGGAGGGGGAGTAGCTATTTATTTAAAAAAAACTATAAAGTACACCCTGTTTGAAAAGAGTGACAGTAGTAAAGTGTGTAATTGGATTTGTATTGCTGTGGGTAACAAAGATCTTAAAATTAGTATTATATATAGACCTCCACAATACCAAACTAACGATTTTCTAAAAGAATTTGAACAAATAATAAATAAATATTCATCTAATCATATTATTGTAGGAGACATGAATGTTGATTTACTCGAATCTTCTCACTATGCAACAAAAAATTATAAAGATTTAATTTTATTGAATGGATTGGTAATAGCAAATAAAATAAATAGGGAAAATGCTACTCGGATAACTAATACAACACAAACACTTATTGATCATGTAATATGTTCCTCATCATTAAATTTTAGATTTAATGTTAGGGTACATGATAATCTTCTCTCAGATCATAGAAAATTATCAATTAATGTAAAAATTAAAATAAAACAGAATAATATAAAGATTCACATTCAACATAAAGGAGTTAACAATGAGAAATATAAAACTAATTTTATTAGTAATTTTGATAATCAAGATTATACAATAAATTCATTTTCAGACTTAATTAACCTTATTGATAAATCAAAAACTGCTGCTCAGTACACTAAAACGATTAAATGCCATCAAAATAATAATTGGGTTACTCCCGAACTTTTGCAATTGATTAAGATAAGAGATAAAGCTTATATGGCTTACAAAAAGGATTCTAATAACATAAATCTTAAACAAACCTTTCAAAAACTTAAAAATTCAGTAAACAACAAGATTAAAACTTTAAAAAACATGTATTTTAAAAATAAATGGTTAGAAGCAGGTAATAATTCAATAAAGCAATGGAAAATTATAAACTCATTTATAAAAAATACTCCAAATAAAGAAGCTATATCTGAACTGGAAATTGATGGAAATTTAATTACAGACCGTGTAGAAATTGCAAATTCGTTGAATGTGTATTCTTCTCAAATAGGCTTAGAAATAGCACATAATTCATATATTGCCTAAACTAATAAATCAAGTTTTTATAACTGGTGAATTTCCTGAAGAGTTGAAAATTTCCAAAATTTATCCAATTTATAAGTCGGGGCAAAAATCTTCAAAAAATAACTATAGACCTATTTCATTACTTAGCATATTTTCAAAAATAATAGAAAAACTAATAAAACAAAGAATGCTCTCTTTTATTGAAAGATTTGTAAAGTATGATTTGTTTCAGTATGGATTTCTAGCTAACAGTAGTATACTTAGTGCTACTTTTGACCTAACCAATTTCATTTCACAAAAACTAGATCAAGAAAATATGGTAATTGCGATTTTTATCGATCTTCGGAAGGCATTTGATGTTGTTAGTCATAACATATTAATTAGTAAGCTTGAACAAATGGGATTTAGGGGTACTGTGCTTAATTTAATTAGAACATATCTAGAAAATAGAAAGCAATATCTATATGTAGATACTTGCAAAAGTGACATAGCAATAAACAATTGTGGAGTGCCCCAGGGCTCGGTTTTGGGGCCGCTGCTCTATACATTGTTTGTTCTAAGCTTGCGCCTAGTGGGTTTAAATGGACAGTATTATACTTTCGCAGATGACACAGTGTTTCTTTATACTGGAAAAACATCAGAAGAAACTGCAAATTTGGCCAATAATGATTTTAAAATTTATCATGAGTGGTTGCTACAAAATAACCTAAAAACTAATACAAACAAAACAAAATATATATTGTTTAAACAAAAAAATAAAGTAATAACAGATATAGATATAAAAAATTAATAATGAAAGTTTAGAAAAAGTTGATAGCATAAAATATTTAGGACTCTTTTTGGATGAGCAACTAAGTTGGAATGAACATATTAAACACATTATTAGCAAAATAATATCATTGATCGGAGCACTTAATAAATGTAAATATTTCTTAACTGACAATGCTAGGTATAAAATTTATTATGCGTTCTTTCTTTCAGTGGTCAGATATCAAATACCAGTATGGGGAACATGTTATAACACAAATTTGATTAAAATAGAAACTCTGCAAAGAAAAACCTTAAAAATTTTATTTAATATTGATTATTTGACGCCAACAAAGATCCTTTATCAATCCTTATCTGTTCAACCAATAGTATATTTATTAAATTTGGAACAATGTAAATTAATATATAAGATAATAAATCTTAAATATAAATCCAATACAGAAATAAAGTATGTTAATGAAATTCATAACCATAATTTGAGGAATTGTTCAAATATACGTTTGGACAATGCTAGAACAGATAAGGCACTGAAAAGCCCACTGGCTGCAGCTACACAGGTTTATAACAGATTACCATCAGAACTAAAGAATTTAAAATCGTACAATTTGTTTGTAAAAAGATTAAAATTATTCCTTGTTAATTGGGACTATGTATAACTATTTTTAAACATTTAAATTGTGTTGGATAGGGTTTTTTTTTGTTTTTTTTTTAAGCTTAAGAGAGTATTTGTTTTGTTATTTTTATTTTTGATTGAAATTATAGGCGTCATCTTCGGTACCAATACTATAAGTATTGCTTAGGAGATTACCTTAATTCGGATTTTATATTATAGTTTACTGTATATTGTTACCTATTATAACTTGGTAATTGTTTTGATTTCTGAATAAAGGATTTACAGAAAAAAAATTTTTGTCACAAATGGGACGATTTAACTACCGTAAAATTAGCGACCAGTAGGTTATGTGGAAACGCGCGTAAATGGTACGACCGTTCTCAAATAACGTTAAATTCTTGGAAACTATTAATTTATATTTCATAAGGCTCTGTTCACACAGTTACCAAACTTTATAAATTTCATCCATTCAAAATGAAAATATTGCAAGAGCTAACCGAAGACGATTTCGATAGGCGAGTTGAGTTTTGTGAAAAAATGACTGAAGCGATTAATAATAATACTATTCATGTAAAGAATATCTGCTTCAGCGATGAATGCACATTTTATCTAAATGGATTTGTATTTTAATAAGCATAACTGCAGATATTGGAGCAATGAAAATCCTCATGCATTTGTAGAAGGTCATATCCAGTACCCTCAAGAAATCAATGTATGGCAGGCATTTTAGGAAATAAGGTAATTGGGCCATTATTTATTAACGGAAATTTAAATGGAGACATTTATTTGGATATGTTGCAAAATACCATAAATCCGCTTATCACTGAATCCATTGAAAACCAAATCGATGATGATGGAAATCCTATACTTGATGAAGCTGAAATATATTTCCAGCAAGACGGCGCTCCTCCTCACTATGTTCCTCCTGTTCGGCAATAGATAGACGACGAGTTTCCAGATAAATGGATAAGGCGAAGAGGGCCTATTTTCTATGGGGTCATTTGAAATCTATTGTGTTTACTCCCCAACCTAAAAGTTTGAATGAACTTGGTCAACGCATCATCGACAGCTGCCATGATATCCCACAACATGTTTTTGAAAATATCCGTCAGGAATTTGAACATTGCCTATATCATTGTTTGGTCAAAAACGGGCAACATTTTGAACACTTTAATTGCTTGGGGATTTATTTTAATAATATTTGAAGCGTTCAAAATTTGATTGTGGAGTCACTCAATTCACCCAAAGAAACAATAATCCAGTAGATTTGAGTCTGGTGACCTCGGTGGCCAAACGATCAGGAAAGCGATTGTCTAAGAAATTACGCACTCGGCGACTAAAATGAGGCGGGGTTCCATCTTGTTGAAAATAAATTCGGTGTTGAACAATTAGAAGTCTTTCAAAAAGAATAGCTATCCTTCTCCAATAAGGCGCTTATCTAATACAAAAGGACTAAACAACTAGTCGTTCAGCATTCCACACCACACGTTAACACTGAAACGACATTGAAAGATTCGTTCTTTCAATGTCGACTTTCATCTGATGACCGATATTCATTGTATCGGTTATTAATTCCATTGCGGGTAAAATGAGCTTCATCGCTAAATAGAATGTATTTATGTAGTCCTCGATATTGTTAGATACATTCGCAAAGTTGAACCCTTAAGCCATAATCACCCTCTTGAAGACGTTAAACCGGTTAAATATGGAAAGGCTTGAAACCGTTTTTCCTAAGTGTCTTCCAAGCGTCCACGTGTGATGCTATTCGAAGTTCTTTTATAATCCACCTCATACTAACACCTGGGTACTCGATAGCCATATTCAGAAAATTTTCTTCATTTTCCACATTTAGTCCCGCCTCTCGTTCAGAATTAATTCTTACGCTTGGAAACATTCCTGTTTCATGAGCATTTGCAAAAACTATCTGAAAAACAGCACATAATGCGCTACCATTACAGAAACGATACACGAATATCATGTAGCATACTCCCTATGGGTGGGTACGAGGCATTACGTAATGGAAACTTTGCTCTTTTCAAATTGAAACGCTGAGAATCAATCAAACTGACAACCATGCTTGTCAAAACTACTGGTCAATAAAAATAAGTATTAACAAACAATTATGAAATACCTGCAACGTGAGTAAGAAATACAGAGGACGTAATTATTCCAAAAATTTACAAAAAAACGCTCTAAAGTTTTTTTCGATTATTTCAGAAACGGTTAAGAATCGGGTTAAAACATATGGAGAAGAACACACATTTTTTGACACACATTTTTCCCGCCATCTAAGAAACCACAATACATAACACAAAGGTAAGTAAACAAAACACAAAGGAGACCAACGTTCTCCCCTTTTTAAATACTGTTCGTCCTGTTTAGTGTTCTGTATAGTCTTACGTGTGTCTAAATGTTACGTGTAAATTTAATAATATCGAATGTGTCCCCACTATGGTAAACTTCTGAGCTTAACTGACAAGTGAGTACATTCCATTCGTTCACCTTTGACTATAGTGTTTTTTACGCATTTAACATCCAACTCATTTCAGTTAGCACTGATGATGGCTCATACGCCGAAAGCGCTCTGCTAAGCTTTTAAAATAAAAATTGCTCTGAATACATCTGGTTTGATTGATTTGTAAAACATATGGGTTAATTTATCTTATTTTGACCTTCTGAATATGTTCCCAAAATATTTCCCTTTCCTCCCAAAACACCCTGTATGACATAACCCTGGCGGTAGGATAAGTAGTTCAAAAATTAAAACATAGAGTATTATTACTGTCATATGCAGATTGTCGCTGCTGACCATCAAGAAAATATTTAAGAATCTTACCTGGTTTTAAGGTTAGCTCGTAATAAGTCAAAACCGCATTTTACTGTGAAAACGAGGTAATGACTGTTTTACAGCAAATAAAAAACATCAACACCCAAAGGACTGCTGAGATTTTAACAAAATTTCTTGCTTTGATGGTCGAATTATTAAAGTCAAGCGATACATAATTTAACTCGAACACAAAAGAGTCATTAGATCCAAAATATTAGTATGCTCAAGAAATAAAACATCTCTAGTAGAATATGCAGACTCAAGAATTTTTTTCAATATAATTAAGTTAAGATGGATGGGTAAGAAGGTAAATTTGCAAAAAAATAACCAATCTACTTCATTTTTATTCTCTCAAGCTATATTTCAAATTATTTAAACCAATGTTCTAGTTTTGAAAATGTATGTTCTTTTGCTGTTAAATTTTTTTTGTCAAAGGGTTTTCTTCTAAATTAAATAAATAATTTTTAAAATTATAAAGAGATTTAGTTAAATATTTTGAGCCGCACTAAAAAAAATATTATATATATAAATAAAAGGAATATTATATATATAAATATGTTATATCCGAATATCAAATATATTTCTCCCATTTATTCAAAATGTATTCTATTTGTCGTAGAAAGCCTCACTACAAACAAAATTTCATTCTATTGAAACTGTTTTGTGCTCATCAATATATTTTGCAATCCCAATAGCAGTTTATTTAATGACGTTTGAGGATGATTTTTGTTTTTTTTTATTTTTATACTTTTTAAAGGAGCGAGAACATCAGAAATACCTTTTTACGAGTACCTTTTGGTTAACCCTTTAACTGCTCTGGACGAATTTATTCGCTATGCCGTAAACTGCTCTAGACGAGTAAACTCGCATCGCTAATTAAAATAGGATTGGACTGCTACTGACGAATATATTTGCAAGCGTTGTTTTCGTGCCTCTCGACCGCATGCTGCCGCCGCGGGACGCGGGACTTGCGCAAAGTATCCGAAGGATGGGAATATGATGTAACAGGTCTTGTGGCGTGATAATCTAGTGTAGTGTTCCGCTATTTACCAGTACGTTTGTTTGTTTATTTGGCATTTTCATCGGTTTTTCTAGCTTTTAGTTAGTGAGATAATTATGTCTAAAAACTATTTAACAGATAGGGAGTTAGAAGAGGTATTAGCTTGGAGTGATAGCGAATATGACGAGATTGACGAGCCTATGGAGCTTGACGTAAGTACAGAAAAAAAGATAAAAAAAAAGACACGATGACATCATTATAACGCCCGCTGAAGAAAATAATATTGAGGAGTTTTTTTCGAATAGAACAAACTTAGTGGAGTCAAGTGAAGATTCAGACAGCAGTAGTGATCAACCAGTGCAAGCTGCAGCGTTTTAAAGTGAGAAAAGCTTTTTATGGACAACTAGGGCTTTTGACCCAAAGGTACATGAATTTGACAGCGCAAATTGTGGATGCAAAATCGAAGGTACGGAAAATTCAGCTCTAAAATATTTTGAATTTTTTTTTACCCAAGAGTTAGTGGAACAAATAGCGATCGAAACTAATAAATATTACGACTATTTATTATTGAAAGATCGATCTGAACATTCACGTATCAAGAGGTGGCGGCCAGTGGAATATAAGGAGATATCCTCTTACTTTGCTGTAGCATTACTAATGCCACATGTAAATAAAAACAAATTAAACTCTTATTGGTCAAATGATGAATTTATCAAAACCCCAATTTTTAGCAGACTTGTGAAAAGAGACAGATTTTTACTAATAACGAAATTACTTCACTTCACTGATAATAATGGTCCCTTACCTGAAGAAAAAGATTCCTTGCAGAAAGTAAGGTTAGTTGTCGACCATCTAAAAAATAAATTCAAAGAAGCATTTTGTCCATTCAAGAATACACAGGGTGTCATTGAAATGGTGTAAAAAAATTCGGGGGGTGATAGTACTCCTAAAAATTTTAAAAAAAGTTCCTATAACTATAGGGCGGAAAATGCATATTAAGGGAGTTAGGGGCACTGAAAGGGTAAATTTAAAAAACGGTTTTTTGAAATTGTAGGCTTAAAAAACGAGATAAAATTTCGAAAAAAAATCCTCTGCCATAAATTTTGACCCAAAATCAAATGGTGATACTGAAAAATAATTTGGAAAATCGGAAAGGGTAGTTTTTGGAAGGGTAGGGGGTTAATTCGTGAATAACTTTTTTTAGGTTATTTTTTTTGCAACGTGGGTTCATTTTTTAAAAACTACATACTTTTTCCTACAAAAAAGGTACTCTTGTTGCACATCGCCCAGAACGATGGTTTTCGAGAAAATTGAAGGCAAAAAGTTTGCTCTGATGGGTTGCTAACTGGTTAAACAACATAAACCTATGAAAGTTATGGGGTTTCAAAAGTAAACACGTAGTTATTAAATAATTAATTGAAAAATCTAAATTTTATGATTTTTAAAACATCTTATTGCTTTAAAAAACGAAATAAACCAATTACCAAAATTCCTTATTAAAATAATGCATTTCTTAATTCATTCATAGTAAATGTTCAAAGTGACCACCATTCATTTCAATGCAGACATCTGCTCTTCTTCTCCATGATCTGCGTACCCTGTGGAATATCCCTGAGGTTGTACGAATTTGATTGGAACAGTCGATAATGCGTTGACGTAGTTGCTCTTCAGTATTAATCGGCACTGAGTAAACCAAAGTTTTCAAGTGGCCCAGAAGTAGAAATCTAATGGATTAAGATCTGGTGATCTTGCTGGCCAAGCTTGTGGACCACCACGTCCTATCCAACGCCTCTCAAAAACTTGGTTTAAATGATTCCTCACCGCTAGCGGAAAATGAGCTGGTGCACCATCATGCATAAAATACGTGATCTGCCTCTGTGCTATGGGAACTTCCTCCAAAAGTGCTGGTAGATCATGTATTAGAAAATTAAGGTAACTTTGACCATTTAGCCTAAAATGTTTATTATTATAAATAACAAGCGACTTTTCAAAAGGTGTCAAATTAACCTCGGGGGTAGAAAAAATGGTCCAATAAGTCTATCGCCAAGAATTCCCGCCCAAACATTAACTGAGAATCGATTTACGTGTAAACTTGTCAACTCGCGCACGTTGAGTTTGAGAATAGGGGATTGGGTCCGCGTATTGAATATTTGGTACTCGCGGTGTAAACTAGGCTAATGAATCAAATAAGTATGCATTTAATAAGGAATTTTGGTAATTGGTTTATTTCGTTTTTTTAAAGCAATACGATGTTTTAAAAATCATGAAATTTAGATTTTTCAATTAATTATTTAATAACTACTTGTTTACTTTTGAAACCTCATAACTTTCATAAGTTTATGTTGTTTAACCAGTTAGCAGCCCATCAGAGCAAACTTTTTGCCTTCAATTTTCTCGAAAACCATCGTTCTGGGCGATGTGCAACAAGAGTACCTTTTTTGTAGGAAAAAGTATGTAGTTTTTAAAAAATGAACCCACGTTGCAAAAAAAATAACCTAAAAAAAGTTATTCACGAATTAACCCCCTACCCTTCCAAAAACTACCCTTTCCGATTTTCCAAATTATTTTTCAGTATCACCATTTGATTTTGGGTCAAAATTTATGGCAGAGGATTTTTTTTCGAAATTTTATCTCGTTTTTTAAGCCTACAATTTCAAAAAACCGTTTTTTAAATTTACCCTTTCAGTGCCCCTAACCCCCTAATATGCATTTTCCACCCTATAGTTATAGGAACTTTTTTTAAAATTTTTAGGAGTACTATCACCCCCCGAATTTTTTTACACCATTTCAATGACACCCTGTATGTATTGACGAAAGTTTGTTACTTTTTAGAGGTAGAGTTTTTTTTCCACAATATATCCCATCGAAAAGACACCGGTCTCGAGTAACATTATTTTATTATGCGACTGTGACACGGGTTATATACTTGATTTTATTGTCTACACTGGTGCCTCGACAAACGTAAAGGAATTTGATGGGGCTGATATTGAAAAATCTGGCAGCATAGTAATGACTTTACTTGAGCCTTACCTAGAAAAGGGTCACACCTTATTCGTGGATAACTGATACACAAGCCCCAATTTGTTTGAGTCGTTGTATAAAAGCAAGACAACCGCACAAAAACATGCCAAAATTCACAGAGTGTATCTTCTCTGTGAATTTTGGCATGGCAAAGGGTGAGTTTACTTATAGATCTACTAAAAACCTGCTTGCAGTAAGATGGCAAGATAAAAAAGGAACATGTTGTCAAGTTGCCATAAACCTGACGTCGAAGAGATAGGAAAGACAGACCATCAAACAGGAAAAAGGATCATGAAACCCAGCTGCATTGTTGATTATAATCAACAAATGGGTTCCGTCAATAAATCAGATATGCTCCTTTCTTTTGTAGAGTGCGTTCGCAAATCAATGAAATGGTACAAAAAAGTATTTTTCCACTTATTAGATTGCACAGTTTTGAATGCCTACCAATTATATAAATGCAATACCGTGCATTTTGTGTCAATTGAAGATTTTCATCTAATGCTGATTAAACAAATTATCGCGAAATTTCACACACCAGTTTCCACTCGTACGGTAGGTCGTAGAGTTTTAGATGAAAACTCGGAATTACGTCTAACTGAAAGACACTTTGCAAATTTCATTCCATCCACTGCCCAAAAGAAGTCCACTACAAAACGATGCGTCGTTTGTACAAATAATAAAAGAAGACGCGAATTAAGATATATGTGTCCAACTTGTGATGTAGCACTTTGTATAGTTCCCTGTTTTGAAATATATCATACAAAAAAACACGTTTAGATCATGTAACCCATCCAAAATGTTTTTTTAATGATACCGTATTGAACGTGTATCACATTTATTAAAATAAACAAGCATTTAGAAAACTATTTTGTATTTTTTTTCTGTAAATATAAAAAAAAATCATTTATGAATATGGTAAATTGGACCAAACTGATCTTGACGAATATATTCGCAAGCCGCAAAAAAATGGTAATTTTGGGCGACCACTTTAATTTAGCACCGCGCAGTGAAAGGGTTATTGTCTGAAATTTACACTATATCTTTAAAAGTTAAAGTATTTAAAAATTCTCGCAATAATTCTTTATTAATGCGCTTTAAATTTCGTATACCAAAATATTTTCCATTGTTGTTAATTATTTGCGTATCTAAAGAGCATTGTAAAAGTATATGGTCTGATATTTCAAACTGGAGAACGTTTTCTGTCAAGAAAGTACATTTATCTTCTTTAGATAGTACAAATAAATCTACACGAGTATTACTTTCGTCAGTGACTCTAGTTAGTACTAGGAGTATTAACTATTTGAGGAGTGACTTATCAAAACGCATTTTGTCCAATCTAGGACAAAAATTAATTTGAAGTGGTTCTCAACTCAAAAAGGCCCGATGCAGGCATACCCATATAGAGAATAAAGCAAATCCAATTTTGTCCCATAGTAATTTAAAGCCAAAATCTGTCATACGCATCAAACCGCATTATGTCCTGACTTTTAACCGCTTCAATTCGCATACCCATTTACTGCTTGGCAGCGCCACCAGCCGGCATTATTATTGTCAATCTAGTTACGTTGTTGTTGTTTGTTTTGTTACACGTGCTGCTGCTTTTTTTGTGTTTAAATTTAAGTCAAGTAAATGCACTTTTTGTTGTTTATTGCCAAAATAAAACATAAATCTTGATCAAGGTGTGTCGGTAGGTGAGCATAGTGAGAGTTCACGCAAAAGGTTAAAACGAAAACATAAAAGAGAACAAGAATATGAAGATAGGTAAGTAAGAATGTGTATATGTATGTGTGTAATGGTGTATGAGTGTATTAAAGTTAGTTTTTATAATATTCTATGCTAACAGGATTACAAAAAAGGATGTTACTGATGTGTACAAACAGTGGTTGTATTATAAACCTATCATTTCATTAGAACTTTTTTAACCAATTTTTTTAATTTTTTCCTTGCAGATACAAAAACAAAGATCCACTACGACAAAATTTTCATTCTTCTTGCCAACACAGGGAGGGCCAATTTGGGTGAAAGAAAGAAAGAAAGAAAGAAAATGTGCTATATTACGTAAGAATAATCTTGTGTACAAGCATCCTACAAGCTAAAAAAACAAAACACAAATACAATTTCAAAAATTTGACAAAACAATGAACAAAATCAAACACAAGAAGACAAAACTAGAGAAGAAAAAAGAAAAAAAAGAAAACTTTCCAACATGTCCAAGGTTAAAACCTATCATTAAAAAAGTCATCCAGGTTATAATATGCCTTAGCCAATAAAAGCGACTTTAATTCTCTTTTAAATTTCTTAACATCCGATATATGTCTAACACACAGAGGAACATGATTGTAAATTTTTTTACTTATGTAAATTAATGAGTTTTTGGTAAGGGAAGACGTAGGAATAGGTAGGGGAACATCATTTACACGACGAGTCAAATGGCCAGTGTCAGAGGGTAGTTTGGGAATTTTGTGAATAAGAGCAGCTGTTTCTAAGATAAAGAGTGAAAAAAGAGTTAGGATTTTTTCAGAAATGAAGAGGGGTTTGCAAGAATCTCTTAACTTAGCAGAACACAGGTATCTAACTGCTTTTTTTTGAATAACAAAGATAATGTTAAGTAGCCCCTTATTGATTAAACCCCAAAAAGGCAAGCCATACCGAATATGAGATTCAATAAGTGAAAAGTACACTGCACGTGCAACCACCTCTCCCAGCTCTTGTTTTGCCATTCTTACTGCAAAACATCCAGAAAATAATTTCCCAGCTAAATGTAAAATATGTTCTTCAAACCGAAGGCGACCATCAATGGTAATTCCTAGGAACTTGCAGCACTCTTTATTCTGCAAGAGGGAATTTTCGTCAAACATCAGACCCTGAACATCGCACTTAAACCCCATAATAGACGTCTTACTTACATTAAACACGAGCCTGTTGGAAGCACACCACCCTGATAAAATCTAAAGGTCTTCAAGGATACAAGTCTTAATATAATCAGAATTTTTATGGCTCCATAGTATGGTGGTATCATCAGCAAACTGAACCACCTTGCCCTGCAGTTTCAATGAACTCGAGTCATCCACATACAGTAAAAATAACAGTGGTCCCAACACTGAACCCTGGGGAACGCCACATTTTAGGGATCTAGGAGCAGACAAACGCCCAGATACTGTAACCTTCTGAGTACGATTTGATAGATAGGACTCAAGCCATCGCAACGCTACGCCTCTAAAACCATATTTATCGAGCTTTGATAACAGTATTCCATGATCCACACAGTCAAATGCTTTGGATATATCACAAAACACTGCCGCCGATGACTCTCCAGAATTCAAGGACACATAGACGCCCTCTAAAAAGCTAAAAACAGCATCATGAGTCCCTTTACCGGCTTGAAATCCAAACTGATTTGCAGACAAAATGCCATTATGATGTAAAAAGAACAAAATTCTGCTTTTTGCAAGTTTTTCAACTATCTTAGAGAGGGTAGACAAAATAGAAATGGGACGGAAATTACAAGGCTGATTTAAATCTCCCACCTTATGAAGAGGGATAACCACTGCCTCTTTTAAACATGAAGGAAAAATGCCATTATGTAAAGAATTGTTTATGGCAGAAACTAAAGCATTTAAGGCTGAATCAGGCAAAAAGAGTAACAACCTCGAAGATATCCCATCAGCTCCAGATGATTTATAGTTTTTTAGGCGTTTGATTTCATTTTTTACTTCGGTAAGTTCGACAGGATGAAAGAAAAATGAATGCTCAACCGACACTTGTTGAAGATAGTGTAAGGGATCAATGTTACTACGAAGGCCCTTGAGCAAGATATTAGGTATATCACAATAATAGTCGTTTAAAATGTCAGGTCTTAACTCCGGTTCCGATACTTTTCTATGGCAATGTCTAAAATCATTAATAATCGACCAACACTCTCTTTGCCTATTTGTTGATATATTTAAGCGATCCCTATAATAATTAGATTTTGCTGCTTTAATTGTCTTTCTGTATAGACTACGGTATTTCTGATGATATAGAAGGATATTTTCATTTGTGGTATATTTGCACAATTTAGTTAAAAAACGGAGGTTTTTAGCAGAAATTCTAAGGCCTCTTGTAACCCATGGTTTTCGTTTCTTAGTTTTAAGCCTCATTTTAGAAAAGCACTGATTGATCTTATCACACAGAACTTGAAAAAATAAAGTAAGTGGGTCAGAAGCCGTTTCAAGTGCATTCCAATTTACCGAAGCTGTAGCAGCAGAAAAAGCATTGAAATTTCTCCTGCTGAAAATTCTTTCCATATAATGAGATGAAGATGATACAGTATTATATGGCATTTTAGCAAGAATAGCTTCATGTTCGGAAATACCAGATGGGAGTACTGTGCATAAAACGTCAACAAAATTTGTACAGAAATAGTCAATTGTAGTTGCAGATGAAGAAGTTATTCGTGTGGGAGAAAGAACGTGCATTTTCAAGTCGTAAGAATTTAAAATACTTAAAAGAGAAATACGTGGCAAGGTTCCATCAGTGTAGTTGATATTAAAGTCACCAGCCAATATAACGTTAGAGTGTAGGGACAACTGGGATAAAATAGAATCAAGTTGAATCAAGTTTGTCCAGAAACATAGCAATATCTCCTGTAGGTGGCCTATAAACACAAAGAATATATAAATTAAAACGCTTACAAAAAGAAAGAGAGAATTCAAAAACATTCTCTAACAGAAGATTATCATACTTATCAATATTACAAAAAATCGTTTCAATTGTTTGCCTAGCCAAGATCATGGTTCCTCCATGTATAGATTGTTGACGACAAAAATTTGATATAGGAAGATAATCAGATATTAAAAAACATTTACTAGGCCTCAACCAGTGCTCAGTCAGAAGTATAATATCAGGAAAATTACATGTGTCCAGCAAAAGATGAAGCTCATCCATCTTGTTTCTTAGGGATTGTATATTAAGAATAAAGATACTTAAGTTTTTCGAAGAGCTAATTTCAATTTTACTAGTAGAATATGAACATGAATGAGATTCAACTTTCGTGGACACGTCTATAAAAAAGAAGAATCCAATTCACGATCAGTAACTAGTTCAGACTCATTAATTTGATGATTCAAAGACAATTTATTCGATGAAATATTTATTTTAAAATATTTGAAAATATGTGCATGTAATTATGATGCCAAGTCTGAACCAAAGTTACTGGCGTGATTAGACTCCAAAATCCCACACAGATTAATATTATTCTCATGAAAAGTACGATTAAGGGCCTTATTACTATTATAGATAATATTATGGTTTAAATAAGTATAAGGGCTTGTCATCACTAAAGTGTTTGTATCAACATGATTTAGAATTAAATTTTTTAAAACATCAGATGAAGAACAAATTCCATTTAACATTACTATTAAAAAATCTTCTTTCGTAAAGTCCTTAACTAAATTTGATGCTGTCCTAATCACCTCACTGCTTGAACTGCCCGGCTTCAGGAAACACTGGACCTTGTAGTAAGCTTCAAACTTTAAACGTAAATGTTTTAAGAACGCTCTGCTACAATTTCCACCAACAAAGAGAAGCCGAGGTCGACTATCGTCAGGTGTATTTGGCCTAGTTGGTAGCTGTGTTGGAGAATTAATAACAACAGATTTGGATATCTGTAACTGTTCCTTCAATGCACAAATGTCGGAATAACAGGTATCTTTTTCAACCTCCAACACCTTTACGGAGTCTAACATCTTCTTATTTAAATTAGTTAAGTCGTTTACGTCTTTTTGTAGCAAGTTTATTTTAGTCTTATAGGTTGAAGACTCATTTTCTAATGTTTTTATCGTTACTTTTAAATTTTTATTTAGGATATTTGGCTCGCTTATTTGTGAATTGAACTTAAGACTTGCCCTTTCGCTCACTTCCAGCAATGCCAACAATTCACCTTCTTTAATTTTTAAGTTTTCCAATTCAACTTTAAGCTCTTCATTCCGTTTATGCAGATTTTCCAGGGATGAGGAAAACTTCTTGGGATTCCGCGAAATGTTCTGGCCAGAGCAGTAGTCGTCCTCGAGGTCCAGTAAGAAAAAAACAGCGTCACACTATTGCGGTAAAGTACTTTTTATTATCTGCAGAAAATGAAAAACTGTTTGTTTCTTCAAAGTTTTTCCAAAAATTGTTTTACATTGGTCAAAGAAGAATAAACACGATTGCAGAAGGTATAAGTACTGGAACAGGTGTGATAAACAAGAGAGGGGGAGATCGCAAAAGTATTAGGTTTTCTGAAAAGTCATTAAAAGTGAAGGAATTTATTTATTAGCCATTATGCTAGAAATAAAAGTAAGAGATTTTTTCTGCCTTCTACCCTTAGTGTTAATAAGTTATTTAAAATGTACAATGATAGCGTGGAGGAACACCTTAGGGTTAAAAAGACATTTTTTCAAAAATCTTCTCAACAAAATTTAACTTGGGTTTCGGTTCACCGGCTTGTGATACTTATAACTACTGTTTAATAACTAGATGTGCGATACAATCCTGTGCAGATGGGCAAGGATTGTATCGCACAGCAAAGGCTAAGGCTTTTCATCAACTGATGAAGGCTAAACCATACGGCAGTGTCACGTATGTGTTTGACTTACAGCAAGTCCAGCCTTTACCCAAACTTACTATTGGAGAGTGTTTTTTGCACGCCAGGTATCTTTTTATTGTTTTTGCGTAACAGATGTCGAAATGAAACATCTGCAGTTCTATGTATGGGACGAAACACAGGCTGGTCGGGGATCTGAGGAAATAAGCTCAGCCTTAACCAACATCTTGCAGAATATTCAGTTAGATGATACCATTCAACCAGATTCAAATGATACTATTCATACAGTTCAAGATGGCGATGTTGTTGTAGACAACAGATTAATATCGCTCTATAATTTTTATAAAATAAAGTAATTTAAGTGAAGAATTAATTGCGGCTTTGTGGTTTGGGGGTGAGCTCTAACATCTGAGTGTGTGTCCTAGTGATTGTTTGCCTAAATTAGCAGTTTCTTTTAGTGAACATTTACCATTAGGTGTGTATCATTTAAGTACTACCTAGTAAACATGGTTCTGTCAAGTGGCGGATGCGCGAGAAGTTAAGTCCATCATAAGTAGCGTATTTAACGAGAAATTTCCTAAAGAGGTAGCCACGAAAGTATTTGAAATACTCGAAAGAAAGCTTAAAAGCCAGCGAGAATAATAAAAAAGAATTTCCTCCTTAGAGGAAAAACTAAATAAAGCATGTGCGGAAAACAAGCACCTGGCCATTTCATTGGATGCCGCGGAACAACAGAGCCGCAGTAAAAATCTGCGCATATTCGGACTTCAGTCAACTGAAAATAAAGATTCCGCAACATTAAAGGACAAGGTATTAAAATTATTTAATACCGATCTCAAAACAAACATTTCGAACAATTCAATAAAAAAATGTCATCGTGTGCCATTAAGAAATTCAACTGATAAACCTCAGGCAGTGTTGGTGCGATTTTCGTGCATCGAGACCAAGTAATCGGTACTTAAATCGCGACTTTCGCTTAAAAACAAACAAATACAAATCAAAGAAGCCTTAACCAAAGTGGGTTTAAATTTATTTAAAAAGGCGGTTAGAAAATTTACTTTTAAAAATTCGTGGGTTTATAACGGTAATATTTACGTCAAAAAGGGTGATCAAGTTCATAGAATTACTGACCTGGGTGACCTGACAAATATATAAATTATCTTTTCTTTTGGTGAGTTGAGAATATCTTATATATATATATATACTGTTTCGTCACGTATACCTTTTCACTATGGCATGTTAAGTTTCTTTATTGCAAGGAGTCTTTTTTTATAGTAATTACTTACTTTTTCTTGTTTTGTTTCTTTTCAATGTGAAGGTTATGATTATAATTGATTTTTTTTTATATACCGGGGGTTCCCTTTTTGGGTTTTTTTTCTTTGTATTGGGTATTTTTTTGTTTCTTCAACTTACTACATTAATAATATATGTTTATTTTTCTTCGTTGTCTGATAGGTATATTGTATTGTGTACTTAAATATTTAATTAAGATTTAGGTATCTTATAATTCACTATAAATTTTTTTGGGTTCTTCACTTAAAACCACCATGAGCGGTATTTTTTTTACTGTTAAATTTAACTGTTACTATTACCTATCTTTTGATAACTTAAACTAAAGGGAAATTAGTTAAAGAGCATACTTGCAAACTCCTTTTTTTTAAATTCCTACACTCCCTTATTTGTCCCTCTCTTTTATATAACTTTTCCTTTATTATATATTACATAAATGTTTTCATGTGCGCATCTGAATACTAGGTCACTTACAAACAGCTTTGATATTTTTCAGGATCATATAAAAAAGTATAAAAATGACGTGATCGGTGTCTCGGGGACTTGGCTTCACTCCCATGTTTCCGATGACACTATTCACTTGGATAGTTACATTCTCGTTCGTCAAGATAGGCTAAAAGAGGTGGCGGTGTCGCTGTGTATCTCAAAAATACTTTTAACTTTCGTATTATGCATAGAGAATCTGCAGCTTTTCTTGAACAAATTTTGATCGAGCTAAATATAAATGACAAAAGAATTCTTGTTGGAAACATCTATCCTCCACCTAAAGGTGTAAACCTCCAACTAAACCTTTTTTATTCCGCTCTGGATAACATTCTGGTTGATTTTTATGCTGCTTATGAGCACATAATACTTCTTGGCGACTTTAACATAAATGTTCTTAATCCAAATGTAAATACTTCATTGTTTGAAATTACTGAAGTTTATGGCTTAAAGCAATTCATATCAGAGCCGACAAGAGTGTCTGATACTTCTATGTCCCTGTTTGATTTGATTTTTTCTAATATTGACCTCATGGAGGCTTGTGGTGTTAGGGATGTTGAGGTGTCGGATCACTTAATTAATTCTGAGCCACAACGCTTTAGTTTTACATATAGAAACCTTCATATTATTGAACATTTACGTTTTCAGTCTGATCTGGAGTTAATACCATGGCATAGTATGTATATCATGCCTGAAATTGACTCTAAGGTTAACTTTTTCACACAGTCGATACTTAATATCCTAGACATACATGCGCCAATTAAGAGGGTTAATAATAAAAAAAACCATATAGCCCCTGGATAACATCAGGTTAATGCAAAAGCTTCATAATAGGGTTCTAAATAAGTTTAGAGCTAGTAAGGATCGGGAGGACTGGAATACGTATAAACAGTATAGAAATATTACAACGTCTGCGACTCGTGCAGAGAAAAAAGCATATTTAACCTATAAACTTGACATTTGTAGTAATAGAGAAATTTGGAGTGAGTTGAAAAAAATCAATATTTCTAAAAAATCTAATGTACAGCTTCCTATATCAATACAAGATGCTGAAAAACTTAATGGTTTTTTTTACCAGTATAAACAATAACAACAATAAGCCTAATACCGATTTTATAAATTTTTTTAAGGAGCACATAATTTTTCCTAATATATACGAATTTATGTTTAATTTAGTAGACCAGGATATAGTAGAAAAAATTCTTCAAACTATAAAAAGAAAGGCATTTGAATCCGATAATTTAAATATTACTATTGTTACGCTTTGCTGTCCTGTGATTATTAACCCTCTTTGGTGCGCCAAATTCTTGATTATTTAAATAGCAATAATCTCATCCCAGAATATCAGTCTCGGTTTCGTAAGGGCTATAGCTGTGTTACTGTGATGTCTCAAGTTACAGACGATATATTTCGGGCTTTGGATAAAGATCAGACAACTGTTTTAATTCTCTTAGATTTTACCAAAGCATTTGACATGGTGAAGCATGAGATACTCATATCTCTATTACATTATCTAGGATTTTCTCAGTCGTCCTTAACACTTATGTCATCTTTTCTTTCAAACCGCAAACAAAGAGTTCTGCTAAATGGACAAATATCGGAGGCACTTGACGTTATTTCTGGTGTACCACAAGGTAGTATTTTGGGTCCATTGCTATATACAATATACACATCATAATTAACAAAAAAAAATTAAATAGATGTAAACATCACTGCTATGCAGATGATACTCAAATTTATTATTCATTTAAACCCAGTTATGCTCCTGAAGCTAACCTTAATATTAATATAGATATTAATAATATCTTTGCTGAAACTCAAAATCTACTTTTAAAAATTAATCCAGCCAAATGTAAAGCTATTATTTTTTGTAGTGACGCTCACCGGATTGAGATTTTAAGTAACTTTAGACTTGAAATGAATAACGATGTTATACAATTTCAAAATTCAGCCAATAATCTGGGGCTCCTAATAGATCATAAACTAAAATTTAGGGAGCATGTTACACTTAAACTTAGAATTGGATACTCTGCTTTAAAAACTATTTACGCGCAGAAGAATTAATGAAGTACTAATATTAAAAAAATGCTTTGTGAAGCATTGGTTTTGTCACCTTTCAATTTTTGCAACACTATTTATGGTCCTTGTCTTGACTGCTCAGATGCCTGTCGGATACAAAAACTTTAGAATTCGTGCCTAAGACTTGTATTTGGCGTAAGGAGAGGGGAGCATATTTCTCATAAGCTAAAGGATGCAGGCTGGTTAAATATGTTATAAAAGTGGAAGTCTCCATCATATTTGCTTAGAAAGATTAGATTCCGAACGGATGTACATAACCTAAATATTAGAAGAAAGAATTTACTTACTATTTCGGCGCACAATAAGGAATTATTTAAAAAGTCATTTTCATACTTGAAAAAACATTATATAAGTAGGTTTAAAATAAATGATTTTACATTGACAGAAAAAACTTTTAAAGTTAACATTAGGCTGCTTCTCCTTGGTTAATTATGTGTATGAGTGATTTTTTTTTAACGTTTTTGTGTATATTATTGCTCATGATTTTGTTCCTGAAAGGCTTTGAACGTTGCCATAAATCGTTATATAATTTTCCTCATCTTCCCTTCCCCTCATATTTTCTTTCATATCCTGATTCTCTTCCTATGTTCCCATTAAGTATGTTCTTTCTTTTTCAGTAGAATATTTATTAGAATTCTATTACATTTTTAAATTATTGTTTTTTTTTATTATTTTTTTTGGCCTCAACAGAATTCAGGGAGCCTTTTGTGTAAGGGATATCTCTGTAAATCTGCATATTATGGCCTATTGGTCGCCTTGCATTATTAGCTTTTTTATTTTGTTACAAATTCTTCGATTTTTTTTTGTTATTGGTAAATGATGAAATACTCAATATTTAGTGCAATTTTGTAATATTTGAAATTTTGTAAAAGTTAATACACCTACCTATTAGTTTTATTCTTTGTGCTTAAATGCTGTAATATCTTGGTGACTAATAAACGTCTTATTATAATTATTTTTATTAACACCATTCGGCTCTTTGCAGATGGTTGTGGTGGTCAAAATAAGAACCAACACGTCATGCACGCTCTTGCCTATTGGTTGCTTAAAGAGTCTCCGCAATACCTAGAAAATATAACTTGTTTCTTTCCAGTTCGCGGCCACTCATACTTACCACCGGATCGAGTCTTTGGCAAAGTTGAAAAGAAAATGCGAAGAGTTGAAGAAATTCTTGACCCTAGTGGATACCACAGAATTTATAAAGAGGTTGCAGATATCAATATTTTAGGAATCGATTGGCATATAAAAGATTATAAAGATTTAACTAAAATTCTTAAAAAAGTTGAAGGAATAAGTGAAATGAAAAGAATCTTTCTCCAAAAATTAAGAACTAATAAAGGGATAGAAATTAAAATTAAACTTGAGCCAACATATCGGTACGACGACACCTCAAAACAGTTTTTATCAATTTGCAAGAGAGGTTATAGCTTCAATAAAGACTTGAAAGTGCGTTACGTTTGACCCCTGACTAATAATATAAAACCGGAAAAGAAGAATGATATACGTATGCTTTTAGAAAAAAGATTTGGGTTGAATTGGGAAGAAATTATTCCACTATCCACCTCCCGTTTTTACAATAAGGTGTTTCAAGAAAATTTGGAGGTAATAGACAACGCTGACGATCCGGAAGAAGAGTGTCTTTGTCTTGAGGAAGAAAAGGAACTAAAGCATAGGTATCTAAAATATAAGAATAAAACCTTTTGTTTTTTTAATAAATAAATCTTTCTCCTGCATTGAATTTTATTAAAAACCCCTAAATAGGTTTTACATTTTTATTTGTTGTTAAAATACTAATGAAAAAAAAACGTAAAATAATAAATTCTAACTAAAAAACTAAAAAATAGGTATTATTTCAAATTCCATATTTAGAGGAGTAACTTATCAAAACGCATTTTGTCCTATATGATGAATCAAAGCGCATTTTGTCCTAGAATTTTAATAATTTTTGTTAAAAACCTCTGCAATTTTTGATTTGAACAATTTGAACGTAATTTTTTAAATCTGTGGATGTATAACTCTCGATATTATACATTATTTTACTCTAAACCATTTTGGTTTAGCTGTAAATCGTTTTTGCTCATTATTGAGAAACTGGATTTAAGTGACATAATGCGCTTTGATAAGTCACTCCTCATTTATTATAAGTTAAATGTTACTAGGCAAGAAAGAAAACCTTGGACACTTTTATTCTAAGTAGTATCTCTAAAGACTCTAATATATTAAATGCATTCAATAGTTTTATTCCATAGCCTCAATTACACCCAGCAGAGCAACAACCTTATTGCAAAACTGAAAATAAAATTGTTAGTATTAAAAATCTAGATATAATCTAATAAGCTCTACATATAATCTGCTACTTACCCATATAAACATGTCAAAATTTACAGGTATAATACCCAGACCTACTAATATGTATGATCTCTTTAAATTTATCATAAAAATTAATAATGTTTTTTTATTGGATTTATTAAAATTTTCCCAATTGGATTTCATAGTTGCTTCCAAAAGTATATCATTCTACAAATAAATTTAAAATTTGCACCTAATAAATACGTAGCATAATATACAGCGTGTTTCATTGGGAACAAGATAAATTTTAAACGCAAATAAAAGTTATTCTGGAGATATTAAATAACCCATAATATATGAGTTTATCACCCTTTATATACAAAGTACAATATGTAATTTTTTAATCCTATAAGTCCTGTGGAGCCCGGTATTTTTTTTTATATTTACTACCAAAAAAAAATCCTTTTGGTAACATGATACCCTGAAACTCAGAGTAGATATTTGAAATTTGAACATTTTATTTTATTAATATATTAGGTACGAAATGTTTTAACTAAAACATGTTAAATTTAATATGTAGTCCATGTTTTCTTCCGATCTAGTATGTAGTTTTAAGCAGCAGCGATTATTTGTTCCTTTTATTATCACGATGCATAACATACAAACAATTTTATTGATTAATATAAAAATTTACCATGATTATTAGTCTAAAGACGTTCTTAACCCTCCGTTAGTAACGTGGGGTATACCATACCCCAACCTACTTAATATCTCTATAATTTTGTCCGTTGCAAAATACGTAGCGCCATCTCCTTTAAATATAATATCAAGTGATAAGGCCCCTACAGACACACGCTGATGACTTAATTCATGATCGTGCGTGCATTAACGTGCATTCATCGATTCGAATTTGCTTTACGTACAGACGCTCAAACTTTTGTACCATAAGTCGTTGTGCGCGAGGAGAGTTGTGATGTCGTCTGATGAAGAGCTTGCTATTATAGCAGTGGCGTGCGATTACATTTTAAAACGTACCAAAAAGTCAAAAAAGCGTCGTCGTCTGTGGTCTAAGGAATGGCTTTTAAAAAGACAGTCATTTTCACATATTAACATATTGGAAGAATTGAAAGAAGAACCCGATGACTGACGTAATTATCTATGAATGGATGAAAATACCTATGTAGAAATGTTAGAAATGGTTACTCCATTAATAAAACGTCAGAACATGAACGGTTAACCGCAACCCTTTGATATTTAGTGACTGGACGTAATTATCACGATTTAAGATTTTCCACGATAATGTCTCCGCAAGTCTTGAGCAAAATAATTCCTGAAACATGCTCAGCCATATACCAAGTACTAAAGGAAAAATACATGAAGGTAAGAATATAAAAAACACAATAATTCATAATAAAGAATAAACATATTATTTATTAGGTACCTACCTATTGTACACTGTGTCCCATTTTGAAAGAGATTGCAGGGTATCTCTGTCATTTTTTAAGATAGAGCTTTGCGGTTTTCGCGTCCCTGTATCACTTTTTTGTAAAACTTTTAAAGCCACAAACAGAAATATTCTAGCTACTTTTGTTCCTGAAATACAGGGTGAAAACGAAAATGTTCACTTTTGGAGATGCTATTATTTCTCAGGCCCTCTATAAGATAGAATAAAAATGAAAACTGCTTATAATAGATATTTTTACATAAAAGTCAGTGGCGTATTTAATTTTTTTTTCTAATGCACTGTTTTTAAGATTGGGCACAAACTTACTATTTTTTAAATGGAACACACCCTGTATATTTTAACGTCAAATTTTTGCATTTTTTTTTTTGAATACATTGATGTATTTCTAATCTTTCTAACCTATATTCTTTAGTAAATTTTAGCTTCAAAAATCAGAAAAATCCATATTTATTTTTGTTTTTAATAGTAGGCCATGAATTCTTACACACATGCATTTAATTATTACTTTTTTAAAACGCCATGTGGTTTAAACCTGTTTATTTAACTATATTTTAAACATATTTTTAACTTAAAATATTATTATAAACATAAAAATTTTAAAAACAAAAAAAATATATCGGACCAGGTTTAACATTAAAAACTAATTAGTAATTACAAGAATCAAATTAGAAAATTAATTACAAAAACCAAAAAAAAAACAACAAATATAAATTTAATAAAACTGTTCAAACTGCGGTCCATTTTGTCTTATACAAAAACCACATACAGTCTGTATTCGTCTTAAGGCATTTAAAATTATAAAGGGTTGCCTTTGTAAGTTTATGAATGCTTTTTCAGTTGTCGCTCGGAGTTCATTTATATTATTATGCCGATTTGCACACATTTTATTTTTTAAGTACGACCATACAAAAAAGTCCAAAAAACTTAAATCCGGTGACCTCGGGGGCCATCTGATTGGCCCGTGTGCAGTTAAGCTAGGCGTTAAAGCAAGTTAAGCGTTGAGCATTTAAGCTACCCTCAAAAATTGTATATACAATTTTAGTGCCCAATACAAAACAGGAAACACTAAAACCAAATCGGCCTTGTTGCTGTCGTTCAAAAGTAATATGTTGGTTTTCTTGATACCAATGTCTGGTATTTTGCCTATTAAATATGCCACTACTGCTTATATGGGATTCGTCAGACCATATTACCTTTTTTAAAAAATCCGGATCTTCATTAGTTTTGGTTAAAAACCAATTAGAAAATTCCAGTCGTTTAAACGGATCGTCAGGATGCAATTCTTGAATAATATTTATCTTGTACGGTTTAAATTTATGCTTTTTTAAAATTTTTTGCGCTCTTGTTTTGGAAACTCCTATCTCTTCCTCTATCTTTCTACAGGAAATTTGGGGTCTCGCTTCCACACACGCTAAAACATTAATTTCGCCAGCTTCATTTCTATCAACATGGGGTTGCCTAGGTTTTGAATAGCAGCCATAATTTAAAAGATTAGATTTTAACCGGAATACCGTAGCCCGAGATGGCTTTCTGGAAACCTAATGAGATCTTTTTTATTTTTTGAATTTTGTAACAAAATAAAATAAGCTAGAGCTTTACCTATTTAAATATAATTGCTGCGCCGCTTCGACATTTTCGTTAGAAAGGTTTAAACATTTTATAATATCATACTTTTCAAAATTTTGGAATTCCATATTTTCACCGTCAGCCATTATTATTAATATGTATTGAGTCTATTTGTGACTTAGTTTCCATGAATGCAATAAACAAAACATTTTTTTATGCATGTGTCAAAGAATTCATGGCCTACTATTAAAAAAATAAACATAAATATGGATTTTTCTAATTCTTTGAGCTAAAATTTATCAAAGATTAGGTTGTGATACATCAATGTATTCAGAAAAAAAAATGCAAAAATTTGACGTTAAAATATACAGGGTGTTCCATTTAAAAAATACCAAGTTTGTGCCCAATCTTAAAAACAGTGCATTGGGAAAAAAAATTAAATACGCCACTGACTTTTATGTAAAAATATCTATTATAAGCAGTTTTTATTTTTATTTTATCTTATACAGGGCCTGAGAAATAATAACATCTCCAAAAGTGAACATTTTCGTTTTCGCCCTGTATTTCAGGAACAAAAGTAGTTAGAATATTTCTGTTTGTGGCTTTAAAAGTTTTACAAAAAAGTGATACAGGGTCGCGAAAACCGCAAAGCTCTATCTTAAAAAATGACAGAGATACCCTGCAGTCTCATCCAAAATGGGACACAGTGTACAGGATTATAAGATCCGTAATACAAAGCAGCTGATGTTGCTGACATTGTAAAGATTTGGTGTAGGCTGATTAGTCCAGGTGGGAGCATAGCTAGGTGTCGGAGGGAATACATTGCTATTATTAATTGTTCCTTGGAGTAGATTGGGCTCGGATATAATTCTTGTATTTTCGTCTGCTGGTTTATTGAGTCGTGTACCCGTAGTCGTCGACAACATCTAATATCTCATCTGCTTTCTTAATATCTTAGTGCGCTGCTTTGTATTTTTTGGACCTTTTGGATAAGGGCGTTGATGATTGTGGATGGTGCTGAAGTGGAGGGTCTTGACGTGCTGGGCTGGCTCGCCATACTGTGTTCCGAATTTGTCTCCATTTCAGTTTGTTCAGATTGAGATACGGCATTACTTGTCTGAAAATAATACACACATATTAGTGAATTAGTATATTATATTATATTATATTATATTACCATATACCATTATATATATATATATATATATGTATTGTATATATATATATATACATATTGTAGATATTAATTGATATTTATTTTTTACAGTTTTCTACAACACAAAGAGAATGGAAAAGTATCTCCGAAGGCTTTGAAGAAGTATACAACTTTCCTAATTGTGTTGGAGCCGTAGATGGCAAGCATATTCAAATCAAACCACCACCGGGTAGTGGAGCATTTTATTACAATTACAAGGGTTATAACAGTTTAGTTCTCATGGCTATATGTAATGCAAATTATGAATTTATAATGTGTTATTTTGGTACCAATGGTCGAATATCGGATGAAGGAGTCATAGCATGCACTCATTTCTACACAAAATAAAAAAATAAAACATTAGAGCTACCACCTGCAATATGCCCACACAACAGTAACAGGCAGCTACCATTTGTATTCATTGGAGATGAAGCATTTGCATTACGAGGTGATTTTTTAAAATCTTACAGTCAAAACGACCTGAATCATGATCGAAAAATTTTGTATTACCGCTTATCAAGGGCACGATGCAAAATTGAAAACTCATTTGGCATACTATCGGTAAGATTTCAAGTACTTCAGTCAGCTATCGGTCTACAATTAGAATCGATAGACAAAGTCGTAATGGCTTGCTGCATCCTGCATAATTTCTTGAGGCGCAAATACCGTCAGTCTTACATACCATTGGATTTTTTAGATCAAAAAAATCATACAGAGGGAACGGTGCAAATGGGGCTTAGAGCAAATCCTAAGCAACTAGCTGGCCTGCAACGTAGCTATAGCAGGAACTACAGTAATGAAGCAAGTCATTTTCGACAAGAATTTACGAAATTTTTTAACGAAGAAGGGGCTCTGAGTTGGCAAGAATGAATGATACATTAGATATTATAATTAACAGTGCAGTCATATAACAGACAATCCAAATAAAAAAATTAAAAACAAATATTATAAATTATTGGTTTATTAACTTAGCTCTGTCTCATTCTCCTCTTCACTCCTATTTCCATCATCCATTTGCGTCTCTTCCATGTTGTCATTCACTTCCTCGTTACAATATTTGAAACAGACTGCCTTGGTATCTCTTGATTTTTAAGAAATAACAATAATTCGTAGTACTACAGGGCTGGCACATATACATCTTCAAACTCAGATCCACTTCTTTTTGAGTCTTATACTTTTTTATGTTCTCTTCGAAAACCACCGCGCAGAGTATTAATTTTTGTTATGGCCGTTTGTTTTGTAGCATTAGGTTGAATACTTTGTAACTTTTCCGTTAACAACGCGTATGCTACATTTTTTTTTGTTTTTATCTATATATTCTTTTGATTTTGTTTGCCAGAGACAAGGATGTGCTCTGTACATCTCAATAAATTCTCGGGTAAAGTCCCGAGTCACTGTCCTGATGTCAAACATCATGAAACTTTAATTATTTATTCGACTTCTGGGCTTCTCTATCAACGAAAAGACACTGACCTATACATGTATGTCGAATTCGCACGTTCTTTGGCATCTACACGTGAGACTTGCATGCGCGTCTCCGCACGCGCGTTCAAAATTTCTGTCGAGAACAGAAATTTGCACGTCACGCCAATTGTGAACGCACGTTCATTAACGCTGTCGATATCTGAATACATACGGACGTTTTTGAGTGCGAGTTTACGAACGCGCGTTTATGAATTAAGTTATCAGCGTGTGTCTGTAAGAGCCTATAGAAAGCACGTATTTTTGAGCGCGTCAGTCGCGTGTGAGCTTTGATCGACGCAAGTAAAGTGATTTGGGGTATATCATACCCCAGCTTACCATTCTTGTAGTATAATATTAATATGTTATAAACCTATAATAATAATTATTATTATTACTCTATTGATATTTTTTGTTTATCTTGAATTTCATTTGTAGATATTATGTCTGCTCGATGGTCATATGAAAAAGAGCAAGAAAAGTTGTTGGGGCTTTGGGAAATTTCGGATAATTCATCAGAGGTATCCGACTCTCATTCTGAGCAAGAAATATTAGAAGATGACATTGTCGAGAAGTTTTCGCCTGAAGTAAAGTCAAGGTATTTATGAGGAGTTGACAAAAAAACTAAATGCGTAGCTAATCCAGGAAACAAGGCTGTGCGTACACGTCAGGAAAATATTATTATCCATCTCCCGGGACCAAAAGGTGTTGCTAAAGAGGCCAAAACCCCTTTTGATTGTTGGAATATTTTTATAGACGAATTTATTATTGATTTTATAGTTGAATGTACTAATCAGTTAATTCAAACGAAATCTAAAAACTATAATGACAAATCCATCGTACAACAAACAACAGCTTTAGAAATGAAAGCTCTTATAGGACTACTATATGTGTGTGGTCGTTTTAGGGCTAGTAGGTTAAATTTAGATGAGCTTTGGGCTAGCGATGGATCCGTTTTAGGCGCAATTCACACAGAATGGGCGTATGGCGGTGGCGTGGGACTGGCGTGGTAGACGCATGTGTCACTTGCATGTTCGCTTATGGGGCAATACAGATAGAAATGGCGTGGCACAGGCGTGATAAGTCACGCCACCGCCACGTCACTTCGGCGTCACGAGAAGCGTACTCGAGTGACATAATATGCCATATATAATTTGATGTTTATTTCTCGTTTTTAGTACAAAATGCGCGACGATTCTCAATTTAATATAGAGTTCTGCAAAGAAGTGCAACAATATGCAACTTTGTACGACTATAGACGATCGGATTATTGCAACAGAAGTGCACCAAGACCAAGAATGGGAAAAAATGTCTAAGAAGTTCGATGCAAATGGTAAGTTCTTATTTATTATCTACTCATACAAGTTCAATGTTTATATCAACATAAAAAAATCATACACTTTATCTGTCCTGATGAGGAATCGGGGCGTGATCTTTAAAATACTTGCTTAGGTTTTGGAGTGAAATCACCAAGAATAACATTCTCGTACAGCGGTCTTGAGAATGTGCCATCGCACTTCTTGATGGCATTGTGCAACACACACATTGCTTGAATTAGAACATCAGCTTTAGCAGGATTACATTGGATAAGTGTATGTAGAAGTCCGAATTTCGTTGTTAGCATGCCAAAAGCACATTCCACTGATTTCCGTGCTCTCGAACACCTGACATTAAAAATCTTTTGCTCATTAGAAGTCAATTCTCTTCGAGAAAAGGGTCTTATTATATTTTTAGAGAGGGAAAATGCTTCATCGCCCACAAAAAAATAAGGAACTGGGCGAGTTTATCCAGGCAGCGCAGCTGGTCAGGTATATTGAGACGTCCTTCTTTTAAGGCTTTTCCAAAGTTGCTGTTTTTCAATGCTCTTCCATCACTATTACGCCCGAATTCGCCTACATCGATTGTTACAAATCGGCCATCTGCAATCTGCATCTGCCACTGCTAGCAGGACAATAGAAAAAAATATCCTTTATAGTTGATGAAGGCAGACCCAGACCGTGATGGTGCTTTTATTCGTATATGTTAACCGTCTACGCTACCAATACAGTTGGGGATATTCCATAGTTCATGGAAACGCTTTGCTATTTCTTGCCACTTAGCTGTTGTAGGTTTCGGCATATATATATAGGTTGTAATTTCTTCCATATGACTTCGGAGGTATGATGCGCGATGCCTTGAACAGTAGAGTGACTTCTTAGAAAATAGAAAGATAGCGCTTTGAATGAATATCCAGTCGCGAAGTACCTGTAAATATAAAAAAAATTATCATTGTAAACAATGTTTATTCATTTCAATTGTAAAGTATATCTATATGTTTAATTTTTATTTCTATGTTGTTTCAGTGACCGAGTGCAAAGAGCGATGGAAAAACTTAAGAGGCAGCTATTCAAAATATAAAGGAAAATTTCAAATAAAAACAGGACAAGCAGCTAAACGAGTTAAGGAGTATTATCTGGCTCCGCATCTTCATTTTTTGGATCCTTTCCTAAAGTCCCGCCAAAGCAAAGGGAACATGGATGAAGACTCGGACACACTATCAATTGGAGAGGAGGCAGAAATAACTAAACATGAAGCTAATACCTACAGTGCTGAGGTGTTGTCCCCTGAAGATAGTATATTATCCATTGCTTCCTCTTGTTCATCTCTACCATTTCCCAGTACTTCTGTTGATACTCAGCCATTATTAAAAAAGTACCTGAAGCACCATTACCGAACGACAAGCTTATAAGTATTTTGAAAGAAAACAACAAATGCTTGACATGCAAAACGCGACAAAGGCAAACACAGCAATCAAGCCTCTTGACCCTGACCTTGCGTTTTTACACAGAATTCTCCCTGACATGAACTGTGACTGTCTATGAACAATAGCCAGAAATGACATTTCAAAATGAGAATTTTAAATTTGTCCGAGCAAATACTATCTCTTACCAATAATTCTGAGACTCCTGCTCCACCAACAAATATCTCTCGGTCTTGTATTTAGGACTCGGTTAATTCAAATATTAATTCAACGTGGCAAGGGAATATGGAGCCTCAGGGCAACTCCAACCTTGTATTCGAGGCTCAGCGAATACAAATTTAAGTTCTACTGCTACAGAGAATACGGAAATCTCAAGGGAACCGCAATCTTGGATTCGTCAGTCAGGGAACACAAATATGAATTCTATATCGCAAGGGAACACGAAAGCCTCAAAGGAACTTTTTAATATAAATGAATTCATCCGATACAGTAATTAGTGGTGGATGGAACACTATCATGATGTATTTTTTGTTCTGTATTAAACTGAAATAAATGAAGCTACTTTAATAATTTAATTTTGTTCAACTTACCTCAGCGTTATTAACAGTCTTTCTTCTGGACTCACAGGTTCCCTCCAAGTCGTAGATTTTTTCTCAAGATCAACGTTTATGAAAGTTAATTTTCTATAGAAACTTTCGATAGATATTCGGTAGAAATTCTGAAAACGTTCAGGGTACATGTTGAGCTCTCTCATAACATTGAAGGAACCACTCCTTCTTCCTTTATCTAACCACAATGGATGTACCCAGTATCTCCTCTCCTTTTGAATATTAGCTAAATTTACAAGGTTCAACATATCTTGGTCATCTTCGTCGTCCAAGAACATTTCACATGTAGGTAACTGACAAAAAAAAGGAATTGAGTGCGCCATGTCCGCTCCACAGCTGCGCCACGCCACTCCCACGCTACCACCACTCGTCCGTTCTATGTGAATTGTGCGCGCCACGTCCGCTCCATTCCAGCTCCATGCCAATCCCACGCCACCGCCATACGCCCGTTCTGTGTGAATTGCGCCTTAGGTTCCTACTAAGCTGCCTGAGGTTCAACAATAAAGATTCTCGGGAGGAAAGACTTAAAATTGATAAACTAGCTCCAATTCGGGCAATATTTGATCGGTTTGTGGAAAACTCTCAAGCAGCTTATGTACCTTCGGAATATTTAACAAGAGACGAAAAACTTGAGTCTTTCCGCGGTAGGTGTGGATTTCGGCAGAACATACCAAACAAGCCAGCTAAATATGGCCTCAAGGTATTTGCACTTGTAGACTCAAAAACATTTTTTTATACTAAACTTAGAAGCATATGTAGGTAGCAGCCCGAAGGTCCGTACGCCCTTAGCAACAAACCGGCTGACATAGTTCTGCGATTGGTAGGACCAATAAGGGGAACAAGGCGAAACATAACATTTGATAATTAGTTTACAAGTTATGACTTGGTAATAAAGTTACTAAAAGAATATAAACTTACTTCAGTAGGGACGCTGAGAAAAAATAAAAGAGAAATTTCTGGCGAATTATTCATAACAAAGCGAGAAGAATGAAGTTCCAAATTTGCATTTCAATCAGACGTAACATTGGTCTCTTATATTCCAAAAAAAATAGAAATGTTCTTCTTTTATCAACTCTCCATCATGACGATACAATTGATCCCGATTCTAGGGACCAAAATAAACCAGAAATAATAATGTTTTACAACATGACAAAAGGAGGAGTAGATACGGTAGATCAATTGTCTGTCACTCATAGTGTATCAAGGAATAGCCGCAGGTGGCCAGTAATTCTATTCTTTTCCTTACTAAGCTCATCTGGTATAAACGCTTTTGTAATTTTTAATTGCAAGACGAATAATAATCTAAAACGGCGCTTTTTTCTAAAAGATTTATCTTTGAGTTTAGTAAAACCATTCCAAATGAGTAGACTGCAAAATCCGCGAATAAGTCTAGCAGTGCAACGTAAGATTTCCGATATACAGGGGGAAATTGTCCCAACAACAGTTGGAGAAGACACAAAAAGGCAAAGATTTTCCAGAAGGTGTTACATATATCCAAGAAATAAAGATCGCAAATCTTTTTACACTTGTAAGGCCTGTAATAAATTTGTTTGCCTGAATCATGCAGCGCAAATATGCGACAAATGTAGATAGTACATAAAATATAAAGCAATGTATTAGTTTTATTTTTCTTTAGTTATTTGTAGTTTATACTTAATCAAAAATTAATTTTTAAGTAAATATTTTCAAAATAATATTATATTTTTAATACCTGGTTGCATCTCGAAATTTTTGTAAAAATGTAAGTCTTTTGAAAATAAACGTTTAATTTTTTTTTGGTTGGTTATTTGTCATGTGTTTTATTTTTATGTACTTTCAGACCAATACAAAAACATTATTTATTGATAATATTTGAAAAATGTTTAGTTTATATTCGAAACATGTTTGTTTTTTTATTGGGGTATGCTATACCCCAGCTTACCAATCTTGTGACAATTACCAACCTTACCAACGGAGGGTTAAAGAAATGACTAAAATCCATTTACAAAAAGGCATGATAATAGAATTCTTGGTCCAGGAGTGCCTGTAAGAAACTAAATAATTTGTCTTTCATTTCCAAGCAACAAATCATAATATATTATAATCGTTAAATATAAATTTGTTTAACAACCTCCTACACGACTTTGGCACCTCTATATGATAGTTACTTGCGTTTAATCATGTCTCTTTCTCAATGAAATACCCTGTAAAGCTAATTTCTTTACATAGTATTTTTTAATTTTCTGAGGATATTTTTACCTGATCTTGAAATAACTGACCATAAAGTGTATAAAAGAAAGAAGCAAAATAGACTCCTACAATATTTGTTATTACAGCAGATTGTTTATTGTAAGAATTATGCTGAAAATCATACCCTTAATAAAATATAATACTTTTTAACTTTATGAAATTACTTACAAACATAAAAATGTAAATCAAGCTCACGAAAACTATAATGCCACTCATAATCTGCCATAAAAGGGTATAGTAGAAATAATTAATAACTTTTTCGGCATACCTTAAAATTAATATAGAGCGTTTTAAAGTAAGTAAATGAGAAAATAATTTTATTTAGTAAGCAGTTACTGTTGTAGTTAAGTTAATTCACTCTATCTGGCAGCACATATATAACGAGATTAACCATATATTAATACTTCTTAGATAGCGAAGTACAGATGTGTAGTTTACAAACGAACTAGTTCGAATGAACTACTACAATCGCAACAATCTTAAAGGGTCGTTCACTGCGAACTACAGTTTGACCGTCGGATCTGTGTCTACGAAAAGAATGCGGGCGAAATTTTGAAGCGTTGTCACGTCTTACTGCAAAAATGAAATAGTATTGAATAAAAAGTAAATATAATGGTAAAATTAAGCTATTTAATCAAAAAAAAGATAATAAATAATGTAATGCAGTTTTAACCATATTTGTTAGTTCTATTTGCTATTTAAAACTAATGTTTTGCATATTATAAAATCCAATATTGACTAACATTTATCCGAAATTCCTAATAAAACTTACAAAGCCGGCAACGTCGTGCTTTCGCGGAAGCATCTCGCTGTTTGGGGACAGGTGATTGGTTGATGACATCGCGGCCATTAATTTATTATTTTTATGCAGCTCTCTGTCTTTCTCTATCTTATTGGGTCGCATCATACCAGATTTTGTGTAATTTTCAGAATAATATCGATTTCTTGCGGATTCAGTGGCGGCGGCGTATGTTAATACTTTTGAGCTATAAAACTGTTTTTATTTTTGTATTTTTAGGTACCTACTTAATTTATGACCTATGACTTTTGAATAGTGTAGCATAGTTTAGTTTATTTGCTATTATTGTTGTTGCTGTTTTGTTGTTGTTTTGTGTTATTTGTTTCTTTGTTGTTAAAGTTCATAATTTTCAACAGTTTTTGTATTATTTACGTTAAAATGAATAACTTTATTTATAGAAAGACAATTTATAGCCAGGCAAGGGAAGTGATTGCGAATGTTTATAGGTAAGTAAAATGATAATAAGAGAATTATAAAGCCTAAGCACATTTATGAAGCACATTTAAAAAAAAACATTAAACTAAAATCATAATTTATGCGACACTAAATTTTAAAAATTATGTACCTAATGTTGTAATAAATAAAAATCATATTCAATGAAATAAAACCAAGCTCGATTGCTTTACAAACAAAAAAGATTTAAAGTTAATGTTGGTTATTTTGAATATAAAATGTCTATAAATATAAGTAATATGAATCAGAACGACGACTAAAAAAAATCGAATATCAGGATTATATACTTCTTGTACAAATTTTTAGGGTTTGCGATGAAGAAGCTACTAATAACTTCGTTAATCTACCAGTAAAGCGCAAACTTGAAAGAGTATCTCAATATACTGGCGTAAGCATTTCAATGGTGAAAAAAAAATCACCAAGAAGATGATGAAAGAATGCGGACGGACCCCAACAACATGCTTTCTAGTCCCGGCAAAAAAAGACCGCGAATGACGAAGGTGGAACCAGACGACAACTTTCATTTTCTAATAGTTAGACACCTAATAAATCGATTTTATATAGAGTTTAAAGTTGTGCCCACTACCAGAAAGCTGTTGCAAAAATTGCGAGAAGAAAAAAAATTTCCTTATGGCCGAGAAATGAGTCCTCTTAGAAACTTATTAAAGGAAAATGGCTTTTATTGGCGAAAGTGTCAGAATAAAAGAAAAATTTTAATGGAGCGACCCAATATTTTATCTTTAAGGTAACATGATTTCTTAGATACCTTAAGGTTTTACCAATAACATCTTTAAGGTATAAATACCTAAGAGAAATAAAAAAACACCGAGCCGAAGGTCGCAATATTGTCTATTTAGATGAAACTTGGATAGACAATGACCTAACGTTTATAAAATGCCGGCAGAGTGAGACTGTTACTGGAGTGGTTAGCAATATATCTTCAACAGGTACAAATTGATTATACTAATTTAAATAATAATTTAAATTATACATATTATGTAGGCATTAGATTATATACAGGGTATTTGGTTCACCGACGTATACCTTAAAACAGGTGATTCTATAGGTCATTTCTGACAAATTAATCCCGCTAGGAGTCGAAAACTAACGGTCTCCGAGATTACGGCTTTTTAAGTTTTGTTTCTATCCTTTCTATGCATCTTAAGAAGAAAAAAATCCTATTGAATTACATAGGTACTTATTTTTTGGCAGTCAATTGAATATTTTTTTAAAACTAGAAAGATAACATTTTAAATGTAAATAAAATTGTTAATCTTTAAAAATGTTTAAAATAACTATCTTGTACTAGTAATATTGGAAAAATAAAAATTTGACTTATCTTTATTAATAATTTCTTTAATTTTGAAAGATTAACAATTTTATTTTAATTTAAAATGTCTGTCAGCTTTCTAGTAAAAAAAAAATATTACTCTAGAATCAACTGTTTCTAGATATATATTATATAGATAGGTCGGTGTACCAAACACCCTGTAGGTATTTGTTATTTTAGGTCGGCTTATCGTGGTACATGCCGGTTCGGAAACTAGCTTTGTTAATAATGCCTGTCTTATATGTAAGGCAGGACTTACGACAGGAGATTATCATGACCAAATGAATAAAAATTGGCTTGGGCAAAGCTCAAATATATAATAAGGAGTCGGAGCACAACTGGAGATTTTTCCATAAGGGCCTTAAAGGAGGTGTGTGAGGAAGCCATGTCTTTAATTACTATTGAAGAATGGCAAAAATTTTCAGGACATGTTCAAGATATTGAAAATAAGTTTTGGGAAGCTGATGAAATTATGGAGGAAATTGAATTAATAATTATTACATTACCCCATGATGACAGTGATACCGATACTGATGACGATGATGAAGCCGAAGAAGACAATAGTGATACTAATAACGATGCAGGCTGAGATACCAAGACGTAGAAGAATAATCTACCTACGTTCTTTTTTCCCTCTTATAAACGTTTTATGCAAAGTAATAAAATGATGATGAAAAGGATATAACAAGTACTAGCCAACAAGCAGAGACATGTGTCGGCGATTAGCATCTGTTATTTTTCTCTGCTTTGTTTTGCGAATATCCCCAATATTTTTTTATTTAGATTTTTTCGCGCTACCTAATATAGCTTAAATTAAAAGTACTAATGAAGAATTAAATAATTTAAAATTTTGTACTGTAACTTACGGCCTATAGATTTATACATTTGTAAATATCATGTAAGACCAAACAATTAGATATTGCATTTACCGCACACCTATATATTTAGGTATATTTGTTTCTTGTTATATTTTTATCAATATTGTCTTTATTGATAACTTATAATGATTATGATATTTTAACGTTATGTAGTGCACTTTATAAGTTTTTGTTTATGTACTTTTATGCTAAATTTCGTTTTTTTTTTATGTAAAACTTCTTAATATTTCATTAGATCGAGTTATGCTGGTAGTAATAACGAATTCCATCTCTAAAGGTAAACAAAAAGAAGTTAAATTACTGTACTAAACCGTTTATTAGGTGGTATTGGCTTAGTAGTAGTAGTAGTAATAGTAGTAATAATTTTGGTAAGATTTTGTGTGTATAATATAAGGGCCTTGGTGAATCTAACTAACATTTTCCACCGTGGCGTGGTGGGGAAAATATCATAGATTTTACTTTAAAATATCATAATTCAACACTCTAAAAAGAGACCTATGAATATTGTATAATGAATATGAATATTGACCTTCAATTTCAACTTTAGCTGGGTTGCCTCGCCGTGAGACCCCAGTACCTTCTGGACATGTCCGGCTCACTAACCCAAACATTCTTCAGTTTTAAATGTGGCATGCTGAACGGTTAATAAATAGGTTTCAACAGTTGACAGAAATTTAATGATCTTATTATTAAAAATTCAATGTTTAAACAGCATAATTCGGATTATCTGCCGTGCTCTTTCCCTCGCGATATCCAGACATCGAGTACGGCACTCTTATTTTAAGTGAACAAACTAAGTAGGTGTATTACAAATTTTGTGTTTTCAAACTGCCCTAATCTTGTCTATCAGGCGTAATCGAGGTGGGTTACGAAAATATACGAACCATATGTACATATATCATATCTAAAGCATTTTTTTATTACATATTTACAAATAAAATATTTTAGAAGACCTTAATTTCCAAATTAATATCTTACCTACAAATACCTATTTTAAAATTAAAACCAAACCATATTTTTTAATATTTAATACATTCAAATCTGTGTAATCGGTTTATAAAATTTCGCACGTCACTGGCCATTTCATGAATGAAATGAGGCGGGTCTAGTCTACAACGACGTTCCCCGCACCGACACCGCTTAGCTACAGATTGGTTGGGCAGAGTTTAGATAGGCAATCGCGATCGCGATCGACGTGACAAGGATCTAGGAGTAGAACCAAGACCGACTGAATGTAAAATCAAATGACTCATTTTGCATTTGCGCCGATCTTTCGTATTCGGTTCATTTCAGCTATTAGCTTGGTTTGTTTTGGTGGTTCCCCGATGTTTTAAAGTTATGTTTTCAATTTTGTCCAGTTTATAGATTTCAGTTTAATGTTTAATTATTATCAGTGACTAGTGAGAGTATATTTGACTTTTTTTTCTTTTGTTAAGACCGTGGAAGTGTACAGTGAACTGAGAAGTTTATAATTGTATATAATAACTTTACATTATAAAACATCGAAAAATGTCTAAGAAACGAAGTGATGCATGGACGCATTTTGACGTTGTGCCTGAAAATAGTAATAAGGCGAAGTGTTGCTACTGTAAGCAAATTTTATCAATATCGGGGGGATAATTCGTTTTTAAAACGATTCTAAGAAAAATTAACTATACTTTTTAATCTGGACTAATTTTAATTTTGTTAATTTAATATTGGATAATTACATATATAGAATATATATATATAATATAATATATATATTTGTAGATAATGACTATGACCCTGGACCCAGCGAGATCGACAATACTCAGAGTAAAAAATTTAAGGTGAGTCAACTGCAAGTACAAAGCCGATACCTCTTTTTAAAAGCAACGAACTGGATTTTCAGTTATTAAGGATGATTGTCAAAAGATGACACCCTTTTAGTATGGTGGAAGATCCAGAATTTATCAAATTAATGGAACTTGCTGTTCCTGGATACAAGGTACCTAGCCGAAAAACAATAAGCGAGAGTCTTATGTCAAAAAGTTATGAAATAATAAAAGAAAAAATTGAAGCACAACTTATTTCCGTTGAATATGTAAGTGTAATTACAGACTCCTGGACTTCAATAAATAATGATAATTTTACTGCACTGACAGCATATTATTTATTAGAAGAAAATGGCTTATTAAGTCTTAAATCACATTTAGTTGATTGTTTCCAGTATCATGAAAGACATACCGCCGAAACCCTAAAAGAATTATTAAGATCAAAATTTGAATAATTTCAAATAGATAATAAAATTTTCTGCGTTGTTAGTGACAATGCAGCAAATATTCTGGCGGCTGTAAGAAATGGTGGGTGGAAGTCCAAAGGTTATTTTGCTCATTCAATTAACCTTCTAGTCCAAAATGGTTTGAAGGAAATTTCAGACCTTTTAAATAAAATTAAGGCGATAGTAACGTTTTTCAAACAAAGTTCTTCGGCGTTAGCAAAGCTAAAAGATATTTAGAAGCAAATGGGGCTTTCTGAACTTAAACTAAAGCAAGACGTCGTAACCCGGTGGAATTCCACTCTAGATATGGTAGAAAGGGCGGTTACTATAAAAAATGCGAATCTTCGAAAAAAATTGCCTCATATTTATTCCTCTAAACATGTACTTCAACCCATAGAAAATCAGGAAGCACCTTCAACAACTCCATCGGAAAAAAAATCATCCATGTGTTCCATGTTTGATGAAACTGTTGAAAAATTGGCACCGGAAAAAAATCCAACTTCGGCCGTTATTATCGAGTTCGACAGATATTTAGGCGAACCCCTTCTTCCTTCGAACCGAAAGGAAGACCTATTAAAGTGGTGGTATGAACGTCGTCGTGTATATCCCACGATTTATCGATTTATGAAAAGTCGACTATGTATTCCTGCAACGTCAGTTCCGTGCGAACGTATTTTTTCAAAAGCAGGACAAGTCTTAAAAAAAACGTGCACAGCTGAAATCTAAAAAAGTTTCCCAAATTTTATTTCTTAACAGCAATCTTTAGTAGTTTTAATATTAGTTATTACTTAGGTTATTTATTCATGTGTTTGAATATCAACTTAGTTGTTCAAATAACTGTGACTCATAATTAAGTTTTGAAAAAACTTTATTTTTTACAATGGTAGTTTAGACAATGGTACAGTGAAAACATCTTGTCGAACTTGCATTGTCTTATTTATTTAATGTAACACGACGTTTCGGTTGGTAAGTATCTCCAACCGTTATCAAGTGTAAACTGACAGCAAACTACTATTCTATAGGCTTATACATAAACTAGATGTGTGCAGCGATGTGGAAGGGAAAGTCATCCGTGAAAAGAGTTGGGGGGGGGGAGGACACGCCTCTCTCTAGATCCTACACTGTCCTGAGAGTAGAGGCTTCCAGATGTTGGGTATATCGACGCTTGGCTGGCTGAAGATCCTCTGATTCTGTGAAATGAAAGCTGCCTCTACGAACTTCCTCTTCCGCCAGTGCTGTTCCTTGTGCAGAATCTTGGCTTCTGACCAATGGATATTGTGTCCATTATGCCACGCGTGCTCTGCTATTCCGGATTTGGAAACCTCTCCTCTTTGGGTCCAGCTGCGATGTTCCTTCGCTCTGATTTCTAGGGGGCGCTTCGTTTCACCTATGTATGAGTTACCGCACTCACATGGGATCTGGTAGACGCAATTTTTGGTCTCCAACATGCCATCTGGTTTGGTCTTTGATACCACGCTTCTGATAGTGGTGCTAGATCTAAAGGCAGTTCTAATATTGTACTTGCTGGCAATGCGTCGGATTTGTTCCGATGTACCCCTAATGTAAGGTATGGGTAGAAGTCTGGTTGTCGTGGTGGCCTCGTCTCTGATTTGATTTGAACGCGTCCTTTCGATGGTCCTACTTATTAGCTTCTTTGGATATCCATTCTGTTGTAGGTCTTTGTAGATGGTATCCACTTCAGTCTTGAGATCCTCGTCGTTTCTACAGATGGTTCGAGCTCTATTGTAGAGGGATCTTATGATGCCTACTTTGGTGGTTGCAGGATGGTTGGACTCATAGTGCAGATACTGGCCCGTGTGTGTTGGTTTTCTATAAACTGAAGTTCGTAGATTTCCGCCGACTTTTTAACGAAGACATCTAGGAAAGGTAGAGCTGAGTCCTTCTCTGTCTCCATCGTGAACTTGATTGTTGGTCTGAAACTGTTAAGGTGAAGCAGAAACTCCTGAAGTGCTTTTTCCTCTTTGTCCCAGATGATGAAGGTGTCGTCCACATATCGAAGCCAGAGCTTGGGTTTGCAATGGTAGGCATCTATTGCATGTTCCTCGAACCATTCCATGAAGATGTTTGCTATTACTGGGGAAAGAGATGAACCCATCGGAAGTCCTTCGTCTTGGGCGCAGAATCTATCCTTGACCTGAAAGTAAGAATTACGAAGACAGATCTCCAAAAGTTCCATCACCCCGTCCAGAGGCAGTGTGGTCCGAGTTGAGAAAGCTGCATCCTTGCTTAGTTTGTCTCGGATGATGTTAAGAGACTCTCCTATGGGTACATTGGTGTAGACACTTTCGACATCAAAACTCACCCATCTGTCATTGGTCTCGACTTCGATCCCTCCAAGAAGGTCTACAAAGTGGGCAGAGTTTCACACAAAAGACGCTGTATTTCCCTGGATCGGTCTAATGATCTCCAAAAGGAATTTCGAGAGCTCTGATGTCGGCGAATTTCTAGAGCTCGTGATGGGCCGCAGAGGCATTTGCTCCTTATGAATCGTCGAAACGTCGTGTTACATTAAATAAATAAGACAATGCAAGTTCGACAAGCCTTTTAAGTTGTTTAAATAAAAATTTCATTCAGTTGTTATCACTTTTTGGATAAATAAAAACCGTTTTATTTTTCTTTTTTTAACGTGAACTACTATGAACTAGTGAACTAGTTCAATGAACTATTCTGGATTATAAACGAGACCAAGTGAACTAGTTAATGAACGTAAATGAACTAAAAATCCCATCTCTATAGCGAAGCTCAAAAAGCGCCAGTAGAACAATGAACCCTGGACTGATTGTCGCGCCCTCTGAATGTCGAGGAGTAGTACTAACCGGAAGCGAAAATGGGTTTGGCGGGAAATTTGAAATTTAATTATTGCGCCATATTCGAATTATGGTCTATACAGTGTGCTTAAAATTAGTGAGAAATATGTGGTTCTTTCGGAAACTACAGCACGCATATTCAAAAAGTGTTAAATTGAAACTTTTTGTTTCTCCATATTAAAAAGTCCTTTGTTCATAACTTTTTCTATTTATGTACGTACTATAATTTATGAATAACCCATTTATTTCCTACTATATAAATAGGTGTGAGTTGCAGAAATCCAAAAAAAACTATTTGCAAAATTTAATAATAAATTAACAGTTATACATGATTGTTAAATCGTTAAATAAAATATTAAAATTACAAATTCAATGTACAAATTCCATGACGTATAAGCCTACAACTTAACTTTGTTGTAGGGAATACCTCAAAGAATGCCAACATCTGAATAATTGCGCTGTTATTACATATATCAGGTATCAGAAAATTTTAATTATCCTAATTTTTAATGTTTGTATAATCTCCTTGTCAAGCTAAATTACAATTTTTATATTCTTGTGCATTAATAAAAGCATTGTTAATTGCTTTCTTATGCCTGATTAAAAAAGCGGTTTTGCAAACATCAAAACTATTAATGTCGTTGTTTATATTTACATTTCTGAACTTTTGTTATTTTCTTTGATATAATACTTATTTTGGAACTTCTCGGGATGTAAGTGGAGGTATGCGATTGATATATTATACATATATTATTATATATATATTATTGATATATTACGATACGATATATTGCGACGGGAGATGACATAAATAACAATTTCTACAATATGATCCTAAATGAAACACCAAATGATCATTTAGACTTTACTCAGTGCCCTTTATCTCGTACCCAAGAGGCAATGCAGTATGAGGGCAATTCTGCATATTGCATGGCACAAGTTGCTGTAGAATTTCCACAGCAATATAGGAATATACTTGCAGAGTTTAAAACAGAAATAGACCGTTTCGGACAGTTGTTTAAAGCAAACCCAACTATCCACAATCTAAAAGCCCTAACAAAATTTACAAGTCCTATGTAAAAAAAAAATAAATACTTCAGAGCAAGGACAACCATTTATTTTCCAACAGATGATACCAAAACGTATACCAAGGAAAACTAAAGTTCAAAGCACAGCACTGAGTCGACGAAAAGATAGAGGAATAAGAAAGACTAAGTCCAGAATTCAAGCTGGACGGCCTTCCAATGCAGAACGAACCAGCACGAGTCGAAAAAGAAAGCATGACGAGGAAAGAACATTAAAATAAATGTCCAAAACGCTCGCTAAATTAATTAAATTTAGGATTTTTTGTTGTTTTTTTAAATGCCTTCTTTCATAAAAGCTTTTTATATTATTTTTTGTTTTATTTAAGCTAGAAGTCTAGAGTCTAGAGTCTAAAGTCTATAAAAACTAAATTTCCCACTTTTCCATTCTCTGTTTGCCCCAAAATAATTTTCTGTAGTAACTATAACTATAATTCCCTGTTTGGGTATACATTCTAGTACTGCAACACACAATTTCTCATATTAAACCATACCCTATAAAAATGTTGTAGTAGGGTATATATTCAAAATACGCTACGGCGGGTTCTATATCCCGCTATAAAATTACGCATCTGGTTTTCTCGTTATATCTGTGCTACTAGTAGCGATTACTTCTATTAAATAATGATTGATAATAAGTGATACTGTAAGAATCGAAATTGTTGTTGTCAATAAAATTGCTGATATAATACAATATTTAAATCAAGTCAATCTAGTATCCAATACGGTTTGCAGGTTTAAAATATCCATGCAGGCGAAATTTTTTTTATCAGTCATTAACGGTCTATAAGAAAGCCTAAAAACGAAAATGTGTATTGCCTCCCCTTACCGATTTTAAATTAGATTTTTTTAAATAAGTAAGATTAGTTAGCCATAATTAAGTTCTCTGCAATTTACCTTCTTATACTAAAGCTATAAAACCAATGGAAACAAACTTAGACAGCACCAAAATCAGCAAAATAATTTGTCTTCAGGAATTTTTTATTTTATCTTTAAAGTTACTTCGTTTATAAGACAGGTTTATGGAAAAACGCACATGTCCACATATAGTGTAAAAAAAGTTTGAAAACTAAAATTGTATAATTTGCTAAACTATATCTGATTAATATCAAAACACTAAGCATGTTAAATAGATAGGAAAATGCAGAAATGCGCATGCCCAAATGCAATATTTAAATGATCTGTTTAATTAAAATTTCTCATATCCATTGAAACCATATATAATTTTATAAATATTTTTTTGATTAAAAATTTAAAACGCCTAGAATTAAAAAAATACAACAAAAGATAACATTATTACAATTAAGTAGAGGGACGCAGAGTTTACCCAATCCACGCTTTCCCATAGTAAAAAGATGCAAAAGTGAAAAAAAAAATTAAAACAGCAGCCTATGGGTAACGGAATTCTCAAAAAAAAAGAAAATGTCATGGCTGAGAATCCTATCTGGTGAAATAGATAGAGGCCATGCATTTGCAGCGCTATGTCTCTGTATACTATTCGGCAGCCTAATCAATTATTATTGAAACAGGGCTGACCTATACACGGATATCTAGGCTGACAACCTAGTAATCTCTACGTAGGGTAAACAGTACAGTTATTGGCACTTTAAGAGATACTTTATTTTCCGTATAAAATAATAAATAGTTTTATATTGGGTTTTTTAAATATCTATCATAAATAAATATGTGCAAACATTGTGTAATTGGCACTATAAAAAATACCATTGGCACCTCAGGACATAGTGATTGGCACCTGGTGTACGGTTTGAGATTTCAATGAAAACTAGGTATACCTACATGGATTTACTTAATTTTTATTTAAATTTTAATATTGAAACCGAAAAGTGCAAATTTATAAAATCACAAATTTAATATTATTGTGTTACAGCTAATTATATAATAAATTCCACTTAGACATATAATTTTGGTATATTACAACAGTCTTATTACAGCTTCTGGTTTTTATTATTACACTCTTTAATACAGCCATTACATATATATTTGTTTACTATCGGGGGCATATTGTTATGTTTTCGTATACAATGAGGGTGAAATTGTCTAACACAAATAGCACATTTTATACCAGCCTTTGCTTCCGTTATATTAAAAGTGCAGATATAACAAAGACCGACAGACACTTTTTTATTCTCAGGAAAATAATTTTTTTCATTTTCAACAAAAACACTTGCATCGTCTTTTTCACTTTGAAATAAGTTCCTCACATGTCCTGGTTTGTTATGTAGGGTATTTAATAAAATACTCGAGATAACATTTATTTTATTTAATACAGGTTTCACAACCTGAGGTTTAAAATTGTCACACGTTTCTGCTGCATTATTTATGATATTTGACTTGGGTTTTTTTGAAAGGTTTCCTGTTTTATTTTTAGGATTTGTTTTTTTTAAATTTTCCTTCTGTGTAGCCTTTTCAAGTCTTATTTTTTTTCTGTTTTCTTTAGCTTCTTCTTCCGATTTTTTTTTATTTAATTTTTTAAGTTGAATCTTTTTCCATTCCTCACAAAAGTCAGTCAGCAAAGTCCAGTCAGCACAAAAGGTAGTTTTTCAGAGTTTCTCTTTCCCTTTCTTTCAGGTCTTTCCGGCCACATAAGATATTTCTTTATTTCTGGAGTTTCTTTTTCAATTGGTGTGGTAACTTGTTTTCCAACTTCACTTTGTTTTATACATGCTTGATTGATATCTACATTTACTTCCAACTCATTATCAGTTGTGTTTACTTCTTGAGAAAAAATCGATTTTTCCATTAAAACGTTAGATGGAGACGCAGAAAATATAATTGGAATATCCTCCAAACTAAACACCTCGACGTTATCATCATGTTCATTTAAATTACTCACATGATTTTCATTTATTTCTATAGGACTTGTCATTCTAACTTCTATGCTGTCTTTATTTTCATCTGTCTTCTCTAATTCTCTGTAATCCTGAATTTTATTAGATTCTTCCAGTTGTATTTCTTCGGGAACTTCTCTTGATTCCAGTGATACTGCAGTAATATGATCTGGCATAAACACTTTGTATATATTGTAGAGGGCACATAAATTTTCATCTTCTGGAGGATTATTTAAATTTTGCAAAAAATCTATTTTTTGATCCCCAATAATTTCTTTGAATTTTAAAAAGGAAAGGTTATTTTTTACATACATTTTGGGCGATTCTTGTTTATGACTTTTTGACTTTCCCAAGCATTTAGAATAATCTATGGCTGAAGGATCCCAGAGATAAATGCCGCAAGCTCGAAACCCTTGAATCACTACTTCTGGCTTTACCTTCAAAATTGCTTCATTTAAAATAGGAGCGATTTTATTTTTAGTTAGAGATATTGAAGGATTTTCCCTTCTCCAAGCTAAAACTCCTTTTCTCCATAGATCTTTCAATGGTTTAAATGCAGAAACATCTGCAGGTTGGAGAATCCTGGTTGAGTTTGGATACAAAGCTACTAAAATAATTTGTAACCTTGTGCAAAGGTCACTAACTTTGTATGTTAGATGAGTAGTATGTCCATCTACAAATAAAATGATAGGGAATTTTGAGTTTTTTTTTTACAAGGTTACTGTAGAAAACATTGGCAATATACTCATAAAAGAGCTCAGCTTTCATCCAACCATTGGGAGAGCAGCCTATTCCCCATTCACTTGGAATATTAGTAGTAATGTCAGCTGGCAATCTTTTGTAAGGAAATACCATCATGGGAGGAGTGGTTTCACCTGCAGCCGAAAAAGTGAACAAAACTGTTACCGTTGACTTTGCTTGACCTCGATCTACTTCATAAACATTTTGTGTACCAATTGGAGCTAAAACGTTTTTTGTTTTCGGACACAATTGAAAATTTGTCTCGTCAGAGTTAAAAACCCTTTGGGGATCATTCAATATGTCCATCACATTTATTTCTTTAAAATATTCTTCAATCTTAGCAAACCAGCCCTTTATATCCTGTTCGCTAACTGTAGCACTGGCGGTAGTAACTGGTTCAGGTTGTCTTTCAGTTAAAACTGGATGACGCTTTAAAAAACTTTTGTACCAACCGTCACCTGGATAATTATCCTTAAAAGGGTTTGGCCTAGGATTTTTTTCCAAAAATGCTTTGACACTGGCCTGAAGGTCCTCCTTTCGCTGAGGAAAACCTTTTCGAACACTTTCTGTTACCCATTTAACTAGGACATTCTCTTCTTCCTTTGTCAATACTGCAGAAGGGCCATGACCAGTTTTACGAAACTTTTTACTTAACCGGAACTGTAGGGTGGCACGTGGTATACCAAATTTTTTAGCAGCTGTTTTTTTTGGTAACCCATTTTTAATTTCTTCTAGAGCTTTTTGCAGGTTTTTTTCATTATAACTTTTGCTATAGTTTAGGTCCTCTCTTACTTTAGGCATTTTCTATAAAAAAAAATACCTGAGTAAGTAAATGAGTATCAGAATAGTATTATATATAGTGAGTGCCGCAAGTAGACAATTCACTTCTATAACTTTTTTTGTTTTAAAATTAACAAATTGTGACATTTGGTTTGTCTCTGAAAATTACTTTAATTTTATTAGTTCCCATTAATAAATAAGGGCCAGTATTCTTTTGCCCATTTTTAGAAAATATTAAAAAAAAAATAAAACCTTACTTGTTAGTTCCGGTTAAATAGTAAGTTATAGAAAAGTACTACCTACCTAGGTACCTATTCCATTAAATCTCAATCTAATTTAGTTATATTTGCCAATCTCGATAGTTATTGGCACCCAAAAATACAATAATTGGCATAGTGGCAACAACTGTATTTGGTTTTTTTTACTTTATTATGATTTAAATTTAAATAATTTAAAAAAAATGATCATTAAACACAAAATATATAATAAAGTACAAATCTTAAAAATTTAGTTATTGGCACCTAGTGCCAATCACTATCATTTAATCAAATCTTCTATACAGTAATTGGCATCCTAGTAAATAAACGAAAAACGCGGGAAAAATTAGTGCATCATGCATTTTTTAGCACAATAATGTCTGTTTAATTCATATAACTCACATTTACCTTTTTAGTTGTATTACACCTCCTTAAATATCTTATCACAAAGGTGCCAATCACTAAGACTTTAACAATATTTAGCTCAATATCTTAAACACCACAATACATAGGCTGTTGACTTTCAAAGATGTATTTGAACTGTCAAACCTGACGTGTGGAAATTACCACTGGGAAATAAACAATGTTGCCAGATTATATTAAGATTCGAAGGATTTAAAGATTTTTATTTATAATCTTAATAAAACACTATTTGTGAAATGGGTGCCAATAACTACCGGAGTGCCAACAACTGTGCCTGTTACTATTGGACAGCTTGATAGTCCGGGAGTCTATCTCCTAACCTTTCACAGTCAAACATTCTTTATAAATTTGTAAGTATTTTTTTGTATCTTCGTCAAAACTCTAGATGCATAAGTCACTTAATTTTGCAACAGGGTGGCGTCCACACCACCTTTCGAAGCATCCACTGAAATGACTCTTAAAATAGAGGCAGAGACAAGATTTAAAGTGACTAGATAGACCTAATGGCATGTAGGACTAAAGAGACCAAATAGCATTCTTAGATACCGATATTTGCCTAAACTTGCCATACTAAACGTACAGATCTGCGAAGATTCTTCGTCCAATGATCTCATGGCAAATCCTTGACTAGCATCCAATATTGAAAAACATCGAAAATTGCTCGGCTTAGAAGTTAATTTCTTAACCAATATATGAAAAAAAATTGTTTTAGTTGAGCATTTAACGCTTTCGGATCCAAGCAAATATGCACTGAACCATCTTTCGCTTTAACTGTGACAATCCCATGTGTAACCACTCTGAACATAAGTTCTCCATAAGTTCTAAATTATTTTCTAATGTGAAAGGAACTTTTCGAAAAAGTGCTATAATTGCTTCATAATTTTCTTTTAAATTAAATTTATTTTCCAAACAACCTATACCATGAAATAAAATTAAAAATTCTTTAATGATTGCAATAAGAGATTGATTCTCATTTTTCACCGAATCATATCTACAGCAAGCCAATATGCCTGACCATCCAAATAAAAAATGTCACATGCCACTTTTTGCTCAGTTATTTTCGGAATATCATGGGAACTCAATGGTTCTGACTGATAAATTTCATACAACACCATGCCTATTCATAAAATGTCCATAAAAAGACACATTTACCCTTTGAATACATTTCTTGATCCACGTGTGTGAACTTAAATGTTATTTATTTAAAAGATCTAGTCTTCAACCCAAAGGTACTATTAGTTTCTTCCCCTCGTATATTAGATCATAAAAGCTTTGATCAAATAAAAAAAAAATTAGGTTTTCTTGTACTTCCCTTATCTTATTAGGCCAACCCTCTGTTTTTACATCTGTTACATTTTTTAAAAAATATTACGATACATATTTTAGTTTTTCTTTCAGTTCTTGATTGTTATTAAAAAATTTGTTTTTATAAGCTCGACTTAAGGTATCGGCAATAATATTTTTTGCCTATTTGTAAATTTTACTAAGCTTAAATTATCTAAACTGTAAAACCATTCTTTGCAATTTCGGTGGATATGAGTTTGTTAGTTTTTAAGCACTTGTTTTGTGCTTGTGCTTAAAGCTATATTACGGTCTTTTGTATCGCACAGTTTGTCGTTGTGTATAATAATTCTTTAAGTAACTTTTTTTTCTACAATGTGTGCGTACATTTAAAGAGCTATTCGCTAATAAGTCGCATGATATTGTTTTATTTTCACTTCAGAGGGATTAGGTAGGTTAAGTAAGAATAGCCACATGGCTAGACTTCGCCTGTCTTATATCCCTATAGAAATGTATGTATGATAATCACAAATGTAAATTATTTGTTTGTTAAATAAAATACGATTATTATTATTATTATAGTCGAGATATAAATTTTTGTATTTAAACTTTTCTCATAGATTACTAATGACTGATACAAAAGCCAAAGTCTCATCGATTTTTTAAGTTGTCAAATGCCAAATTGATTTTTCTAAAGACTCTATGTTCTAACTTAAGATCATTGTCATGACTAAAGTGACAAACTACGTAAAATCCAGTGCATGACGATAATAAATAGTTATTTAATAAACATTATTACATATTAATCAGTTTTTTAATTACATATAATTTCTTTCATAAAAAATTACTTACTGCGATAAAATAATATGTTGCTTAATACAGTTTATCAATCTACGCTTTATGGCAGTTTGGTATGCTTCATTATAATACATTTCACTCTTGGTGTTTAACTTACTTAAATCTTTTGTAATATTAATAAGTTTCCATTTAATTAATATTGTCTGAAAACTAAATACTAGAAGAAAGTATATATAAAAATAAGTAAACTGACTTGATATCTATAAGAATTAATAAAAAAACATAATTGGAAAAGATACGTCAACATGAAGTACGCTTGAGGGAAAAGTTTTAAAAAATTAACAATCATTACTATATATTTTACATATTCTGGAAAATAACCATGATGTAACCATTCAATTAGTACGAACATTGTTTGATCATCATAAATGCCATTCCCTGGCATATAAACTGTAGCAGTAATGATAACGACGCCTACAGATGTTACCATTAAATATTTAAAAATTTTCATATCAATCGAAATTTCATTTTGGGCTTCTGTCTCCGCATTATCCAAAGACCAAAAATGTTTATCAATATAATTTGTAAGGTTCTTGAAACTTGAATATTTGCAGATTGTTTGAACGATGATTATGGCTGCCTGAAAAAAATCAAGATCGCAATTTGATTACTAATTACCAATAATATTCTTACATAACAGTTATTAAAGCTGAACGGAGCAAACTGCATCATGAAATCAACGTCGAAATTCACTAAAATTCTATAAAAGAAAAATAATGTTTCTCCTGCACAAAATAAACCTGTGCAAATTCCAATTAATGATTTTATTCCTACAGACCACATAGACATATTTCTTGAAATTGTTAGTATGTTTGCTAAAATAATAATAAATATTTACATATAATTTTTTAATTAAATTAAATAATATAGAAAAGGGAATCAGTTCATTAATATTATAAATTTATCTTAACTAGAATCTCTACTGCCCACCAGCATATGATATTTATATTGGTATATTCAGTCAAACGGTTCAATTTTACTTAAAGAATTTTAATTATTAGTATTTTTCTGACCACAGTTTTTATGTCACTGATTAGCATAATATACAGTGTGATCGGAAATTATTGTGGCAAAATGTAAGGGAGGATAGATCTCGGTAAAACAAAAGATTTTTACTTATTAACCCATAGCATGCACGTGCGTTCAATGATGATAGCGCATTAGGGTCTAAGATCCAACTTTGGACACGGGGAAACGTGTTTGTACCGAAAACTGTGTTAGTAAATGATATAAAACACCAGGAATATTTGGGAGAGTTTATTAATAAAAAACAATATATATTTTTCTTAATCCACTGAATTTTTTTTATGTGTCCTATTCTGTAATGACAGGTAAAAAATGTTCTCTAAAAAAGTTTCGTTTATTTGCTTACTAATAATATACACTTTGAGAGTAATCAACAAATTTTTCAGAATAATAAAAAAATCCCAACAAAAAAGTTAATGAAAAAAAGCAGCTTGCCGTAGAATATCGCTTTCCCAGTGGAACATCGACCTAAGTGCAAATTATAAAGTTTTGAGAAAATGATGTTTTAATATTTTTTTACATATCTATGTTAATTTTTTGTTAAATAATTTAGCAGAATTTTGTTGCAAATAATTTCGAGGTTAAGAATAATCTTAATAAATAATTCTGCATAATCCTTTTCACTTTTTTTGGAAAATCCTCATTTCTACCCCCCTCTTTTTAAAGTCTCCTTCCAATATCGTCATTGTTTCTCTAGAATCTATTTATATGCAATTTTATGATCACAATTTCAAAAAATAGGTACAGAAATATGTTTTACTACTAAAGAAAAAACAAAAAAGAAAGTAGAGTGGTTTATTAAACAACAAATTAAATATAAAAGTATTTGAGTACCTACTAAGAAAGGCAAAAAAACTTTAAAACAAGGGAACAAAGAATTTATAGTTCTAAAACTTAAACTAAAAAAAATTACTTACTAAAAATATTAAAATAACGTATTAAAAAACGATTCATAATAATTGGGAATAATATTCGCCGTCAAAAGACTTTGCAAATCTATTCTTTTATTGTCAGCTATTGGCATTTTTACGACGTAAGCTGGTTTTCTAATGATATTTTTAATATTGTTTGCCTCTAGAGAGCGCCTTGATCCGATATTTCTGCTTTTGTAGAAACTGGTTTTGTAGAAATATACATCACTATCTTTTACAAAGCGTATTATTTTTATCTCTGAAATTTTAATTTGTTCCCCGTTATCGTTTTTCTGGTAATTAAAACCTATGTCAGAATTCAATTTCTTGATATCAACAAAATCTTTAAAACCTAATTCTTTCACATTTAGAGAATTGCCTTTCTTTTTTGAAGCCCGGATTAGTGGAACAAGTTGGTGAGGAACATAAATAGGTCCGGCTTTCTTAGCTCTATTTACTGATTTCTCGATTATGCTATGAATAGTGTCTCCCTCGTTCTGAGTGTGGCCCCTTATAAGGTATTTGTGAGTGATGGAACTGATGGGAAGTGTTTGAACGGCATACAGATACATTGCAAAAACATAGCTGAAATAAAATACGATATTAAAGTATTTATTAGTTATTATAAAAAAATACCGGTTCTCTGCTGACCACAGCAGTTATCTGAGTAGAACACTATATCGGCACCAGGTCTCTTATTTACAATTTCTTCAATAAACATAAGAACGCATGAGCCAATTTCAACAGCACCTCGTTGTCCAAGACCTTCTTGCCAAAAAAAGCATATCGTATTGTCATTACTTACGTCCGTTACCTATAAAAACCATTCTATTATTAAACAAAATCATATCAACAATTTTATTATTATTACCGTAAAATTATAGCAATTAAGCCTGGATTTATAGAAAAATGCAGATGATTATCCCATTGGAACAGGCAATACTGCCTGTAAGTCATAGACTGCAAAAATTGTGTTTGAACCTTCTTCCTTGGACTTTTTCTTATCCGCATCCTTTTCAACTCTACTTAATTTTTTTTCCGCTTGATGATTGATGTAAGCATTTTCTAGCCGCTTCTTATCTTCTCCAGAGGCATTCTGGTATCCCTCACATAAGTCGCACATATCTTTTTTTGGAAAAAAAAATCCAATATTAAAATTTGTGTTAAATATTCGCGAATATAAATCGTAGTTTGCTGCTGGTCTTCCAGCTTCACTGCGCTCTTTGGTGTAATTTCTGTGCATTTCAGAAATAGTTAACTCTCCCGGAATAAATTCTCTTGTTGTATTTTGCCTCTGGTAGTGACTTTCTACTCGCGGAATTGAGTCAATATGTTTTTTAACAGACTCAATGATTTCTTCATCTATTTTTCTGTGATTACCATGGCGGCCACGTTTATCTTCAGGGATGATACCAGAATTTGTAGCACGTGCAATGCGCGCTCAGTTATTCCAAACGTATTCATTAAAAATTTTTTACACACGCGATGTTTTTTTCCATTATCCCATAAATAAAACCCACAATTCGGTTTTCTAGGTCTTTCCGATACTACACGGCGATACTTTAATTCCAATGGAGCTACACAAGAGGCTAGAAAATCTCTTTGTCGTTGCAGAGTGGACAAATTCCAATAGTCCTTAAAAAACTGAATTCTATGTTCCTCCGTAAATTTTAAGGAACATTTCAACGTACATTTATCCGGACATGGTGGTGCAATTACTTTCTCTTTTACAACTTTTCCAGTTCTTGACACATAGCTTTTACCACTATTTTTTAATAACTTGGCCTCGTTTTTTTTTCCAGTTTTCGGGATGTCTTTGTCTTTTTTTCCCTTTTTTGGGAGATACTGGAGGTGACTCTACCTGACAGTTTTCTTTATTTTCTAAGTCTTCACTCGATAAGGACTCATTACTACTAGGTGGAATGTAGTTATCGCTATCCCCTTCACCCCAAAGATTTTCTTCATCTTCTGAGTCATTTATCTCATAAGATGGAAGTGTAATTTTTTTTCGTAGTATCATTTTTGTGGGACATTCTTGATTAATTATATTATATGAAATTTTCTTATCTAAAGTTGATTTTGTATCTGACTTCAACTGTACAGTGCGTGATAGAGTAATAGGAGTTTGCTGTGAACTGGTAGTTGCTGGCATGTTATCAGATTCATAAGAAGAAAATTCACCAAAGTGGTTTTCGGTTATTTGCAGGGTATCAGGTTGTTGAATATCTAAATTAGTGAAAGTAGGCTGACAAGCACTTGGCGGTAGTCTATCTATAATACTGTCAGTAGAAAATTCATCATTTTGATTTGAATTTGTTGTTCATTCGAATTGAAAATAGTCAATAGACGTTTGCGGGTCAATCAAATTTTTTTGGGATTTTTCTAAAAGGTGAGGAGGACGATTTAAATTAAGTTCTTCCTCAGGCATATTTTTTGGCTGTTTTTCGAAATCTCCCGAAGCTTGATCTAAAAGATATTTTAATATCACGAAAAAATTGCAAGATCTATATGAGATTTTTGAAATAAAATATTAATATTTTAAGAATACTTTCGAAATATTACATTTTTAATATTTGATTAATGTAATTTAATTTTTGTTAGCTCATGAATTTAAAAAAGAAACACACCTGAGATCGAATGGTTTGTGGCCAAATGTACCATTAGTCTTGCTCGATTCATAATATTGCGGTTTTGTATAAGCTTCCTAAAATCCCAAAAGTAAATTAAAATAGAATTCTCTTGAGTTTTTTAAAGTAGTCTTAATAGAAAATTTATCTACAACTTCTAGAACCAACATTGTCATAAAAAACAGTTAGGTCACTACTAACGACAAAAATTTCGGAACAACAATGGCGTAAAATACAATTAAATCATGCTAAAGATCAAAATTTCAGAGGAACAATGACACAACAGACATTTGTGACAATGTTTCACTAGATTTTGTTAAAAATAAATGCAACTTGAAATTAACAAAGACTTACCGTTCAAATACGTCGTTTTCGTCACTAAAGATAACCAAAATAAATTAGACACAACTACTTATTTCGCACTTACGTCGTTTTTGAACCCGACATAACGATGCTCTTTGAATGCCGAAACGCAACTGAACACTTGTGGCGTTCTTCTTCCTAGACCAATCAGAAAAAAGCGCCATTAGAACAACGACGCAAGCGGTTTCTCGCGGCACCTATTTGTACTACATTTATGACATTGTTCCACCGAAAAGTTTAGTGTTTTTTGATACTTCTTGCACGTGTAACTAATTTAACTGAAAATTTGCACTTAGGTCGATGTTCCACCGGGAAGGCGATATGTTGTTTACAATGCAAGTATCCGATATTTTTTTCTAGATATTCTTTCATATGTGTGAAACTAGCATCCGATCGATATCCAGTAACCAAAATCTAGAACGCAGCATATGTCGTTTGCCAGGAACCTAAATCGTTCCCCAACAAAGAAAATACCTGCATTTACGCCAGAAGAAAAATGAACTGTCAAAAAGGTTGCTATAAGCCATCTGAGGATATTTATGTATCGGGCTTATGTTCACATACCAGACGTGATACGAAGGAAATTGGATGCTAAAAGCAAGGAACACATCTTTGTCGTTTACTGTGAAAATAGTGTTGGATCTCGACTTTTGGATCCAAGCAATCATAATTTAAAGATAGCCAGAGATGTTGTGTACAGGAGTGCCAAGTGTCCAATAGAGGCGCGCGGCCTACCGATCATAAGCGGAATTAGAGCGCGATGCTAAATATTGATCAGTATAGATTTTTTTGCGGACCACATAGCGAGTCGGTGGGTTCAAAATGAGTGAAATTAATACGTTTTTTGCATTTGATACAAGTTGCAAAATAGAAACAAAGGATTTTAAATCAAGTGAATGTTTTACAGTCGATATCCACACAAAATTCGATTCAGAAGACTACTCAAACCAAGTCAAGAAATGGATATCAAACTTTTCTATGGCCACTAAGACAAACTGGATTGTATTTAGATCATTTCCCGATAATAAAAGACACCTCTTTAGAAAAACATATAAGTGCCAACACAACTGCAAAAATAAAGGTGATAAAAGTGTAAAAAACCGACAAAGGAATCTAAACTGTAAGGCATTTGTTAAGGTGCTAATAAAGAAAGTCAACAAGAACACAATAAAAAATGACCCTTTTCTAAAAGAAAATCTTAATGTTCTCATAAAGGTAAGTATCAATAAATCTTAATTATTTATATCATTACTAATATTGAAATGATAAAAGTTACGGGTTAGATCACAAAGTATGGTTTGCATAAACATTAATTTAGCACAAACGCACAGGGCATTTAATAATCAATTAAAATAAGTTTTATTTTAGATTTCATTTTTCATTTTTTTTATTCCTTTTATAAATAACGTAATTCGATTTCACGGTTTAGCGTGTTTCATTTTTGTGGTAATATTAATAAGGCAATATTTTGTTTTTAGATACATTTTGAACATAGCCACGTGATTGATGTTGCCGAAGCATATGGTTTTCTAAGAATTTCGGAAGGTACAAGGCAATCCTATATAGAATATTTTAATATGGGTATGACACCAGCAGCTGCTCACAGTTTTCATGAACTTAAAATATTGGGCGATAATGAAGAAAATTTTTCTCGTGTTAAAATTTTGGCAAATGCTCAAGTCAATCCAAGAAAAAGACAGATATACATATTATTCAATAATTGGAGGTAAGTAACATTCAGAAAATGGTCTAAGGACTGTCGTATATTTAATAGGTATGAAGAAATCAATAAAACTTTGGTGGCACGTCATCAATGACACCACGCGCTTTCTTATGGCATTTGCTGGTTTAAAGTTTAAAGTTGGCAGAATTGAGGCCTATGAATTTATGGCAGTCACAACTATGGCAGGCATGTGGGTAAGGGGATATGTGGAAAACTCGAATCCGTCAATAACTCAAAAACAATTGAAGATAAGGCCTATGGTACTTTTATCAAAAAATACTTACTTAGTGTCCATAATTTTCAAAAATAAAATAATATGTAGGGTATTTCATTAAAAAAATTTGTATAGTCAAAAATAATTTAAATAAAAACTTTACTGCTAGCTCTGAAACTTTTGCTTTTAAAGTTTTTTTCTATCTAGCGGATAAGAGGGTGACGAATTATAATGTTTCGGTATGAAGGTATTGATTCAATTCGTAGAGTTTTTTTTTTCGTAAAATTAATTAAAAGTTACATATAATTTACATGTTATAAATTGAATAAATTTGAATCCTCCAAATAGGACTCCTTAATACCCAAGTGTACTTTGGCCTCCTTGTAGACCTAGTAGTGGACTGTATATTTTTTAACCGTTACCAAACACCGTGAAATAAAACACTCCCGGTGAATTGTTTAACACAGTTTATTAACCCTTAAAACTCGTATTAAACAATCATAACTGCGAACAGAAACTTATGAAACTAGAAATTTAACAAAAAACATTTAGAATTACCCACATGCAATTTTTATTAGAGCCCGAGTGCAATTACATGTTCTTACTATTGGCGAGTCAACAGACAGACTGACTATTTTTTAATAATACATCTTTTATTTTGGCGGTCTGCGGGCGGGGTGGCACACGGATGAAGATGAGATACGGATCGGCAAGCTTCAAACGACGCGGCTTTTTTAATACGAACTACGCAGTGAGTAAACATGCCAACTTTGTTGATTCCAAGAACACTCAATTCAAAAAAATGAAATAGGTAAAATTAATTGGCGCTCTAACATAAATAATTTTACAAGGATCTCAAAATATCGACAAAACTTATGCATTTTTAATTACATTCTTTTACAAATGTATTTTTAATAAAATAGTAACCGCTAAGATTTTCTTCTTTGTTTTAGAACTAATAGTTTCGGCAGTCGAGATCCAGTCAATGCACTTAAAATTTTGAAGGAAAAAAAGGAATCATTTTTGAAAATAGGAGTTGAGTTATTAGTAGATGAAGAAAATTTAAATGTTGCTATTATCACACCCATCATGAGGAGGGCCCATTCCATGGCGTTTTCAGAGGAGATAGTATTTATCGATTCGAGCAGGTCATGTGATCAAGCCAATACTGTTGTAACATTTCTGTTTGGCTCTTCAAAAATTGGAGGGATTCCACTAGGTTGTGTTATGCATAGAAAGCAAACAGAAGAAGATTATACTAAAGCTCTGGAAAATTTAAAAACGCTTCTTGGTTCTGCAGGATTTAACGGAAAAAATTATCCCCAAATATTTATGACCGATGACAGCGCAGCAGAAAGAAATGCATTACGAAAAATATTTCCCGAAAGTAAATTACTTCTATGCATATTTCATATTACCCAAGCAGTATGGAGATGGCTATGGAGCAGCTATCATAAAATAGAAAAAAATGATCGGCAACACCTCATGAAACTATTTCAAAAAGTTCTGTATTCTTCCACAGATATAAAATGTGATTTAGCCATGAATGCTCTTCTAAATGACGCTGTTACAAAAAAGTATAATAATTTCATGACCTACGTAGAGCAGCTATGGAAAAGAAAAAAAGAATAGTGTTTATGTAGTAGGGCTACTTTAACTACGAGGGGGCATAATACTAATAATACTGTTGAAGCATCGATAAGAATATTTAAAGATATAGTGTTAGAGAGATGTAAAGCTTTTAACATATATGCTTTAGTGGATTTTGTTTCTACTATATTGGAGAACTATCACATGAGAAGATTACTTAATTTTGCTAATGGAAGAGAAACCAAAAATGATATTGCATATGGAAAATTTGTTAAAAAAGCTAGTACCTTGAAAGTAGTTCAAACTGGAGAGAATAATTTTAAAGTATGTTCTTCTCAAGATGAACAAAAAGAGGCGTATAAAGTGATGTCAGATTTACAAATGTGCGAATGTTTTGCAGGTCAAGGAGGAAAATTCTGTAAGCACTTATGTGCCGTCCAAGAGATTTATAAAAATATTTCTATCTGTCCTTAACTAAATACCAGTGATAAAATTTTGTTGGCTAAAATGACATTGGGCGACTCCGCTGAAAATAATGCTAATTTTTTCTTTCCTATGCAACAGTCAGTGGATGCATACGAAATTAATGCATCTTTCTCTGGTAATAAAAATACTTCGAATAATGAATATGTACACCATGATCTATCAGACCTACATGAAGAAAGTTTTAATCAAGAAACAGCATACGAAGAGGAAATAAGTCGCTTTGCAACAAACTTAACTTTTTTAATTCACTTAACAAAACAAAACGATTATTCCTTGCTGCCTCTTTTGAAGAAAGTCAACAGAAAACTGGAAGGTGTAAAGTCCACTACACAATTGGGGTCCTTTTTGTCAAATATTGTGTCAAAAGTGAGATCAAGGAAAACAATTCCAGTTCAGCCAACGTCCATTTCCCGAAGGAAGCGATCATTACTTTCAAAAGGTGCTCAAAGTATTCAAGCCGGTCGCCCTTCAAATTTGGAATTAAATCGCAATGGAAGAATTGCAAAAAAATCAAAAAGAAAACACCAACTGAGTGCAAATATAGCAGCTAATGTATCCAATGCAAAGGGTCATTAATATTATGTTCTTTGTTAGTTATGTGTCCTAATAATATGTTTTTTATTGTATATTTTGTGTTACAAGAATGTTTAGAGTTTGCTAATAAATCGTTGTGTTGTGTAGCAACCCTTTACATAAAATAAATACGCACTTAGTTTCCTTTTATTATATTATTTTTCTGGCATATCTTTTTTAGTGCTTTTTATTAATATTTCTTATAAACAGCGGCAGGCTATAGAAAGTGTTTTTTTAAATGCCAAAATGAAAATGGTTTATGTGGGAGAAAAATCAAATAAAATTAAGCAAAAATCATCTGCAAAAAAGTATATGCAGAAGCATATTATTGTCGAATGTGCGAGAGATTTGGTTACTAACCCTATACATATTCAGCGCGAACTGCTGAAATCAGCTAGAATCGGTAAAAAGATTCATCGCATATCTTCGGAAAACTGAGCGTGCTGAATATGTATAGGGTCGGTAAAAATGCGTACAGGAGATTCCTGATTACGTAATTTTTTAGTTTTAGTAAAGGCAAATTAAACCACCAATAAATTATAACATATCCATTACTACGTATAAATTTTGATAACCAATAAAAAAATGGACTGTATTTTACAATAACATAAACCCGGATCGGTCAACCAATATATCAGGAAAGCACCGACCGCGATGACACACTCTCACTCGATGACTTTCGACGCGGCCGCTGACAGTTCCACACCGCTAATAGGGATGGGTTATAATAATGGGAAAGAATAGCGATAAAGTGTCTTTTTCCAACATACCCCCCATCTTGGAAGAATTTCTTTCAACCCCACTCAAAGTTTCACTATGTGCTTTCAAAGTCATTATCAGGTAAGATACAAATTTTAGACAAAGAACGTTTAATGATTCCAGTTCGAGTTCTAATCTCTGCTACTCGGCATCTCCCATCAGGTCCTTGGATCAGCTTCACGATTCGCCCAAGTTTCCAAAGCAATGGTGGCAAATTATCTTCTCTTATAACCACCATTTGATTTTATTTCAAATTTGGTTGCTCCACTTACACCTATTCTGCAGCTCAGCCAGATACTCCTTAGACCACCTTTGCCAAAAATGTTGAAATATTTTCTGGATTTGCTGCCACTTATCAAGGCGGTTTTCTCTTAAATCAGAGTAATCACCATCTGGTAAGGATGTGAGTCGTTTGCCAATAAGAAAATGGCCGGGGGTTAGGACATCAAAATCATTAGGATTAGGAGACAAGGGAACCAAAGGCCTGGAATTCAAAACTGCCTCCACTTGCATAAGAAGAGTACATAAACCTTCAAATGTTAATGAATATGTTCCCAGGACACGCTTCAAATGGTGCTTACAAGACTTTACCCCAGCTTCCCACAACCCTCCAAAATTTGGCGAATGAGCTGGTATAAATTCCCAGTTTATATTTTCCCCTTTAAAAAGCTCTTTATTTGGAGTTCCTTCAGAACAATCTTCTGCATTTAAAAGAGCATTTGCCATTTGAAGACCACAGGCAAAGAAGGCGCTATGTCAATTTTTAAGGAAATTGAGTTATCAGTGCCATCTATTAGAAAAATTTCAAAAGTTTAACCCTATCCTATCGTTCAGGCTATAAATGCGCTCAGTCAGGAGTAATTTCAATTTTTAATATTGACGAACAGCCTAAAAAGGCGCCATGTCAGTACGGTGCTGGGTAAGAAGGCGCTTAGTCAGAATAAATCTTTGCTTTTTTTGTGATTTATTTGCATTTCGTAGTAAATTATGGCTTAGTTTGTTTATTTCAACACGTGGTGCTTGATGTAAAAATAATAATTATGTCGGAATCTGAAAGTAGTGATGTAGTAGTGCCTGCCTTGAATTTTTCAACTAAAAAAAGGAAACGGTATGGAAAATTAAGTGATGTTAAGAAAAAAATCAACTTAAGAAGCCATGTATGCAAAGATTGTGGTTGCAAACGTTACAAGTGCTTTGAAAATGTGCCCGAAGTAGAAAGGTTACAGATAATTAGGCGGTTTAACGAATTAAATTCGGTTGATGAGCAAAATATCTACTTATGCGGTTTAATCACAGTATTACCAATAAAACAGAGAATGCCTCGCAAAACAGAAGGAGCTGCTGTACTTCACGATGCCTCCTATCATTATAGAATAACATTCTCTCCCAATGGAAGCATACAAGAAAAGCAGGCGTGTCAAAAAGCTTTTTTGGCGATGCATGGCATTGAAAGGAAAAAACTGGAAGTACTTCAAAGGTCCTTAAAACAAAAAGGTGAGGCTCCACGTGACCGCAGGGGCAAACACTTGAATCGTCCTCATAAGCTTTCAGAGAACTCCAGAAACTTAGTCCGGGATAATAATCAGGGCGTAAGACGCGCTATAGCCTAACAAAAACCACCAAAGTTTACTTGCCTGAAGACTTGAACATTAAAAAGATGTTTAAAGTGTTTGAAGAGAAGTTTCCCCTAATAAAAGTTTCATATGAAACATATCGAACTATATTTAGTTCAGAATTTAATATAGCTTGCGGCTTTCCAAGGTCAGACACCTGCAGTGAGTGTGATACACATTTGGCGAAAATAAAAGGATTGGAAGCTAGTAAACAAAGCATAGAAGATAAAATATCTGTAAAATATAAACAAATAGAGAGAGATATAAAAAAACTTGAAATGGAAAACAAGTTACACAAATTAAAAGCAGAAGTATTTTACCAGAGGAAACGAAATGCAAAGAAAAACAGCCAGAAGAGCATTCCTACAGAAGCTGTCTGCTTAGATTACGCAAAAAATCAGCCAGTTCCTAATATAACAACGAATGATGTTTATTACAAAAGACAACTTTTCATCTATTCATTTAACATTCATGTTTTATCCACATCCCATTCAGTGTTTTACATGACTCCAGAAATTACTGGAAATAAAGGTAGTGACTCCGTTAGCTCTCTACTCCATCATTTTTTATTTAACTTTCTTGGTGAATATGTTCGACATTTGGAGATTTTTTGTGACTCGTGTGGAGGCCAAAATGAAAATTACACTTTAATTCGTGCTCTTCATTACATAGTACATACTGAAAAGAAACTAGATTCAGTTAAAATAACATTCCCAATCAGAGGCCATAGTTACATGAAAGTGACAAAGATTTTGGTCTCATTAACCAAAAAATACGTGCAGAATTACCCACGGACTGGTATGATCACTTCAAATCTGCTAGGGCAAGGCCTATGCCCTTTGAAGTTGTTGAAGCCAAACAAGATCTTTTTAGAAACTGGACGTCCTTTTTGAAGCCCAGATATAGAAGAAAATGTCCTTTTTCAACAAGACGGATAAGAGAACTGAAGATTGTGAGAGAACATTCCCAATCTACTTCAGAAACAGCTACAATGGGATGTGGGAATCAAGCCCCATAATAGACAGAAAATTTCGCCCTAATAAACTGCTTAAAGCTGTAGAATTTAATCTTCCCGATTTGTTATTTGATGGTGAGTTTAGTGTATGACAAATTTTTAAATAGTTTTACTATTATAGGGAATTTAAAATTTTAGGTCCATTACCATTGAGTCATGCAAAGTGGAAAGATTTACAAGATCTTAAAAAATTTTGCGGACCCGAGGCTCAGCAATACTTTGACAGCATTCCATTCTCAAGAAACTGACACTGGCTACTATAAAAATTAATTATTGCTACTATTAATAATTTTAGACAATTAAGATTTTTTTTTTGTGAAAAACTTAGGTTAAGAATCATAATGTTTTGTAATAAATCATAATATGACAAAGTGCGTTTTTACCTTTTTTTCTGTAATGAGAAGCCTTTTTCTTCTTTTTGTAGAATTTATTTACTATTTGATTTCCATTACTAGATAAACATTAATATAAAACATGAAAGCTACATTTGTGTATCATTTATTTGGAATATTACTCACCCCAACGAACAAAAATAAAGGTTCCAATGCTTTAGAACGGGTTTTCTCGAAATCCCGTTTTTTGACATAGGGCCTTCTTTGTCTGTGATCTTCGTTTGCGATCTGGCATGATGGAACCCCTCCTCTTTTTAGCGTTGCTGTAAGGAACCACCTGAATAACGTTTTTCCAAACCGTTGGATAGGTAGAGGAGGATACATTGCCTGGCCTCCTCGGTCTCCCGATCTAACGCCATTGGATTTTTACCTATGGGGTCACCTCAAAACCGTGGTGTATTCAACCGGGATGCATATTCATATCAGACATACCTTAGCACAACTTCGGATAAAATCGAAAAAACGAATATCACTTTTATATCAGACAAACGATATTGCAATAAAGAATGCGCTACCACACGTTCGATATATAAATGATTATTCGATTATTGTATTTGTTTGGTTAATTCCACGAAGCAACAGAATTGAAGAATTGGTATATTTTCCTATAATGGATTTGCCAGGAAGTGTAGAATATTATAATCAAGAAGATGGTTGTATTCAAACTAAATTTAGCACAGAAACCCAAATCGAAGTAGGTTTATAAATAAGCATTTGTGATAAGTACCTAGTAAAATAAATAAAAGAAATTTGTAACCTAAAAATTTAAGGTTAGGTTTTAGAAGCTTACAGATTCATCGACTTTGTTTTTTTTAAAGTATTGTGCATATTCTGCAATCTGTATTTAAAATGAACTTAGATCAGTGGTCGAGATGCAAAACTAGTTAAAAACAAAATAAAACAAAAATATATCGAATAGGCTTTTAGTGGGAATGTCGTCAGTATTACGTGGATTTAAGGTGTTGGAACTGACGTTTGAAAAAAAAGCAAGAATTTTGTGGGCAATGTGAAATTAATTTATTGAACAAGGCAAAAAAATCACGAATTCAATGCCGCGGTGAAACGAAGACCGAAGTAGAGGCTAAGGCATTAAAAGTGTTTTTTTTAAGTGTGAGATGATAAATAAATAAATTATGGTTCTCCAAGAATTGGTAACTATTGAGGTATCTTATAATGAAAAAATAAATAATATTTTTGTTAAAAATCTGAAACTTCAAAATAAATTTTTTTTCCAAGTGGTACTAAATGTGTCACTAAAATATAATTTGATGTTATATGTAGGTACAGGGTTATTCACTATAAATGGACATCTTTTTTATCTTATTAAGTAGGAAATAATAAGTAGTTTTTTTGCATGTACATACGTAGTTTCTTTTACAGGGTGTTTCAAAAGACCGTGATGGCACATTTTCATATTTTCAAAGTGGAACACCCTGTATATTAATTATTACATTTTTGTATTTCCTGTTTAATTCAATTACTTTTTTTATCATTACTATGTCCTGTTTTTCATTTGCTTTGGAGATCTAGGCATTTGAAAATTTATTTTTTTTTAACTTTGAAATGCTGTAAAATCCAAATGGTGCGTCCTAGAGAAAAACGGTTTCTGTTTTTCTAACTTACTTTTTACTTATCTATTCTGTGATGCTAATTTCTGGTTCTGTCATGCTATTATCCACTTCTATCGGAAGTCTAGTTCCGGTCGAATGGCAAATTAGCATCACAGAATAAACTAAGGGAGGAAAGTGAAAATCGTCTTTTTCCTCGACGAATCATGTTACGGTTTTTTGGGACACCCTGTATAAAAGAAAATACATACAGTAAAAACTATGTATTATTTCCTACAACTTTTATAATAAATATTTTGCCCGAATTTGTCAAAAAAAGATAAGGGGGTGTCTATATAGTGAATAACCCTGTACACACATTTAATGTCTAGGCAGTAAATGAACTAATTTGTTGCTTAAGCAATGCATGTATGACTCCATTAACTTATACCACTAACATTTAGTATCAATCAGAGAAAAAGTTTTATTTTTATATAAAATTTATACAGCTCTATATAATTTTGATGCCTTTCAAGTTATATCTCAATAACAATAAGAGATACAGAGTGGGTTAAATACTGAATAATTTGTGAAAAATAAATTTAAAACATGGGATAATGTCCGGAGATATTCGAGACAATTATTGTTATTATTTTCTTATAGTTTTATTACAAAAACAAAGATCACTCTTTTGTTAATTTCAGAAAAGGGTCAAAGATCTGATGGAATATACAAAAGTAACATGGGCTATTACCAGAACTATCCGCAACTTACCACAAAAAGCACGGCAACATATATTTAAACGAATTTATCATTGCCATTTTAAAACCATAATTCACAATCTTAAAACTCCCTGAACTAAAAAACATTCCTCTAGAAACGTTGACTGTCCAGCTGAGATGATAATTACTATAGCTCATGTGCCTAAGAATAAATCAAGGGCCCAAATACCAGATGATCTAGCTGGTGAATGGCCCTGCATAATAACATTCAAGAATAACCACAACCACACTATTAACAGCGCCGCTTTAACCAAGCGACCACTAAGTGTTGAAGTGAAACAAGAAATAATTGAATACTTTCAAAAGGGCCATTCAGTTGCTTCGGCATATCATAGTTTTTCTTTAACAAAAATGGAAGAACTTGGGTATCGATACGACAGCATGTTATCCGATCGACACTACTTTCCAAATAAAACCGATTTTTCAAATTTATGGAAGTCACATTTTAAAAACAGTTATGGAGAACGGTCAGGTCCTGAGATGTTTTCAAAACTAGAGGAAAATTTAATGAATAGTAAAGATGTATCATTTAAAATAGCACATATTGGAGAACACTACGCTGTATCATTATGCACCCCGATTATGAAAACAGCATCAAGCTTGTTGATGCATTCTTTAAAAATTCTTTTCGTACACGCCACTAGTAACTGTGACGTGCAAAACCACAAATTGTATTTCTTTGCAACTCAATCGGCGGCTGGGGGTATACCTGTTGGTATATTCATATACCAACCTGGTATAATCATATACATCGTATATAGTATGTGTAATTTCAACATCACAAAAAGAAGACATATTTGATGCAGCAGTTAAAAATTTATTAGAAATTTTTCCAAGTAAAATTAATCCAAAAGTAATCGTGACTGACGATGACTTGGTAGAACGGAAGGTACTCGAGAGATACTGGCCCAGTTCCAAACTTATCTTGTGTACATTTCATGTGCTGAAGGCTGTCTGGAAATGGCTGAACATCTCCAAGAATAATATAAATAAGGAAGATAGACAGCAACATTACCAGCTATTTAAGAGCATTCTAGTATCTAAAACAAGGGATTTGTTAGAATATAACACTGAAAAATTTAATGCTGAGTGTAAATATGCTCAGTTTAAAAAATATATTAAACAAAAAATAGATCAAAATATAGAATGCTGGTGTTTATTTTTTAGACAGTTATCTGACACGAGGATTTGATACTGATAATTCAATAAGAAGTCATGTTCCGGTTGTTTAAAGACATACTATTAGAACATGTTAAAGACATAACATTAGTTATATGCCTTGGTTCGCATATAACTTACCGCAGTTAACATATTTTATCGTAACTGCGTTAGAAGTATATTAGAAGCAACGAATATTGGATCTTCTGTTTGGCAAGGTAAGGAAAATTACCTTAGATAAGTTGCTTTTAAATAATACACCTATTTCTGCTGATAACATTTCTGAAATAGGGGATGAACAATTTAAAGTAATAAGTAGCACAAATTTAGAAATAAACTATTTTGTCGACATGAATATTGGGATTTGTACTTGTCCAATAGGTACAAATGGCAAGATCTGCAAGCACCAGATATCTATTATAAAACTTTTTAATACTGAAGAAGTGTCTAATACCCTTACATCAAAAAATTAAGCTATATTTTACGAAATCGCAAGTGGAACTCCACCACCTGACGGGTTATTGTCAGAACTCAAATTAAACCCGCTACATCTAACAGAAAGTAAAAATGCAGTAAACTCAAAACACTACAATGACATCTCGATTGAAGTGGACGACAATGTTACAAATACAAACGTCATATCTTCTCCTTCAGTATCTTGTGATAGACAAGATTTTAATAATTCCAGCAACAAAAACTTGGAAGAATGGAATGCCTTTATCAAAAAATTTGATGACGATGGTGAAAGCAGCCTCAAAAGATGACCCAGTTGGTTTTACTCCAGCCGATATGTCATGTGTTAAATCGTATTCAAAAAATATTAATTCCAGCTCTTCACCGATGACTGGCCTATTTAATATATTTAAATCGCAAAGTGTCAAACCACGACGACTTATATCAAACAAAACGTGTCGCAAAGGAATAAAAATAGGAATCCAGCCAACATCCGTTTCAAGAAGGAAAGCTCATGCCACAGGAAGAAGAAAACTTCAAGCAGGACGACTTGTAGGATGTCTTACTAAGAAAAAAATCAAAGCTCCACATTCACTCACAAAATGTATGGAAAGCAGTGTATCCTTAGGTGATAATAAGATTATTAAATAGCATGAAGCCTTGTTTTAATATTTGTAAAATAGATACATATATGTAATAATAAGAATTTAAACAAATACAGTTTATAACTCCAATAATTGAATACTTTTTTAATTCATTATTTTTTTTATACCTACGTTTAATCAAACATTAATTTTTAGATGCTGTTTGTATCTTTGTTATTTATTGCAAATCGCACTTATCATAACCACCAAAAATTTAAAAATCAACTCTCCTTTTTGCACTCACTATGATTATATCGGACGAATGTTATCGCAAAAATGTTTGCGATCACACATGTCCGATATAACATCTCTCTCGGCAATTTCCAAAGCTGCGCTAAGGTACGTCCGATATGAACATGCAACCCCTATCGATACTCGCGAGGAACTTTTACAGAGAATGATCATTCATTGTGATGTAATAAGGAACAATCCAGGATTGTTATGGCGACGTTTTTTATTGAGAGTTGAGTTGTTTTTTGGTTTAAAAAAAATATAGGTTTATATTTGTTTAAACAATTTCGCTATTTAAACATTTTTAAAAACATGTACTTTTTCAGATTAAACAACTTAAAATGGAATTTCTCTGTTGTTTAAATAACTGTTGCATCGCTGAAAAAAAAGAACATATCATGGTTCATTTTAATTAAAATAAAACAGTGATTCCTTAATAATTTTTTTTTTCAAAACGGTTCATTTTATCGATGATGAAAATGAATGTCTTTTCTTTAGTTTAAGGTTCAAGCTATCCATATTTATTATTTTACAGTCTTTATAGTAGAATTGCTGGATTGTTGGATATGCCTGGAAAACTCTCGTGACGCAATGATCCGACTACAGCAGGTATTATTTTTGTTTTGATATACCACATTCCATTTATTTATATGGGAAAATCTCAGTATTTTAAGTATCATTCAGCTTCTCTTGTGCAGACATAGTTATCAATTGGATCAGAAACTTCTATTGACATATCTTATCATGGTTGGTTTTTAGAACAATGTCTAGTTTATTTTTTTCCATAATTGTCTTGTCGGTGTGTAATTGTTGGTATCATTTCGTAATATTTAGTTCTTAAAGTCTGATCTTTAATATCAAGCTTGTTCCTAACAGCTCTATATTTTCTTTGTATTGTATTTTACGTGTTTTTTAGTTTTTTTAATAGCTGTATTTGTTTCACAAACTTACCTTCCTATTTGATAAAAAATAGCCGATACATATAAGTGCGGTTTGATATGACATTTTAATTTGCCTTAATCCTCTGCCGCGTTACCTCTGGCTGCTGAGTTGTAGAATTTCATTCATTGTCAAGAGTTTTCTGGTCTTGACATCAAAAGTAATAATAGTTCACTTTCTGTTTAACTCTTAATTCTTCTTTTAAAGTTAAGGTTGCATATTTATTTTATTACATGCAATTACGGTTTTCTTTAAAGCAAGGAAAATCAGTGGTAGTGATTCAATATGAATATATTTAATTATTTTAATACTTGGGATGCATGGACATCTTAAAGTTGTTGATATAATGAAATCTTTTGAATTTTCATATCTTAATATTATAAAGTGAGTGTGTTTCTTTTAGACTATTTTTTTTAAATAGATTACTAGTTTAGAACTAATAAGTTAATTTCTCTTACCATTTGAAGGCGAGTTAAATAAAAACTTAAACAATTGCTCCATTTTAAGATTTTACTGGTATCAGAAAAATAACGAATTTTTGTGTGACAAATTGCTTTTTATATAAAAAATAACATGAAACTTAATTGGATAGAATAATTCTCGTTCTTTGATCCCCTACTCCTATATTTTATAACAATTACTGAATTAAAAGGTTTTTTTAAGCACAAAGTAGTATATTAGGCATAGTCTATACTTTGAAATATGATTTAAAAATATCCTACAATTAGGTCCTATTATTTATAGAGATATTTTTATCCTATCCTATTATTATTAGAGACATTTTTATACTAAATAATAAATTTAACTTATAGTAGACACATATCTAAATTCATTTTGGAAGCACTGCTAAGCATTGGCCATTTCAAAACACAAAAATTTATCGTAGTAGTCCGAGGCATTATTAGTAATGAAAATTTTTAGAAGTTGAATATTGAAGATCTTAAGAAAAGTTAATAGAAAAAAAAGTAATATAGTGTATGATCCCTGTTATGTGTGCTTCAATAATTAAATTAACTCATAATGAAAAAAAATACTTTTTAGTCTATTTTTAAGACGTTTTATAAATGTTTTTATGGATTTTTGCCTTATTCATTATGCTTTAACCTTTTAAAGGTCTGCTGTAAAAAACTGTTAAAATTTTTTTTCTCATTTAATATTTCTCATGTTCTATATTTGATTTACTTCTTTTTTTTTACCTAAAGTTCAATAAAGATTTTCGATATTCACCCTACCTACCTAAATTTTTTTTCCGCATAGGCTCAATCTGTTTACCATTTCGATTTTCGATAATACTTTTATTGTCCATACGGTAAGGAGGGTTTATATGTTAGTATTACTCTTTTGGAATTTAGTCATTATTAAATATTAAAATGACTCTCAGTTAAACGAATATGATAAGAGTGTGGGATGTAAGATAAAAAAAACATAACCTACTTGTAAGTATATTTAATAATAATATAATATTTTTTAGTAACGTAACTGTGATATATTTTCATTGTTCGCATTCTTTCTTAGTCAAATTGGGAAAACTTTTGGCATCTTTTACATTGAATAGATAGTATAATACACTTAGCTTAATAATTCATTATAGGGGATTCGGCCTTTATCGCTATTCTAGGCTGATATCTCTGATCCCTATACCATCGTTGCATCTTTTTCAGTTAATTTAAAAAATTAGGAAAGTAATTCACACTGTTCATAAACGGATCTTAAATCGTGGCAATTATGTTAGATTTTGCAACGAATGCAATAGACAAAATTGGAATCAGTTTCTCTCTAAGAAATGTAAAAATAAAGCCACATTCCCATTTATGGATAACTAAGGGTATCCATAAATGAGCAAAAAAATCTCTGCTGTCTCAATTCGTTGCGTTAACATTTTAGTAAAGGTTTTTTTAAAAACCTATTTTCTTGAGTATTGTAGGTATACAGAGAGCTATTGCAAAGGGCTAAACAACTGGAGAAGAAAAATCAATGCATGATGGCGCCCACACGACCAAAACTTTCCGGAGGTAAACTCGGCTCACATTCGGATCTCCGGGCGGAGGCTGGTCGCGGGGGTCCATCAGGCGGAGCCTAAAAATCATATTCTGCAACATCAGAGGCCTAAACACCAATATTAATGCAGTACACCAACACCTGCAATCAAATAAGCCTCACATTCTGGAATTGGCAGAAACAAAGGTGAAACCTTCAACAACCAATGTTCACCTCATTTATCCTGGATACGATCTACACACCCGATTTCGACTAAACTTTGGATTGGCAGTATTTGTCAAGAACGATTTGAGTTACCAGCGGGAGGAAATACTTGAACCTGCGGACTTCGATATCATGTGGTTCAAAATAATAGCCAGTGGTGCCACAAAATTTATCTGCTGTATCTACAGACCACCAAGCGATACCCAATATAGACGGCTCTTTTTGAACCTGATTGATTGCATTAACAATCTGCAAATTGACTATCCAAGCGCAGAAATCATCGTCATGGGTGATTTTAACGTTCACAAAATCAACTGGCTGCGCTTCTGCAACAAGAACGAGAAGCTGAGCTATTTGCCACCATATGCGGGCTTACGCAGCTTGTGGAGGAACCTACCAGAATCCCCGATCGAGACGGCGAGTTCGCGAGTCTCCTAGATCTGGTCTTGGCTTCAGACCCTGACTCGTATACTGTATCAGTACATGCCCCCCTAGGAACATCGGACCACAAATTGATAACAGTCTCTTGCCAGTTGGAGGTTAAAACGCAGGATCCTCCGATGCTGCGGAAGGTATGGCACTATAAATCAGCAGAGTAGAACCATCTTCGGGAATTTTATCGCTCATTCCCTTGGAAAAAAATCTGCTTTAGAACCAATAACATCTCAGAATGTGCAAACCAAATTACAGAGACAATCTTGGCAGGAATGGAAGCTTATATCCCTTTTTCTAGTAAATGCGGATCAAACAACAAGCAATGGTTCAACCTGAATTGCAAAAAGGCAGTAACAACTAAAAACGCAGCATATCGCAAATGGCGTTAACATCCTTCCATCGAAAATCGGAGGAACTTTTTAACCTCCAGAAATAGCTGCAAGCGAATTATTGATGAATGCAAGGAGAGACACAACAACAGGATCAAAAACAAACTGCTAAACTGCCCAACTGGAACAAGATCTTTCTGGTCGGTATCGAAAGCCGTTAGTCAAGGATTTGCTAAGTCGGCCTTGCCACCCCTAACAGCAGATGATGGTTCTATCGCGGTAACAGCAAGGGAAAAAGCCAACTTACTGGGTAAACTCTTCGCGTCCAATTCTACTCTGCACTCGCAAGGCAAAACGCCGCCATATTTGCCAAGGGTGAATTCATCGATGGGAGAAATTTCGTTTTCCCAACGAATTTAAAAAAAAATTCTTAAAAGCGTAGACACCAACAAAGCTTCTGGACCCGATGGAATTCCAGCCCTAATACTAAAACGTTGTGCAGACGAATTGAATTTTCCCTTATGTAGACTATTCACGGCATCGTATAAACAGTGCCAATTTCCAACAAGCTGGAAGACTGCTCCAGTGCAAGCTATACCCAAAAAGGGTAAGAAGACGATGCCCTCCAATTACCGCCCGATTGCACTAGTTCCAGTAATATCGAAGATTATGGAGAAAGCAGTCAACCAAGAACTGTTCAGATATCTGGAATCATCTGGACTAATCAGCGATCATCAATACGGCTTCCGAAAGCTTAGATCCACCAGCGGTCTTCTGGCCTACGTCACATACTTGTGGACGGAGGCCATGGAAAAGCTCGGCGAGTCCCGCTCAGTCGCTCTTGACATTTCCAAGGCATTTGACAGAGTGTGGCATGAGGTACTACTAACCAAGCTCTCCTCAATCGGCATACAAAACGTTTTCAAATTTCTTGAACAACGAACAATCCAAGTAGCCGTCGATGGATGCCTCTCCGACAAATTTAACATTAACGCTGGAGTCCCTCAAGAATGCATTCTATCCCCCACCCTTTTCCTGATATATATCAACGATTTGCTGCTAGGAACTACTGTCAATCCAATCTACAGCTTTGCGGACGATAGCACACTTATTTCCACATTTAAGTCCGCCAAACCAACGACAGCCGCAAGTTCTCAGAATCTTAGGCAGCAACAAGTAGCTTTAACCAACAACGATATTAGAGCAATCTTGGAGTGGGGCGGTAACAATTTGGTCAATTTTAACGCTAAAAAATCGCAGGATGCAGTTGTTACGATGAAGACTAACCTTGGTGGCTCGGAGCTGGTTATGGCAGGAAAAACATTGCCAATGAAATCATCTTTACATCTTCTAGGAGTCGAGATCACCAACAGTGTGTCCTGGCATGACCATGTTGCCGAGGTCGCCAGGGCGGCTTCCAAAAAACTCGGAGTGCTTTTCAAAACGAAAAAACTGTTTACAACAGAACAGCTGCTGACTCAAATACGCTCAAATACGCCCTTCTCTCGAGTATTGCTCGCATATCTGGAGCTCTGCACCCAAACATAGTTTAAACCTGCTGGATTCTATACAGAAGAGAGCTATTCGTCTTATCAACAAACCAGAACTGACAAAGAGTCTGGATAGTCTGGAGCACAGGAGAAAGGTGGCTGATCTCTGTTGTTTGTGTTCTCCGGGCTGATTCCACCCAGGGCTGTTCCGGCAAGAAGGACGCGTCTAGCAGTTGCGGCTCATCAACATCGAATCCACCTGCCTACCCCAAGGACGTCGCTGTATCGGGACTCATTCATCTGGAGAACATCTTCTTTGTAGAACGGGCTTCCACCTCGCATATTTCCCGATGCATATAACCTACAGCGATTCAAAATAAATGCCCACAAATATCTTCGCGCAAGCACCACTCCAAGAGTGACATAGGACTTTCCTCTTGTGCTTGTGTTTACCATAAAAAAAATCTATTTTATTACTAGTTTTTCAAGCTAGGATAGCAAGCTAGCGCTTTTAAACTAGCAAGCTAGTATTACTAGCTTCATGTATACAGAACTAGTTTCGCGTGTAGGCGTGTATGGAGTTCTATTTTGTGAAGTTACTAGCGTCTTCCTCTACTGGTTTTACATCCTGGCTTCTGTACCACCCTCGTGTAACCGGCAAAGCTAGTGTTTTCGAACGGCAAGTGCGTAGTGTCGACCTGCCTTATTTTTTTAAAGAGATAACCGTGTGGTTCTAAAACTAACATGCCAAAATTAAGTGCCGAGACTAATTTAAAGTTTGTACAAATGTATCGTGAAGAAGAATGTCGGTGGAACGCCACTATCTATATATATAAAAGAGTTTGTCCGGACTGACTGACGCATCATCGCAGGGCCCAAAGTACAATAGCTAGAAACGTGAAATTTTGCCAACGGGTTCCTTTTATAATGTAGGCACCGGATAAGAACAGATTTTTCGGAATTCCATCGATAAGGGATAAAAAATGGGAAAATTGTTACCCGCGACCTCGAGAACTAAGGGGGCGTGGATTCGGCGTTTGAACGGTGACTGCGCGCCCGCACCAACGAATCGCAGGCATCAACTTAAGAAAAAAAAAATGCAACAATGTTTTTTTATAATATAGGCCCCGGATGCATTTTTACCGACCCCATACATATTCAGCACGCTCAGTTTTCCGAAGATATGCAATGAATGTTTTTACCGATCCTAGCTGATTTCAGCAGTTCGCGCTGAATATGTATAGGGTTAGTAACCAAATCTCTCGCGCATTCGATAATAATATGCTTCTGCATATACTTTTTTGCAGATGATTTTTGCTTAATTTTATTTGATTTTTCTCCCACATAAACAATTTTCATTTTGGCATTTAAAAAAACACTTTCTATAGCCTGCCGCTGTTTTTAAGAAATATTAATAAAAAGCACTAAAAAAGATATGCCAGAAAAATAATATAATAAAAAGAAACTAAGTGCGTATTTATTTTATGTAAAGGGTTGCTACACAACACAACGATTTATTAGCAAACTCTAAACATTCTTGTAACACAAAATATACAATAAAAAACATATTATTAGGACACATAACTAACAAAGAACATAATATTAATGACCCTTTGCATTGGATACATTATCTGCTATATTTGCACTCAGTTGGTGTTTTCTTTTTGATTTTTTTGCAATTTTTCAGGCAGCAAGGAATAATCGTTTTGTTTTGTTAAGTGAATTAAAAAAGTTAAGTTTGTTGCAAAGCGACTTACTTCCTCTTCGTATGCTGTTTCTTGATTAAAACTTTCTTCATATAGGTCTGATAGATCATGGTGTACATATTTATTATTCGAAGTATTTTTATTACCAGAGAAAGATGCATTAATATCGTATACATCCACTGACTGTTGCATAGGAAAGAAAAAATTAGCATTATTTTCAGCGGAGTCGCCCAATGCCATTTTAGTCAATAAAATTTTATCACTGGTATTTAGTTAAGGATAGATAAAATATTTTTATAAATCTCTTGGACGGCACATAAGTGCTTACAGAATTTTCCCCCTTGACCTGCTAATTAACCTTGACCTGCTTTGTAAATCTGACATCACTTTTTACGTCGCTTTTTGTTCATCTTGAGACGAACATACTTTGAAATTATTCTCTCCAGTTTGAACTACTTTCAAGGTACTAGCTTTTTTAACAAATTTTCCATATGCAATATCATTTTTGGTTTCTCTTCCATAAGCAAAATTAAGTAATCTTCTCATGTGATAGTTCTCCAATATAGTAGAAACAAAATCCACTAAAGCATATAATATGTTAAAAGCTTTACATCTCTCTAACACTATATCTTTAAATATTCTTATCGATGCTTCAATAGTATTATTAGTTTTATGCCCCCTCGTAGTTAAAGTAGCCCTACTACATAAACACCATTCTTTTTTTCTTTTCCATAGCTGCTCTACGTAGGTCATGAAATTATTATATTTTTTTGTAACAGCGTCATTTAGAAGAGCATTCATGGCTAAATCACATTTAATGTCTGTGGAAGAATACAGAGCGTTTTGAAATATTTTCATGAGGTGTTGCTGATCATTTTTTTCTATTTTATGATAGCTGCTCCATAGCCATCTCCATACTGCTTGGGATATGCATAGAAGTAATTTACTTTCGGGAAATATTTTTCGTAATGCATTTCTTTCTGCTGCACTGTCATCGTTCATAAATATTTGGGGATAATTTTTTTCGTTGAATCCTGCAGAATCAAGAAGCGTTTTTAAATTTTCCAGAGCTTTAGTATAATCTTCTTCTGTTTGCTTTCTATGCATAACACAACCTAGTGGAATCCCTCCAATTTTTGAAGAGCCAAACAGAAATGTTACAACAGTATTGGCTTGATCACATGACCCGCTCGAATCGACAAATACTATCTCCTCTAAAAACGCCATGGAATGGGCCCTCCTCATAATGGGTGTGATAATAGCAACATTTAAATTTTCCTCATCTACTAATAACTCAACTCCTATTTTCAATTCTTTTTTTTTTCTTTCAAAATTTTAAGTGCATTGACTGGATCTCGACTGCCGAAACTATTAGTTATAAAACCAAGAAGAAAATCTTAGCGGTTACTATTTTCGGAAAAATACATTTGTAAAAGAATGTAATTAAAAATGCATAAGTTTTGTCGATATTTTAAGATCCTTGTAAAATTATTTATAACATGTAAATTATTTGTAACTTTTAACTAATTTTACGAAAAAAAAAACGCAGCGAATTGAATCAATACTTTCTTAGCCAAACATTAATTTACTCACTTTCTTCAGTTCTGCTTTTTGTTTTGTACAGTTACAGGGTCGTTCCTTATAATTCGTCACCCCATTATCTGCTAGATAGAAAAAAAACTTTAAAAGCAAAACTTTCAGAGCTAGCAGTAAAGTTTTTATTTAAATTATTTTTGACTATATAAATTTTTTTAATGAAATACCCTATATATTATTTTATTTTTTAAAATTATAGACACTAAGTGAGTATTTTTTGATAAAAGTACCATAGGTCTTATCTTCAATTGTTTTTGAGTTATTGATGGATTCGGGTTTTCCATATATCCCCTTACCCACATGCCTGCCATAGTTGTGACTGCCATAAATTCATAGGCCTCAATTCGGCCAACTTTAAACTTTAAAAACCAGCAAATGCCATAAGAAAGCGCGTGGTGTCATTGATGAAGTGCGACCAAAGTTTTATTGATTTCTCCATACCTATTAAATATACGACAGTCCTTAGACCATTTTCTGAATGCTACTTACCTCCAATTATTGAATAATGTGTATAGCTGTCTTTTTCTTGGATTGACTTGAGCATTTGCCAAAATTTTAACACGAGAAAAATTTTCTTCATTATCGCCCAATATTTTAAGTTCATGAAAACTGTGAGCAGCTGCTTGTGTCATACCCATATTAAAATATTCTATATAGGATTGCCTTGTACCTTCCGAAATTCTTAGAAAACCATATGCTTCGGCAACATCAATCACGTGGCTATGTTCAAAATGTATCTAAAAACAAAATATTGCCTTATTAATATTACCACAAAAATGAAACACGCTAAACCGTGAAACCGAATTACATTATTTTATAAAAAGGATAAAAAACATGAAAAATTAAATCTAAAATAAAACTTATTTCAATTGATTATTAAATGCGCTGTGCGTTTGTGCTAAATTATTATTTATGCAAACCATACTTTGTGATCTAGCCCGTAACTTTTATCATTTCAATATTAGCAATGATATAAATAATTAAGATTTAATGATACTTACCTTTATGAGAACATTAAGATTTTCTTTTAGAAAAGAGTCATTTTTTATTGTGTTCTTGTTGACTTTCTTTATTAGCACCTTAACAAATGCCTTACAGTTTAGATTCCTTTGTCGGTTTTTTTACACTTCTATCACCTTTATTTTTGCAGTTGTGCTGGCACTTATATGTTTTTCTAAAGAGGTGTATTTTATTATCGGGAAATGATCTAAATACAATCCAGTTTGTCTTGGTGACCATAGAAAAGTTTGATATCCATTTCTTGACTTGGTTTAAGTAGTCTTCTGAATCGAATTTTGTGTGGATATCGACTGTAAAACATTCACTGGATTTAAAATCCTTTGTTTCTATTTTGCAACTTGTATCAAATGCAAAAAACGTATTAATTTCACTCATTTTGAACCCACCGACTTCCTATGCGGTCCGCAAAAAAATCTATACTGATCAATATTTAGCATCGCGCTCTAATTCCGCTTACGATCGGTACGCCGCGCGCCTCTATTGGACACTCGGGAATCTTCGGCACGTTGACGCGTTGAACGTGGCTAGCGTCGGTAAAAATGCGCCTCGGATACGAACGAACTTTTTAAAAGTCCACCGATAAGGGGTGTTAGCGATATGATAAATATCGCATAGCGGCATAAAACTGATTAATAAATACCATTGAAAAAGTGCCTCTGTATTATTTATTTTTTGGTAGACATAACAACAAGGCGGGTCTATGCGAGACTGATACCACAGATGTAAATAGCTCCGCACGAGCGGAGTGCGGAGCTATTTACATCTGTGCTGATACCCGAGAAGTGACTCGACTCAGTCTTACCGCTCGCTCTGCATCTAACGAATCATTTTTAAGATTATTTGTGTCTTGGTTTTATAATAATTATATTATATTAATCGCGCCTTGACCTCAAGAAAAACGGCGTGGCAATTGTGGGTTGCATGTACTATCAATGAGGCGAGGCTTCGGATTTTATTTTTGTGTATTGTGGGTTGCATTTACTATTATTGGAGGCCTGGCTTCGAACTTAAGAACAGCTTTCTGAATCAACTGAATATGATAAGTTATATTCTGTGGCTATAGTTATTATTTGTCGTGTTATTTGTACTGTTTAACAACTTTAACTTTAACGATTTTACGCATGCTTTCGCACCTATAGTGTAGTTTTTTTTTATATAATTTTTGTTAATATGACTGTAGAAAATTTAAATATTAACAGTGTTTTTATACCGCACATTGTTGTACCGATTATTGGAGACGGCGCTTGCCTTTTTCGATCAATTTCCTATGTATTATACGGAACCCAAGATATGGCTGAACAAGTGCGCGGGGAAGTAGTGGCACATGTTATGGAGTGTTGGGACGATTTTTCCATTTTATCGCACGACAGAGCCGGTAATAATTTGTTGTCGAAATGTCTCAAAATCACACTTATGGTGGTTATTGTGAATTAACAGCCGCTGGCCAAATTTATACTTTTTTGTTTGAAATTTATCACGACGGAGGGTTATTGCACAAATTTGGACTTATAGAAAACCCTGTGTGTAAATTTCGTTTTTTAACTGCCAACGATTTTTCTAATGGGCATTTTGACGTTTACAAACCTATTAAAAATGAAATTATAACAAACGCATCCCAAATTGATAAAAATTTCTCTATTGGAAAAACAACAGGCCGGCGCAGCCGTACGAGAGTTTTACCTAAAATCAGAAAAAACAGCTTAGAAATGCCTCTATGAAATACGCAAAAAGTAAACCAGAAATTCATCGTGTCGCTGTCTTGGCGTATCAGAAAAAAACCCAGAAATTCATCGTGCCGCTGTCATGTCGTATCAGAAAAAAAAACCAGAAATTCATAGAGCAGCTGTTTCTGAATACAACAAAAATAATCCCGAAAATCGGTAAGAAAGGCGATTGCTACCATGGAAAGTAAAAGTGTTATCTAGGATGATGTATGATTCTGCCGTAGATTATGAAACAGATAAAATTGTTGCCCTAGGTGATATAAATCATAAGTGCATTTACTGTAATGCTTTAAAATGGAAAGAAGAGACTCCCGGTATGTGTTGTGTCAGTGGTAAAGTACGCATTCCAGCTTTAGTTGGCTTGCCGGAACCTCTTAATGGTTTAATTATGAATCTTCATACAGAGCATACACATTTTATGGATTGTATTCGTAAATACAATAGTGCTTTTCAAATGACATCTTTCGGAGCAAAGAGAATTCAGGAAGGTCAATTTATGCCCACTTTTAAAGTGCAGGGACGAGTTTATCATTTAGTTGGCAGTCTATTACCTTCACTACAGAAAGACCCTCAATTTCTTCAGATTAACTTTATTGGGGAAGATGAACGGGAAGCCACGTTAAGATGCAACAATTTTCCTAATTTAAAACCAAAGTTAATTAAACAATTACAAGCTATGTTGCATGACAAAAATTCGTATATACAGTATCTCAAAATAACTTTGCAGAAAATTCCCAACGATTGTAATAAGTTCGAAGTTGGCATTCATTCTGATCGAAAACCGGCAAATGCTCACAGTGGACGCTATAATGCACCTACGGCAAGTGAAGTTGCTTTGGTTATAATCGGGCAACAATTTGAAAAACAAGATATTGTTTTACCACCGATAATTATTGTTAAGCCATGATAAAAAATTAAGACATGTCAGTGAGTTGCATCGCTTATATGACGCCTTGCAATACCCACTAATTTTTTGTTATGGTGAAAACGGTTACTCTATCGATATATCAAAATATGATCCGAAAACAAAAACGCCTTTGTTAAAAACCGTTTCAGCGCTAAATTTTTATTCGTATCGCATTATGGTCAGGCAAACTGATACTTTAAACCGGATATTTTACTATCGTACACTTTTTAGTGAGTATTTGATATGTGCGCTAAAATCGAAACGGAACGACTACATTTTATTAGAAACCACCAGGCGCAGCTCGGAGCTGATAGTTACGTACATCTGAAAGATGCTATAGGCAGGCAGGACTCAGATATTGGCCAAATTGGTCCAATGATAGTACTTCCTTTATCGTTTACTGGATCACCGCGATATATGCATGAAAGAACTCAAGACGTAATGTCTTACGTGCGCCATTACGGACGTCCTGACCTTTTTATCACATTTACATGCAATCCTCGGTGGAAAGATATTACGAATGCGTTATTTCCGGGACAAAAATCCCACGACCGGCATGATATTATAGCACGCGTATTTTATTTAAAAGTTAAAGCGTTAATGGCATTGCTAACAAAGGGGAATTTGTTTGGAAAAACTCTATGCTTTATATATTCTGTTGAATGGCAGGAAAGAGGTCTTTCTCACATTAACATTTTATTGTGGCTGGAGGAGCGTATTGATTCAGCCAAGTTTGATAACGTTATTTGTGCGGAGATACCAAATCCAAACGATGATCACATCCTCTACGATATTGTCAAAGCCAACATGATCCACGGTCCTTGCGGATCTTTAAATAATACCGCACCATGTACGAAAGAAGGTTATTGCACAAAAACATTTCCACGTCAACTATTAAAAGAAACACAAACAGGTGATGACGGATACCCCCAATATCATAGAAGAAGTACTGATGATATGGGCTTCACGGTTGACTTTAAAAACATATGTTTAGATAATAGATGGGTGGTACCATATAATCCAGTTTTGTCTAGAACTTTTTCTGCCCATATCAACATAGAATATTGTAATTCTGTTAAATCAATTAAGTATATTTGCAAATATGTAAATAAGGGTTCTGACCAAGCATCATTTGGCCTTCAAGATGATAGAGATGAGGTCAAATTGTATGAAAGTGGGCGATATATTAGCAGTTCTAAAGCTGTTTGGAGAATTTTGGCTTTCCCCATTCACGAGAGATTTCCATCAGTTAAAAAATAGTAGAAAATGGTCAACGTGTTTATTTTAAACCTGATTCCAATAATATAGCTGATAAGGTAAACAACCCACAGAATACGACTCTTTTAGCGTTTTTTGAACTTTGCAAAACAGATAATTTTGCAAAAACCTTACTTTATGTTGAAGTACCATCGTATTATGTGTGGAAAAAAAATGTATTCGAGAGGCGAAAACGTGGAAGTAACATCGATGGTTGGCCAGGAGTGAAACGGGACCAAACTTTGGGCAGAGTGTACACTGTCCATCCTCATATTACTGAATGTTATTATCTTCGTCTTCTTCTTCATGAAGTTCGAGGCCCAACATCATTCTCCAATTTAAAATTTAAATGGTGTCGCTCATTCTACTTTTAAGTTAGCGTGTGGCGCTCTCGGATGGCTAGAAGACGAAAAGCACTGGGATACAACAATGACAGAAGCTGCTCTTTGTGAGCATCCTTTTAAATTACGAGAACTTTTTACAATTATTAATATTCTGTCAGTTAACAGATGCTTTAAGTCTATGGGAGAAGCATAAGGATAGCATGTCGGAGGATATTAAACATCTAGTTCTGTCAGTGCAGGAAATCGTTCCCCAGATTATGGAAGAAGTGTACAATAAATGTTTGATTGCTATTGAAGATTATGTCCTTGGTTTAAGAGGCCAATGCTTGGAAAAATATGGTTTGCCAAAACCCATAAGACGCGAAGATTCCATACAAAATAGAGACTATATCAGAGAGATAAATTATGACACTGATTTTCTGGCACATGAAGTATCCAACAAGGAAAGTTCCTTAACAGCAGAACAAAAGCATATATACCAACAAATTTTAAATTGTATTGGTGATACCACAGCAAAATTATTCTTTTTGGATGCTCCTAGAGGTACCGGTAAAACGTATCTTCTAAATTTATTGTTGGCTAACGTACGCAAAAATCGCGGTATTGCCTAAGCAGTGGCATCCTCAGGAATTGCTTTTAAACTTGTTTAATTAATAAAAATAGACTTTTCTTACTATGGCAAAAAGGTACTTGTTCTGAGAGAATGGAAATAATACATTAATCATACCATGTTTCGGCTAAATAATATATGGATCTTTCTTCCTCCCAAATTTTTTAAATTTTCTTCAAGTATTCTATACACCACCTAACAATATTATTTAAAATTATTTAAAGCATTTTTCTAGTTTTGTAAATGTATGTTCTTTTGCTATTAAAATTTTTTTGTCAAAGGGTTTTCTTTTAAATTAAATGAATAATTTTTAAAACTGTAAAGAGGTTTAGTTAAAAATTTTGAGCCGCAATAAAAAGAATATTATACATATAAATATGTTATAACCGAATATCAAATATATTTCTCCCATTTATTCAAAATGTATTCTATTTGTCTTGGAAAGCCTCACTACAAACAAAATTTTATTCTATTGAAACTGTTTTCCGCTTATCAATATATTTTGCAATTCCAATAGCAATTTATTGCATGACGTTTGAGAGGTTTTAAAAATCTAGTTGAAGACGGTCTGTAAAAAAGCCAGCATACAGCTTTTCGTTTAAAATGTTAATATGAAAGTTAAAAAGTATGCAGAATATTAATAAAAATAGTAAGCTAATTTTAACAATATGATACACGAACATTTCAATCATCGGTCCAGATATATAAAAACGGCTCTGAAACCGTAGCTGTAGGAGCAGCAGTGTACTCAAAAGAATTCTTTTTAATGTTAAAATGGAGCCTAGTTACATCGGTTTTCTGTGCCGAATTCCTAAAATTAAGAGAACAGCTATGCAACTTTAAATCTACGCATCCGTTGAAACCGGATCCTGTATACCCGCACTAATATTCGCCAGTCGCCATTTATTTACTTTCTGTCTTAACAATGAACAATAAGAACTAAAACCTTAATAACCTCGCCAATAGTACTCTTTGATATGCCCACTATGTCTACCTAACTTTGGTATTTGGTTGATCATTTCTCCAATCCTGTGTAGATGAGATGGACCACTAGGGGTAGGACAGACGGACCATGCTATACTTTTTTTTTTGGTGGCTACAGTCTTTCCGCACTTATTGCAAAGGTTAACGAAGTTTCATGTAACCAACGTTTACAAATGATACATTGTAGCCATTCGTCTTTTTTAGACGTTTGGCTATAGTCCTTGCAACCGACACATTAATTTTCTAAATCACTAAAATTTTCTTTACCACTGGAACTGTCATCAAGAGTAACATCATCTTCAGACACTGAAGATTTACTCACCTTTCTCTTACTTTTTAATTTTCTTACGGGTTTTACGTTCTTTTTGAGTTGTGCATCTTTCTTATTTTTTAAAAATTCCTTAGCTGTTATCTCTCCGGATATTTTTTTACGAACTCTTTTCACTGCTGCAGATAAAACAGGTACAGGCGTTACTTCATCAAGAGCCTTTCCGGGAGTTATATCTTCATCAGATGACTTGTTAGGGTTGAACCCGGTGGCATATTTTCATGTCAGTCTTCTTTTTTATTTTTTCCTTTGAAAATACAATATGGGGGGATAAAAGTGCCTTCTGCGCTACAACATGCTATGACACTAATTGTCTTATCCTTTTCCCCAGGGCTTACGCTTGGAACACATTTTTCGGCTAGTACCTGACCAGCCCTAGTATTCAGCTTTAATCTTGTTTCGTCTATATTGAACATATGTCCGGGTTTATCATAAAAATTGTGTTCAGTCATAATTCTCTGTAGATCCGAAAAGAAATTATTAACGGTTTCTCTTGATATTCCCAGAGCTCGCTCAATTGAGGTATTCTCGGATTTTCTGATTGAAATTTCAGAAAGCTGAACGATTGGGGATTCCAAATAAATTTAATAAAAAAGAAGGTCTATTAAAAAAAAATAAAAACCACATTGTTTAACCACTAATTTATTATCGTCTTTTTTAGGTAAAACTGGCCAAAAATGGTTAGAACCGGTTTTAAAGGATCTTTCTTCGGCGAATAAAACCGGTTCTAACCATTTTTGGCCAGTTTTACCTAAAAAAGACGATAATAAATTAGTGGTTAAACAATGTGGTTTTTATTTTTTTTTAATATACCTTCTTTTTTATTAAATTTATTTGGAATCCCCAATCGTTCAGGTAAATTAAACGCCATGATTCTTACTTTTGTTCTGGTGGGTGCCAAGCCTGCCTTTTGCAGTTTTTTTATGTGACTGACTATTTTTGTTTCGACATTCGAGCCCAAAGAACAATCTGGCCCCAGACGATTACAGCTATCGATGTTATTTGCTTTTAATCTGCGCTTAAAATTTATTTTTCGGATCCCAAATGTTTTCGCGGCTTCGTTAATGCCCATACCGCCATTCTTTACAGCGTCAACTGCATAACCTAATGCTCTAGCCGTCCAAGAACCTCTTTTAGGTGCGTTTTGTTTTCGGATATATTTATTCCGCATAATCCTAAAACAAAATTGGCTGGTCCTACTCTCCTCCGTTTAAGTGGGCCATCTATCCTCAAATAGGAGGATAGATGGACCAGTGTCTAGCTTTTAAAATATGCCGATTAGAGCTACGATTGGTGCTCTCAAGTACACCTTGTATATGGTTTCTAAACACTAATCCAACAAAAATCGGTTAAACTTACCTAATTAAAAAAAATTAAGATTCTCAAAACTGATATAAAATGTTTGCACGTGGTGATTTCAACTATCGTAAATAACATTTGCGAAGGTGCGTTATAATACATTCCAGTCTCTGTCTCAAAGGCAACTGACGCTAAGAAACAAAACGGGACAGGTTAGTCTTGCCCTGTTGCCAAACCTTGCCGGATATTTTGAGTGGAGCGTCTACCCTCTTGGTCCATCTCCCATTCTTTTACCCTAGTAGACTAAAAGCCTAGGAATTGATGGTCTGAAAAGCGGACCTTATTGAGTCTTTTAAAGGAAATTTTTTAAAGGAAAAGGCCATATATATGAGTGTAAAATATCCTTTTACGTTACCAATTACCACATTACCAGAAACCAAGTGAGAATTTTAGAAAAGGTGGAAACTTACCAGTGAGGAAGGTTATGTAAACCCAACATCCAATCTAACCTATTCTCCTAAAAAAATCTGGAAATCTGTTCTGGAAATATCAACAAACAAAATTGTCGCTATTGGAGTAATAAGAATCCGCGAATTTTTAGAGGTCACACGCAGTATCCAGAGAAGATTAGTGTTCTAGATTCTTGGAAATTCTATTATAGGACTATTATTTATTAAAGAAAATCTAACCGGTGAACTCGACCTTAACCTGCTGAAAGACACAACAAACCTCTTAATAACACCTAGCTTAGAAAATCAAACGGATGCAATGGGTAATATGATTTTGCAAGAAAATTTAATACACTTCCAACAAGATGGATTGGTCGACGGGCAGCAACTAAATGGCCACCACGATAACCCGATTTATCACCTTTAGATTTTTTTATAGGGGCATTTAAAATCTATTGGTTTTAAAACAACCCAGTAATTTGGAAGTTTTAAAAAGAAGAATCACAGCTGTATGTAGAGAAATCCAGTTCTTCAAAATGTAAGAAAGGAGTTTAAGAGCAGACTTTATTACTGTTTGGAAAAGAATGGACAACATTTTGAACATTTTATATATTAAGTTACTTTTTAGTACTTTTTTATGTTCTCTCTGATATCGCGAATCAGATCCGTTTAGGCACACAGCTTTATATGGGATGAAAGGAGATGGATGTTTTTACATCCGATATTTCAGGATTTTCTCTCAAGAAAATTCACACACGACACGTTCTCAACAAGACGAAGAGATCGAGTGACAGTGACAAGTGACACTCGACAGTCATTTTGAATTGATAGCTGACAACCAACTTGACAAGCCAAACCAAAGAACAGCAACCCATACAGGGCTAAGATTCTCACGACTCTATCTCGATACGATTACGAAGGGTGATTCTAAATTTCAATCGTCGGCTAAACTCGTTTTATTCGATTTGACTTAGGTTTCTTAGTATATATTTGTTATTTTTCCTAATATTTGATAGATCGAAACGTCAATTGTCTTTTATATTGATAAACACTTTCACTAAAAGAATTTTCATTTATTTTCGCCTCCGGGTTTTTTTATTTAAATATGTGCCTATATTATTTTTTTGAAATAATTTATTGGGAAATAATAATTGAATTCATGGAAAATCACAAAAACTCTGTTGAGTTCATTCACTTTTGGTTTTAATATGGCAACATGGGTGCAATAACACCAGGGAAATTGGATCTCTCTATAAATGTTCACGATTTGAGCTCGATGCTGCACCAGAGGCGGATCCACATAACACATTGCTTTCTTCGGATGGATCTATGTCACTGTCATCTGTTTCTTATACAGGTGTAGCATGGTCTGTTTGTTTAACTATATTAGATTTGCTCCTGAAAAATAAACTTAAATTAGTACTTTAATATAATATAAGTTAAGTGTATATGAAAGTGTGTGTATTTTGGTAGATGGAGATTTTTTGATTAAAAAAAACTTACTGCCGTTTATACTCAGCTTTTTCCAAAAATCTTAACATCCCTGCTAGGAACCATTTTTGTTTTCCATCAGCTGAAGAACCAGTTCCCGCTCCTTTTTTTTCTTTTTTGATAGGTGTCTTTGATATTCTTCCATCTTTTACGACAGCCTGTTTCTGTAAGTAAAGTAATAATACACTATTACTACAGTACTACTACTTGTTAATTACGTACTATCTAAACAAAAAAGCATCGGAATATATTTATTTATAGCTAATGGCAATACTATTTTAGTTTTTTTTTACGTTTATGGCTACCGGAGAAACATTTTATTCCCTGCAGTTTGCTTTCCGAATTTCATACAGCTATATAAGCAGAATTGTAAAAGAGGTACTTAAACTATTAAGTGAAAAGCTTATGCTTATATTTTTACCTCCGTTATCAAGTGAAGAAATTGCGTAAAAATTGAGAGGAATTTAAACAAAAATGGCATTTTCCGAACTGTATTGGAGCTATCGATGGGAAACACATCCGTATGTTTTGTCCAGTCAAAACTGGTTTTATATATTTTAATTATAAATCATTTTTTTCAATAGTTTTATATTTACAAAGGAAAAAATGAAAAAGAAAACTGGCATGAAGGTATGCCCCGGGTTCTAAAATTAGAATGTCGGAAAAATCTGCTTACGGTAATAGCGAGATTTTTTAGAATGGTTACGAACACATTTTTTACCAAGAAAGCTCTCGGATAAAACTTAACTAATAGTAGATGGCCACACATCCCATACGACCAACCTGGACCTACTAGAATTTGCTGAGCAAATTGATATAATTTTGTTTTTTGTTACAATCGCATACCACTCACCACCTGCAGCCTCTTGATCGCGCCTTTTTTAAATCTCTTAAAAGCAACTTCTACGCTGAATGCCGTTTTATGGTTCAAAATAACCCAAACAGGGTCCTTAATCGTCTTCAATTTAGTAAGTTGTTAGGTCGAGCATGGGGAAACTCAGCAACTGTTCAAAGTTTGGCCTCTGCATTTAAATACACTGGGATTTATCCATTTAATTCTTTAATTATCCCGGAATATGCTTTTTTAACATAGACGCCTTGAAAGTCCTGAAACAGAAACATTACAGACGGTCCAGACGGATAACTTATCAGTTAGAACTGAGTCTCCTCAACCAGGCCCCTCCGGAATTCAAAATGTAAAAGCCTTACCCATCAACCCTAACAAGTCATCAGTACCTGATGAAGATATAACTCCCGGAAAGGCTCTTGATGAAGTAACGCATGTACCTGTTTTATCTGCAGCAGTGAAAAGAGTTTGTAAAAAAATATCCGGATATATAACAGCTGAGGAATTTATAAAAAATAATAAAGATGCACAACTCAAAAGTTAAAAAGTAAGAGAAAGGTAAGTGAATCTTCAGTATCTGAAGATGACGTTACTCTTGATGACAGTTCCAGTGGTGAAGAAAACTTTAGTGATTTAGAAAATGAATGTGT